>NC_089140.1:146575371-146884854 GCF_009819655.1 Sylvia atricapilla
TTTTTTTATCACTGTTGATGCTAGCTCTATGGAAAAGCACTTTCGTCTATCCTTTCTTATTTCTTTTTTCTATTTTCTATTTAGAATGTAAAAAACGTTTTGTATGATATGACCTATTACTTCTTCATCTCTACAAGAAACAAATATGTTAATTTCATATGTAACTGGAAATTCCCTTAAAAATCCATCAGCTCCCAGAATGTTTGCTTGATGACATTTGGTCGGGAATCCATTCTCTCTGCATAATATCCCCAGCCTGATTATCACTGAAACCTCAAGCGAGAAAGCAAATGCCTTTGTTAGAAAGCTGTACAAACTTTGGCATAAAAACAAGAAAACAGCCCCAAAATATTTCATCCAACACTGCAATTCAGAAGGGAGAAAACAAGGAAAAAAAAAAAAAAAAAGCCATTACCAGGAATGATTGTGTGTTCAGGACCACTTACTTCATTGGAAAGTAAAATGGGCCATATCCAGCTCACCAAGCGTGTGGAATATATATCAAACATTAGAGCCTGACATCCTCTATTGTCCTGGTTGATGAGAGCATGTGTTTGAACAGAAAGGTCATGCCCAGTCATGTGTACTGAGTGTTTAGCTGGTAATGCAAAGTCAACACTTTTTTCTTCCCCTTCCTTCTCTCTTTGTTTAAGTAGTAGAATACTGACACAATACTGAGGGTTGCCTTGATTTAAAATCCTCATCTGGAGAATCTTAAAAGTTATTTAGATTCTGCTTCATAGCAAAAGTTTTCCTAACAATGTGTAATCTTTAAGTATATCTTCGTTAGCAGTGTCTATCTATCGGTGATACCTTTGCTGATGTACTTCCAGACCTCAAGAAAATCTATGATAAAGGGCAGTAGATATTTTTGTAATTCTTATATATCTACATCTGGCTTTGAATCATGCCTATCTACATGCATTTCTGCCACTTATGCAAAGAGAGAAGTTGAATAGCAAGGATGGTGGAGGTGAATAATATTTCCTTCAAATGATAATAAGTAAGATGTCAGAGAAACAGATGATTTTTCTCTTTACACTAAATATTTCTGTCCTTTTACAAAATACATGACAACTGAACATTGCTAGGCATATAACCCTTTTGGCAGGAGAGCTTTTTATCCCAGAAGTAGGAAAAATGGTGAGAGTTGACATTTGAGACACTATGATCAAATTGAGAGACCATTTGATTTCTGATGGAGCAGAAATTCTATTTTCTTCAATAACAAGTGTTAGATTCAATGAGTTATTATGACCTTAAGCAGTTCCAGTTCTGTCACTGATGCTTGAATAATTCTATGTCCTTATTTCCCCTCCTGTGTTTTGATCATCTTGTCTGCTCAAAAGGTGCATCTAGATTGCCCTGTATTAATTATGAGTACAAAATTTAGTATAATGAAGTTATTATGACTCCTAGAATCACAATTTCACATCAAATTTGTGATTATAAAAATATGATAAAAAACCTGCTATCTTCTTCATGTCAGAGTTCATCAGAGCAATACAGAATAGGAAAAAAAAAGGCTTGGCCTTGGAACTTGTAATAGAAGCTTAAATTATAATTCAAATTTTCATAGAAAATGTTTATTTAATTCATTTATTAAGATATATTTCCATGCAAAAGTCATTAGGAAACTTAAATCACTCTTCAGCCTGTTTGGGTGGTATAGTGGTCTCTCTATCTTCTAGCAATTACCAGCTCTCACCTGAATGTTTTTCCTAAAAAAACAGGAAAATTAAATTTATTATTTGAAATATCAGATGGAAGAGTACTGTGTTGTGTTCCATACATTCAGTTCCTACAATTTTAAAAACACTTGAAAGATTCAACACTTATAGAAGAAATAGGATCTTGTCCAAGACTTCAGTTAAAAGAAAACGATAGAATCTCCATGGTGGTAAACACTGTTGATTGACTGTTCTTTCTTCAAGTTATTTTCAGAAATAAGATGCATTGTAATGTAGATGTGCTCTGTTTGACAGGAGGGGAAAATTACATAGGGATAAATCTGCCAAAACCATTATTTATCAGATATTTCAAGTATAAGGTACCACAAAGGAAGGATTAGATATCTTGTTAAGGTACTTGGATGGCATACCTAGTTATTTAAGATAAATATTGTGTAGCTTGACCATTCTTTGATATTATAGAATAGTGAGCTGCGATCAACCCTTTTTTCCACTTGCTTTTCCTGTAGGAAGCACTCTCAGAACCATACATTACAATAGGAGCCAATTACAAGTGTTGGAGAATAAATACTAACCAGGTGAATCCCAGGAAGCTCAGATCTAATCCTTATGCTGCTGTATATGTTTCCTGTGTCATACAGACCACTAAATGAAGGATTTATCAATATCCTCTCAATCTACTTCTGTACAAGATTTCCTTTGCAACAATGTCAGAGCCTTTGGCAGAAAATGTAGAGTTGGTATTCCTCCTTTCCCCTGACCATTTCTCCAGCATAATTTTTTTTTTCTGTGAACCAGTAAGGGATTTTTCTTGTTAACTACTTCTACATAATTTGTGGTCTTCTATGTTGGTTTTTTTTTTTTTTTTGGTTGTTGTTGTTTGTTTGTTTGTTTTTTTCACTATTTGATGATTCTGGGCTGTGTGCAGAAAGCTGTAACAGAAAGAGTTCCATTTGAAAGCGTCTGACCTCTTCTGAGCCACAAGTAGGCTCCTCATGAGGGCATAGGGTGAAAAACTTTTCCTTAAAAAGCTGAAATATGTTCTTGGCACATTTTATGTCAACACTGAGTTTTGTGTAATCTCGAGAAACTATTTAATAAATGTGCTCAGATGAAAATATCTGCCTATTAGTTTAAAGTTTGTGTACATTGTAAGCAGAAAACAAACAAGCTACTATATTAGCAACAATAACAGCAACAACATATATTTATATTTATTCCAGAATTCAGTGTATTTTAAAATTCTGCTTCTATAATTTCTCTTTGGAAGCAAATAGGACAATCTGTTACTAGGCATAGAATGATCCAAAATGGCTTCTCCAATCAAGACAAAGATACTTGCATCTTTTCCGTCAATAAATGTCACTAAGATCCCATCAGCTCTCATGCACAAGACTTATGTCCAAATGAAAAATTTAATATCACAGGTTAATATCACACTTATTTAATATCACACTCAATAATAAATGATAAAAAATTTACATAAGCTTTCATTTTTATAATGGGAGGGGGGAAAAGATTGAAGATATCTGAAGAAGTAAACGTCCTGGCTCTGGTATCTTTTCCATGTTTTCTTTGGTATGTTCTTACTCTTATTGACAAATATTGAAGAAGATCCAACTAGCAGTAGAATATTTGTGTGTCAGGAAAGGCCATCTAACAAGCCTACACTTGGCCACAGCAAGGTGAATGTTCATCCAATTATATAGGAAAAGAATTTTTAAAAGAAAAATGGCTCTTCAGTCTGCAGTTACTAGTAGAGGTGCTGGAGTGTGTCCAAAGAAGAGCAATGAGGCTGCTAAAGCATTTATAGCACAAGTCTGATGAAGCACAGATGAAGAAAGAGGGGGTGGCATTTAGCCTGGGTACTCAGGGGGGACCTTATCAGTTTCTACAACTTCCTGAGGAGGTGGTAAGTGGAAATGGTCTCACATTACACCAGGAGAGGTTTAGATTGGACATTAGGAAAAAAAAAAAATCACTGAAAGTGTTGTCAAGGACCAGAACAGGCTGCCCAGGAGAGTTGTGCAGTAATCGTCTGTGGGAATGTGTTTCCCACACCCACCAGGTGTTTCCAAATAGGGAGAGTTTCAGTTTACCTTTAGACATTTTAGGAAGTTTAACTAGAAAATTCTGTGGTTTTCTCTTATGCAATTGGCTCAGCACCAGCACAAGGGCATGGATTGGGCTCCAAGAGTGTAACTCAAAGCCTCTTGGTGATCTTATTGGCAGAAAGCCAAATTGTCCCTCCTAAAACATTCAGTATTTAGGAAGAAACACAAATGGAAGTAAAGGATTTTTGGAGTGTCTTAGCAAGATGTCAGGTTTCTCAGATACCTGTGTGTGGCTTTATTTTTTGTTTTCTGTCACGTTTGTTATTTTGATATTTTCCTTATTAAACCTTTTGATTTACAAAATACCTCTGAAGAGTGGTCTCACTAATTAATTTTAGCCACTTCTCTGCAAAGACTGACCTCTCAGAGATTGATACATTAGCACGTGGCTTATTAGACTCTGGCCACGTGCTAACCTCTATCAATCATCTCTAGATATGTATAAAATACGTGTAGATCTGGCACTTAGGGATGTGTAGTGGTGGACTTGGCAGTGTTAAGTTATTGGTTTGACTCAATTATCCTAGAAGTTTTTTCCAACCTAAACAATTCTATGATTCTATGATTTATACTGTCTTTGATCAGATAAAAGTCTAGGAAAAGGTGCTCATCAATAACATGATATTGTGGGTTTCCAAAATCATCACTGGAAACCATAGCTCCCATTAAAAGGAAAACTGTATCTCTGTAGGACAAAAAAAAATTTTTTTGTGTTCTTAATTAAGTTGTACATACTCTTCATTTAAAATAAAGAAAGGAAAATGAAGAATTCAAATCCTTAATTTCTATCTATTTTAATTATGGTCATGTTCTGTTACTCATTTGACTTCTATTAATATTTTCTTATTCAGCTCAGTCATTAAATTCAGTGAGACTACATTACAAGTCACTTCTGTCTGAGTAAGGATGATGTATTTTTTCCAGTGGATCAGTTTCTAGAATAGCATACTTCTCTTAAAGGGAAGCAGAATTTACCAGCTGGATTAATGAGGGAGTGAGGTCAAAAACTTCAGTTCAAGCAGAGTTGTCAACTAAAGCTTCATACAGTGACACATATCACAACTCAGGAGGGTTTTGGAAACAGGCAGTAGAAGGTAAAAACAGGAACAGCTTTATGCCTTGAGCCTGGAGACTAAGACAGTAACTGAATCAAATCACGTAATGAAATAAATTTTCACTTGATTAATTATTCTCATCTAAAGTCCTTAAAGGGCTTCTGGCGATGAACAAATCTCAGCATACACATAGTCTGCATGAGTGCAGAAAGCTTCTTATATTGAATTGCTGACATGAGTCTTCGACCCAAGATGATTCACAAATTAGACAAGGAATTGAAACAGGAATTTGGGCTTTGCAGGGACAATTCTCCATGTCTGTGAGTCAAACTGTTCTCATATCTGTGTTGCCAAGGGCTGTATCTGTCACAGATGGTGAGGCAGGCTTTCTTCATTAAGATATGCTTTGGTCATTTTAGTATATATTTTATATATTTTGCTGCAGACATAGCTAAGAGTTTTAGATTGATGATTTTACAATTACAGAATAGTTTACTTACTGAATTCAGGTGTGAAGGGAGACAAATTTTAAGCATAGTTTCCTGCCACATGTTCAGTGGAAATTCTCCTATTATCTTTGGTCAACACTAGGTAAATGCAGTGCCTAGAAATATTACTGTTTTTACATACAGAGGGTTCAAGATTTCATTCTTCATAAAAATGACATAAGACCATGGAAGGCATATTGGGAAAAAAATGTTCATGCCATGCTTCATGAATATTCAGATGATGTAAAGTTACAGAAAAAAGCATATCAACTGATGTGTTATAGTTAACAGAGAAAAGTAAATTCCTTCAGATGGTGAAATTAAATTATCTAAGGTGCATAAAAACTGTTGCAGTTGTGCTAACATAGTGAAAGATATAAATACCTTTAATATGTTTTAAAATAATTTTAGAACCATTAAAGTTGGGAAGGACGTCCAAGATCATCAAGTCCCACCTTCTATCAAACACACCTTGTCAACTAAGCCATAGCACTGACTGCCATGTCCAGTCATTTCCTGAACACTTCCAGGGATGGTGATTCCAGCTCTTTGCTGGGCAGCCTGTTCCAATGCTTAACCATGCTTTCAGTGAAGGAATTCTTTCTGATGCCCAACCTGAACCTCCCCTGGCTCAACTTGAGCTTATATTATCTTGTCTTGGTGCCAGTTTCCTGACAGAAGAAACCAGCCCCCACCTGGCTACAGTCTTCTTTCAGGGTGTTATAGAGAGCAGTAAGGTCTCCCTTGAGCCTTCTTTCCTCCAGACTAAAACACCCCCGACTTCCCCAGCTGCTCCTCATGAGACCTGTGCTCCAGGCCCTTCCCCATCTCTGTTCCTTTCTCTGGACATGCTCCAGCACCTCAATATCTTCCCTGCAGTGGGGGCCCCAAAACTGAATCCAATCCTCTTTCACTGGGTCACTTTCCAGCCCCTCTGCCCCAAGCCTGGAACACTGCAGGGGGTTGTTGTGACCCAAGGACATGACCTGGCATTTTGCCTTGTTGAACCTCACACAGCTGGCCTCAGACCATTGATCCAGTCCAGACACCTCTGCAGAGCCCTCCTACCCTCCAGGAGACCAACATCCTGCTGAATTTAGCATCATCCATGAACTGATTGAGAGTGCGTTTGATCCCCTTGTACAGCTCTTCCATAAAGACATTAAACAAGAATACCCAGTACTGAGCATTTGGGAACCTCACCAGTGATCAGCCACCAACTGGTTGTAGCACCATTCATCACCACTCTCTGGGCCTGGACCTCCAAATAAATAAATAATTAAAAGTCAATAGTAAAATCTTTAAAAATACGTGTACATAACCTATTTCAAAACTATGACAGTCAAAAAAATGCTGCACTTTTTCATTACTTTGATAACTGCAGTTTTTCCCAATAATTCAGCAGCTCTAGGAGTGATTGCAAGGGCAGTGAACAAGGGTCAGATGGTCTGATTCCTCCAGCTTTAGGAAAAAAAAGGAAATCTGTTTCATATCTTCATTTTATCAAAAAATAAAAATCTGATATCCCTGAGAACTGGTAGAACCATTATTTATTCATTTACTGAGTAATCTCATACAGCAATTTTACACAGCATGAAGTGCTTTTTGGTGGCCTAAACACCTATTTTTGAGCAAAACAAACCACAAATCTGATGGCATAAATAGAGGAAGGGAACTTCCATATGTTTCTTTGCTTTATATAGTCCTTTATGTGGATTGTAGTGTTTCATAGTAAAGTCAAAGGTTTCTGTGTGGAAAAAGAGGGAAAAAAAAGCTTTCAAGGAAGCAACCTCCCTTGACAAAGACCAGTCACAAAAAAAGAAAAAAAAAAAAGAGCTGACACAATCTTTTTCTTAGTCTCCTTACTTATATCTGGTTTTAAAAAGATTATTTTAATTACCTACCTCTGTTAACATGAGATATATTAATAAAGGAAGATTCATTCATCCCACATACTATCCATTCATCTAGCCTTAATTTTCCCTTCCCTATAATACCTTCCAAAGGATGCAGAGTAAATGGGGTCTTGGTAATATGATCTAATAAAATAGTGTATATGAGAATATTGTGAACAGATTATTTTTCAATTAAATTATCTTTCCATTAGAAGTATAGCTGCTGAATATTTTTCACCTTGGCTTTAATGTACTTCATATATTTATTTAATGAAGATATGACCAACAGTTCATTTATTCTAAATTTCAGTTTTCATAATGGAGTGGTCTTTTCAGACCTCAGCAGGACCCATAATTTCCTGTGCTGAGGGCTGTACAAACATACAAAAAGAAGATTGCTCTTGCTCTGATTAATTTATTATCTAAGAGATAAGCCAGACACAGGATACACCTACATGGGCTCTTGCCCTCTGAGCAGACATGAGCTCATTCTATTTGCATCCAAAGCAGATGGAAATTTTGTCTGCCTGTGCTCCACATTAGCTGGAAGCCTTCTGAATACAAATAACGTGGTGTTGAGCCCAAGCTAGAGAGTGCTGATGAAAGATGTTATATCTTAACATCTATATCATAACTTGTGTTTAGGGTTTCCCATGACATCTTCTCTCGAGCATAGGTGAAGTGAGCTCTAGTCCTCTGAAAATTATTATCTAGATAACTCTTAAGAATATAAAATGGCAGTGTGGAAGAGAGCAATATGATTTTTAGAGATGTCTGGATGAGTAAGACAAAGGACAGGAGTGGCAGTTTCTTGGGGAAGAACTGAGTTAACTGCAATTCAGATACAAAACACAGTCCAAGACAGAATCAGTTTGCCTGTGTCTGCTAAAGTTAGTCATGACTGAGAGTCATTTAACTCTTGGAGTGATCATTTAACTGTCTAATAACTAGCTTTATTAACTCAGCTACTCGTTTATATTCCCTCTGGAGAGAGTGGACAAAAGCAGACATTCCCACAGAAGTTACCTGTCCAATTGCCTCATATACTTAAATTACAATGGACTGAGTCATCTGTGGGTGTGCCTTTTCTCTCCCCTCCTGACTATTGATAAAAAGACTGCACTTTCATTTTTAGGTTACAGAACTGCTTTCCCTTGATTTTGAAATGCTTAATATTACCTTAAATTGGCTAAGTTTCTTTTCTGACCTGAAACTGCCTTCAGCTGCTACAGGACACTGCTTTCATTCTGCTTCAATAACTATATTTTCTGAGATTTTTTTCCTTATTTTCTGCTTCTCTGCTCTGTAGATTTACAGCCACCAGCCCCACTCCTAAGGAAATATAAAAAGAAGGAGGAAAAAATAAAATAAGAGAAATATAAAAGTGATTATGAATCCATTTTACACTCACCCTCACCCAAGCTGAAATTATCCTGTTCACTGGGGCACAGGTGGTGATTTTCCTAACTTGATTTGGTCATTAAAAATCCTCTAGCTGCTTCAATACTTTCTCCCTGAGGCCCCTATCAGCAGTCTCTTCTCCAGTGATTAGAACAGAGCCGATTGGCCTTCTGAACTTATTACAACTCTTTTTCTAATGATCTCATAATGACTGCAAACCTGAGCCCAGAAACCTGACAGATAATGATGTCAATTATGCAAAACAGAAATGAAGGCTTTGAATCTAATAGAGTGTATCAGGGGGAGTGGGGGGAGGAGGCTTATTTATAGTTTCACTGAATAACTGTTATATTTCAAAATATGTCAGTAAAAGTTAATAAAGGGGAGGTAGGGAATACACAAAGAAATGCTGGTTACAAGACCTTTGATAAATTTTAAAAAGAGGGGAAATTCTTCTTCTTCTCTAAGTCTTATGGTTGTTTTTGATTCTTGTGCTAATCCAGTGATATTTTACAACTTTAGTCCTATCTTACTCTTTTCCAGTGGAAGTTCTGTGGGGAATACCAAGGTTCGTAGGCATGTCAACAGTAAATGTCAGTGAATTTGGTTTTAATGGCCACTTATCAGTAAAATCACACTCTAGTAATTTAACTATGAGGATTTTTTTAAAAAAATGTTATATATCTGCTATTAGTATTGTTATTGTTAGTGTTGTATGTATATATTTTTTTATTCTTTATTATGCTCTAATTACACGCAAGGTTTCCCATTCCTCTTGGCTGTGAATAGCAACCTCAGCTCTGTGGCATGTTGCTCTAAAAAGTTGCTTTAAAAATCACTCATGGATTAAAATATGAGAAGGAATTTTAGACATAACTAAGAACGATTTAGCTTTCGTCCTTGAAAAACAAAAACTTGTTCTGCTTTCTTTCAGGAGAAAAAAAAAGACGAGTTTCATGAAAGCTCCCATAACTGTGTGAGAGCATTGCTTATATGAGGTGTGCCATGGAGCTCAGTTTGTGTTAGGACATCTCATCACACAGCCAATGAAATAAGTGGATTCCATGTCCCAGCTCAGATTTCTCTTTACTTACCTGCATTGTCGTGTTCCAGTTATTCCCACCTTCCCATGATCCCCAGGCAACAGTGACCTACCAACTCTTAATTCTTATGGTATTTTGATACCCCCTAGTGAGCTGTTCTTTTTAGACCTCAAAGATTAAAACATCACAGAATCATAGAAACTCTGAAACCATTGAATCCAACCACCCACCACTAAAGCCATGTCCCCAGATGCCAAATCCACGGTTTTTGACCACTTCCAGAGAAGGTGGTTCCACCTGTGCAGCCAGTTCCGAAGCCACCACTCCTTCAGTGAAGATTGTTTTCTGGCGATCTAATCTAAACTCCTGGTGCAATTTGTGGCCATTTCCTCTCATCCTCTCACTTGTTAGTTGGGAGAAGAGACTGACACTTCACAGTTTTGAAATATAATTATTGTAAACAAAATATGAATCTGTCCCAGAGTAGCTAAAAAGTGGTAGGTTTAGGACATTTTTTGTGATTTCTTGTGTGAGAAATCAGGGCCTGCATGAAGGAAAGTCAATTATATGGAACATGACACTTCTGTGGTGGGAATAATGGCATTACAGAAGAGGGAATGTGCTTTGTAGTGGTGTTTCAGTATAAGGCTGGACCTGGGAAATGTGGAAATCACATCTTTTTTTTTTCCTAACTTAATATGACCAAAGGCAGAAATCTTTCAAACTGTCATGCTACATTGCCCTTTCTAAACAGCAGTGATAATACTGCAGCCAGTTCCAGCAGTAGGAATAAAAAGTGCCTGTAATCAATGCAAATAGATGCATAATATTCTGCAGGTCTGATACAGTACGTAATGCAATTGACAAGAGAGCTCTTATTGATTTCCCCAACGTTAGCCTAAACCTCAGCTGGCAGAGATGTATCCCAAAAAAATCATTCAAACTTGGTTATTTTTCTCACATTGGGAAAAAATAAACATGGATTTTTCAAAATCAGATACTTTTAACAGGGCTCTAGGATTCAATAATTTGTAGTGAATCATGAGTACTTCTTATATAATTTATTGCAACATGTTTGCAGATGAATATTTAAATGGTTTTATTTATAGTAGCATAGGAAATGTGCTTGCAATGATCTCAGTATTTACTGGTAGAGAGAGATGGTGAGAAATTCTGCACAGGGGCAAACTCAGAAATTGGAACCGAAAAAAATATTCTACAAACTTCAAGCTGAAATATCATCTCACTATAAATGTCAGATTTTTCTTTACAGTGGTGCTACTGTGCCATCCAGAATTTAGCACGAAATGTGACAGTCTCCATCACTGACACACCACTCTCATGAGGCATTACCTGGAGAGAAGCCTCTTTACTCTCTTTACTCTGACTCATCACAATTCTGCTTTGTGCCAGCCCCACCTTGTGACACCAAGGAGAATGTCCAAGTCAGGTGACTTCCTA
Source organism: Sylvia atricapilla (assembly GCF_009819655.1). Classification (NCBI taxonomy): domain Eukaryota; kingdom Metazoa; phylum Chordata; class Aves; order Passeriformes; family Sylviidae; genus Sylvia; species Sylvia atricapilla. The sequence continues at coordinate 146,586,520 of NC_089140.1, forward strand.
GAGAGATCAATCAACCAACAACAACAACAAAAGCCCCCCCTCCACAACAACAAAGCCAAAAACAAACAGAAAAATCTAACAACCTTTCAGGATACACAAACATATGTGAGAAACCTGATGGTTCATTTTCCGGATCTCAGAGAGCAAAAGACACAGCGGGGGACAACTCAGTTTACTCAATGAAAAATGCACCTTTATTTAGTGCCACCAACATGCGATAGTGGGGAGAGAAATAAAGAATAGTAGGAAATGACACAGAAAGAGGGGAAGAAGATTATAGCTACCAATGTGGAGGGACAAGTCCTCAGGGCCTTGATGCCTATAGACATGATCTTCTCCAGTGGGGTGATCACAAAAGTGAGCAGGGGTCTCCAGAGCTTTTATTGGTTGGTCAAGGCAGGAACCAAAGAGAGGGGCACAGAGCCAAAGCAGGAGCCACCTGTGTTAAGGAAAAATGAAGGGCACAGAGCCAGAGCAGGAACGACCCATGTTGAGGTTGGGTGCTCAGGGACAAGCTGCACACTGTACATGTCTGTACTCTGGTATGGACAGACCAGTTTGGGCAAGTAGCCTTGGCTCAGTCCACTGTGACAAGTTCCATTGTTCTTGCACTCCATTCTCATGGAGATGCATATCAGTCCTCCCAGACTTGGCAAACATTCCACCTCAGCCAGGCCAGGGCTCCTTTCAGAGTCTGGGATCTCAGTCCTCAATCGCTGGAGACAGTTGTGAGGCATATCACATCCTTGGACAGACTCTGACACAACTACACCCAAAAAACACCAAGGAGAAGGAAGAGATGAAAAAATGTGAACCCTGAAATTTTAAGTTGTATTTTGGTTCTGGAACCAGAACACCATGAGTCATGGCTATTTCTCTGCTGCATTGTCAGTAAAACAGAAATTTAATATTTCTTTCTCAGTGTTTTTCCCAGAGATTAATGGGGGTTGTAAATCCTTAGATCACTTCACTGAGCTGATAGATTTTTGCATATGTTGCCCACAAGTCATCCATTAATAAAACAAACAAACTAGCAAAATATGATTCATTCTTCTGTTACACAATTTGTATATACATACAGGTAATAACAAGGCATTTTTTATCAAAAATATTTTCCTTACTATTAGATCTCTTTAAACTAAGAATTTTTTTTATTCCTTACTGGATCTCTGAAGTTAGCCCATACTTCTATGTGATACCTCGATCAGGACCTGGGTATTTGCAGAATGTCCCATGATCAAGGGAGATAATTTGCACTTATTGGTGCCAGCAGCTGGACAGATGGTAAATACTGAAAAACTTATTTTTAGAGAGCAGTTCTAGAATAAATAACTGCATGGGGCGTCATAGATATTGTGTTTAGCTTCCATTGAGAATTACTTTTATCACAAATAAAAATAAAAAAAGTGATTTTTTGGGGTTTTTTTGGTACTTGTAAATAGAGGTAGGATTCCAGAGATAGTCTTGGTTAGAAACCATCAAATTAATGCTCATATTTTCATGCCTGCACTACAGCACAGTGGTACCAATGTTCTGTGTTCTTGTAGTGATGTTCCTGTCTGACTTGCTCTTCACTACAGCTTCTTAGTATAATAAGCACATTGATCCAGAAAACACTTCCTTGTATCACAGTGCTTTGGATTTTATAACAATTTTATTTTCTACGAGAGAAATTGCTACTTTGTGGACCAGTCCCACATTAAAAAACTTTCCTTTGAATGCCTCAATGCAATGACAAACTATGGTACACAAAATATACATCCTAGTCCTTCAAAATCAAGGATATTTAAGTCCCATCTTACATTTAAATTATTATTTAATATTAACACTTGCTGATGAGGAGTATATTGAGAGTGGTATGGACAGTAAAGGAACCAAAGATACATGTATAATACCAAAACTTTTACTTTCTCTGCATGCAGTTACATCTTATGCGATGGGCAGGACTATTACTCTTTCTGGCCAGAGAAAAAAGATATATAGCAGTAGTTATTAAAGAGCAACAAGGGAAATAGATATCACCTACGGAATGTGTCTGGCACTTTCATATTGTTGTTAAAGAAAAGCAAGATCCTAGGTACCAGGTGTAGGTAGCTCTAGTTCAGCTTCTGTGCTCACTCCACTTAATGTTTTATTTCCTGCTGTAAGAGTTTTTCCTTTGAAAAATTACAGAAATTTTTGTTTTATTATAAGGTAAAAAATTCTATCAGGTTTAGGAACAGACTTGTATGTCTCTGAGTATGTGACTAACCCAGACATGGTTTTTTTACCGTTTAAAAAACCAACAGTTGATTATTACATATTTTGTCTGTATGTTCAGGACTTTTAAAGTAAAAGCATTCCTTTTTCTGCTCTTCAGAAATACATGTCAAAAGAAAACTGACTCTGAAGAGTTTGCAATGCAAAGATAAAACAAAACACAGCAGGCAAATATGACAGACAGGTGGTGGGAACACAAGGTACCAAGAGGACAATCACTCCCAATGTCATAAGCAGCAGTCATGACCCACCAGCTGCCTACCTGCTGTCAGGAGTTTCACAGATACAATCACAGAGACCAGAAAAGGAAAAGAAGTGAGGTGGATATTGGCTGGAAGTATGACAAAAATATTTCAGTTGGAATTCTGGTATGTTATCATATCTCGTGATCTGGCAAAGCCTTTGGGTGTGAGGGTAAGTAGGATTGTGCATTCTCCTTTCATCCTGCTGATCATCCATGGACTGCCTGGCTTCATGGCTTTTGTTTTCCTTGCCCCCCAATAACAAGACAGCATTATTTATGATGGATGTGAGCATTACAAATATAACTCCTTGAAATTTCTTATTTGTCAGTCATAAAAAAGACACTTGGGACATGGAAAATTGGAGCCTTGTAAGCAGTATTTGACACAACCATGAAACTGAGAATGTAAAATACATTACATTCTGTGCTGCTCAATCACCACATGTTATTTCCCACACATGGCAAATCCAGACTTTCTTGTGTGTAAAAAAAAACCCCAAAAACCACCTGAGGTTTCATAGATGTGAATGCACTTCAGGGCCTGGGTGTTTGTACAGCTGCTTGTGCAGTGCCAGTACAGCCCCAGCCCTGGCTGGGCAATCCCAGTGGCACCCCAGCACTCAGGTCAGAACCCAGTCCTCCAGAACTACCTTTGAGACTTGGAGAAAATGTGTGGGACTTAAAACAATTTGTGATTGAGAGTATCTCCCTCCATTTGTCAGTGATGACAACGAATTTCCTTTCCACATGCTTGCCAGCAGCTAATTATTTCCTCCCTCCTCCAGACCACAGTGAGAAATGATACCTTAAGCCACAAATAACAGCAGTTCATTAAAACAAAGGGGAAGCTGGTGACCACAAGTTCTTAGGAGCTTTGCCTAGTGAGGTGATAACTTTTTGAGACAGGATGCCCTCTAAGGGCTGATCTTCATGACAGTTAATTACTTACTGATGCAATGGAAGTGAACAAATGGATCAGAACGGGCACATGAAAACTTCTTTTGTCTGCTCATGCAGCTCTCTCAACATCCTGGAGGTTATCAAGGAAACTGTCACTTGCACAACCCTTGTGTTGGGAAATGTTCCAGCAGTATAGAGCAACCATTTGGGAAATGTATTTTAGGAACCATGAAAAAAAGGTGAAGGAGGAACTGGAGAATCCTATTCCTTCCACCAACATTTAAAATGTTCAAAGATCAGATCATCTGCTATTAAATTTGCCCTGGAATACATTTGTTTTGGGTGTTTTTTTTGTATTTTTCTTTTCTGAAGGATAAATGCCTTATTTTAACTCATCTAAAAAACTGAGGAAAAATTCACTAATCAAAGGCTAATAAATAAAAATTGTCTTAAGTCTTCCTGGATCTACAAAAAAAGGAATGAGAGGAAGAGCAAAACACTGGAGAGAATATCATGATAATAAAGAAAAAAAAAATCTGGTTTGGATGTCCTTTAATCCAACTTCCTATATGTGTGGGATTGCTGTCCTTCATGGGTTTCCAAAAGGCTTGCTTAGACAAGTCTGGAAGACTTCCAGGGAGAAAGATTCCATGAGGATGGTTGTTTGATCTGAGAAGCTGATATTTGTTATGTTCTTAGTTTCATGATTATGATCATCTACAAAGAGAATATGGGGCTGCGTGGAGCTGCTCCAGGTACCAGAGCTCAGGTTCCCCTGCAGCCCCTGGTGCAGCCCATGGAGAGGCAGCTGTGCCCCTGCAGCCCACGGGGGTCCATGGGGGAGCAGAGAAGAAGCAGGGGGACGCCTGAAGGAGGCTGGTGACCCTGTGGGAAGCCTATGCTGGAGCAGGCTCTTGGCAGGACCTATGGCCCATGAGAGGATCCCACACAGGACCAGATTTTCTGGCAACATTTGTGACCTCATGGGGCACCCACAGTAGAGCAGAGTGGTCCTGAGGGACTGTCCCCTGTGGGAGGGACCCACCCTAGAGCAGTTCATGATGAAATGCAGCCTGTGGAAGGACTCATGTTGGAGCAGTTTGTGAGGAACTGTATCCCATGGGAAAGACTCTGTGCTAAGGCTGGGTAAGTGTGTGGAGGAGAAGGAGAGGCAAAGCTGAAGCATTATGACTGACCACAACCCCATTCTTAGTTCCACTGTGCCATTAAAGGAAAGTAGGTAGGCATGTTGGGAACAAAGGTGAACCTGGGAAGAAGGGAGAGATTGAGGAGAGGTGTTCTTAAATTTCTCATTATCCTACCCTGATGTTGATTTACAGTAAATTGAATTGGTCTTCCCCAATTCAAGTCTGTTTTTTCCATGATGGTAACTGGTTAATAATCTCCCTGTCCCTGTCTCAGCCCATGAGGTTTTTATTGTGTTTTCTCCCCCTGTTCTGTTGATGGAAGGAGAATTATAGAGCAGCTTGCTGGGTGTCTGATGTTCAACCAAGGTTAACCCACCACAGAACCGAAGTGTAGATAACTACTCTAAGTGCTGCTGAGAAATAACCAGTAATCTGAACTATTTATTTGACTCTTGAAATATTTTTGTCTTTAATTTTTGTAAAAGACTACATTCTTCAAAGAAAAACCAAATTGTTACAATTATAAGTGTTAAAAAAAGAAACAAATGCCCCTTAACAATAATAAGGCAGCATTTCCCGTGCTGTGCATATTTGGCAGTGTGACTGGGATAAATGGATCCTTCAGTTAAATGAAATAATACATGGTTTGCTGCATCTGTGAATTAGCTGCATAAAGATAACTGAGGCAGGTAAATGCTGAATAAAACTGGATGGTGTACATTAGAGAACCAATTGCATCAGTTAGCAAATAGCCTTTCTATTAGGCTGCCCACTAAGCACTGATGCCAAGCCAGCACTTGAAATGAATGGTGACTGGTGTGGATATGCTGGAAGCAATGGAAATGTGTTGATTTGGGGTACTTAGCAAGGAATAACCAATGCCCTAAAACAGAAACATTATTCTGTAAATGCTGAACATCTGTGTTCTCCCTGTGACTGCCATAGTCGAGATGAGATTTTCTTAATCTAATTTCCAGGATGTGTTTAAATTAGAAAATTAGACCTTCCATCTACCCCATATATGCCTAAATGTCAAACTCTGGCAGCTACAGCTTTTTAGATAGTTAAGGATATGACACACTCTGGGTCATGATCTGAGTCAGGATTTCGGTACAAAAATTTGTCCAAATTAATAGAGTTTGAGGAAATTCCTTTGCCATTTTAACCCACATGTCTTAAGTGAAACTCATCCTAGGTGACATCATTGCTCTGCACCCTCCAAAGGAATTTAATTTGCTATTCATAGCATTTTTTCATTCACAATTTCACTCTGAGACACAGTGTGGCCATTCCTGTCACAACCTTGCTGTCACAGAAATCCTCATTTTTCTCTTATGAAGCATCATGTTCCTACAGCAACTTCTTTTCCTAAATAGAACTGACTTATATTGCTAAGTTAAAGCAGAAAGTCACAGAGAATAAGTGCCTGGGAATTATTAAATGTTACTTAAAAGTTGAACAAAGTAATTTTATGGTCATAGGAGAGGGCCCTGATACAAACGTGCTTATCCTTACCTTTAAATTAACTCCACTGCAAGGCTGTGAGAAGCCTGGCTCCATTATCCTAGTGACCTCCTCATAATTTCCTGGCTGTCAGGTCCTTTGCAGATGTCCCTTCTTCAGAATGAACAACCTCCAATCCCTCAGCCTCTTCTCACTGGCCAATGCTCTAACCCTGACCATCTCAGTGCTCCCCACTGAACTTCTCCCAGTTTGTAGATGTCTTTCTTTTCTGAGGGAAGGCAAAAGTAGGCACAGCATTATAGATGCAGTCTAAGGTGTGGGCTGGTTCCATGCTCTTTTTCTGTCAAAAATGACATCTCAGCCTTCAGCTCAATAGAGTTCAAGTTTGGGCTGCCTTTAGCTCACTGGGGAAACTGTAAACTGGCATATAACAGATCACCTGTACTGCTAAAGACTTCTCTCTACATGGACTGCAGAGAGCAGTAGAGACTGTAAAGTCTGGTGGTTTGGTTTAGTAGGGGTGCAAAATATTTGATGGTTAAGGACAAGGAAGATGAATATCACACTTGTAGACTGCTCTGTAATTTCCAGTCAAAATTGATTCTTCAAGTACAAAGTTGAGGCAGCAGCTGAAGGCTCCTAATGGCACATTTTGTGCTTGGTCTACTGCAAGAATGAGGAGAGACCATTAGTTTGCAGTGCTGTCAAGACAGGAACCTTTCAGTGAGATTAAGTTGATGTGGAAACAAAAAGGATATTTTCTCTTTTTACTGCAACCAAGGAGCTTTGACTTTCAATTCATGATTCACAAAGGACTTTGTGTGCCCAATGAGAGGGAGAGACAGAAGGAAAACCCAGATTAGCTGAGTATCACTTAAAATTTATGAAATATTTTTTAAAACTGAGACTAGAGGTTTACAGATCTCTTGAAAAAAAAACCCCACAGAAATAAAATGAAAGAAAGGAAATGAAAGCTAAGAGTTCCTGAAGAGAGATCTTTACAGAAAGTGGGCAGAAAGTTTACAGTTAACCTGTAGATGTGGAGTATCCCAGTCTAAATCATTAATGGTATCTCTTGCTAATAAAATTTTTTATTCCGTTCTGTTGGTTTATAAAATATTCTGCTCTAGTCCAAGAATACATGTTCATCCACCTCCTGGATATGGTCACCATGAGGTCATATGGCCCAGAGAACACTGTCAGCTCTTAAAACACTGCAATTTTCTGTAATTAAAAGGTTCCATGAACCACCTGGGAGCCACTTACCATGGCTCCATGAACCACAAACATCACTTGGATTTCAGTTAGAGAATCAATTGTCTGTGTCATCGTATCTTCTGATATGTCTGGCCCCAATTCAGCAAATATTTCTAAATTTACAATTTATTAGACTTCAATGGGCTTGAAGATTGTTTTTAAGGTGGGGTGATTTGCTTAATAATGGGCCCTTTTTTATGTAATTGAGGAGGGTTTTTTTGTTTATTTTTTAAGACTGACTGTATTTCAGTTTCTTTTAATACTGACTGTATTGAAGTTTCTTTTTGATATAATTTCTTCCACTTTTTGTAAGTAGACCTAAAGAATACATTGATATGTCTAAATAATAAAGACTTAATTCTGCTGCTGACAGGAGAAAAATAATCAAACTTACGATACAACTTCTATTTTATTAAAAGCTATAAAAATCACAATTAAACACATGGAGACCTCTAAACATTCAGTGATTTTATGGAACAAAGGACCTCAAAATCTTTTGAAATAAAATTCTCACCATCTATTTAGTGTTTAAAAATAGGAATTAACTTCTCATGTTATTTAGGTGCATTTTGGAAACACACATTAACTGTTTGTCAAAATAATATGGCCTACAAACTCTGTCTAAGAGGCCTCTCACCTCATCCACTTTTTCTGTGTAGTATTTTCTTTCCCTATATTTCACTCATTCACTCTTTAGTCAAGTCTCCAGTCTTCCAAGTTTTGTTTCATCTTTGCAATTGTTTTCCCTCCAAATCAGAAAATAAACCATCCACCCAGCAATTCTTGGATTTCTAGCTGAATACTTCCATTCCTGGAGTAAGGTTTGTTCACTCTCAAGACAATAAAACTCACTCAGCTCTAAAAATCATCAGTCTGAAATAGAAAGGGTGTTAATTACTTTCAGTGTTTGTTGGAGGCTATTAAGAAATTAATAAATTAAACTTGATCATGTTTCCAGGAAACGTTACAGTACTGATTAACTGCTTGTTAAAATAAGGAACATAGATGAAGCATTTCCATATAATTAATCTTTTCTACTCCTCATTTCTTCCTTATTTATTGACCAAGATATGCTTTCTGAAAGCGAGATTTAAACCTAGGAACAGTACTGACAGAATATTTGGAACTGAGCCAAGCACTTTGCCTATAGAAATGTTATATGTATATCTTTGTGACACACTGTAGGGAGAGTCTTGGAGAAAACAGGATTAATTTTGTTTCATTCTCAAAGGTTTGCAGCTTGGTGAGAGATATTCAGCCTAGCAATACAAGAACCAATCATTTTTGCATAAAGTCAGATCACCACCTACATAAACTTCAGCATCTTACCATACTTTGCCTGAAGTTGAGCCAAGCAAAGACCAGTACATATATCCTTTACTCAGGAAAAAGACTTTGTTCCCACAAAAACTTTGATATTAATACATAAGAATACAAATTCCTCTCTGAAATAAACTAGAACTCTGGGTTTTACCTAACTCTGATTAAGTCTTGGTGAAAGGTTTGTTTCTAGCTATGAAATCTTGGATTTGTTTCCAGTTCTGCTACGATCCTATTCAACCTGTCAGATAAAAGCAGCATCAGAATACTTAGTGGAAAGCTTTGCTACCAGCTAATAACAGCCTGGTTATGGCCTAGTGATTCACACTGATGTATTGAGAGGTCTTAGATCTTCTGTCAAGCTTCATTTACAGTGAAAATGAGCCAATGACTCTTGTCTATTTTCCTTCCCAGGCTATCAGACCAGTCATCTCCTGACCATGTTTGTTATCCCTAGGGAAGGGCACAATTGCTCTGATAATCACTTTCTTGATTCAGTCTGACATGCAATTTCTCTTCTTCTCCAAATCCAACAAGTCCTTTTTTAAATACACTTCTTCCAAAACATCCTTAAGGATTTTATCTCCCACACAAAAACAGGCATTACCTGACTGATCCTGGAGTTAGTGAATATGCATTTGAACCAACTAAAAAAAAAATTGATTCTTTCCAAGAAGGTGGCATTACATTCATTGTGGTATTTCCTCTTATCTCCATCTCCTTCCCTTTGCTGGGATTTGCCTGTTAGAAATAGAAGTTTCTCACGGCTAGGATGACTCACTTCCTGTAAGGCACCTAGACAGCTGTAGTGACAAAAAGAATAGTTAAGCAATAACTGCTAATGAGCACTGCTGGTGTGGGAGTTTATTACTGTGTTAACTTTAATAAATAGAAACAGTTGAAATTTGGTCCGCAGAAATGATAGAAATTTATTTTTTTTGATTGAAGGCACTTTTCATGGAATGGAACTGCTTCCTCTGAGGAGAAAAATCCATGAGCAGAGCCCATTAAGTTCCTGAAGAAAGGAACCTCAAAAGCTCTGTCTAATAAAATTACATTTGCAACCACAAGAAAATTGTAAACATAGAGGCGTCACACTGCACATGCATACATGCCTTTCATTCATTCATTCGTTCATTCTGTCTGTCTGTCTGTCTGTGTGGTTCTGGGAGTTGGGGTGAAGAGTGAACAAAATTGGAGAGTCTGAGTTCCCTTTATTTTTAATTTAACAGTTTACTACAAAAAATTTAAATATCTGACTCAGCTGAGATACTGAAGATTGCTGCATTGCTTTTTCTAATCAATAACATGCATATATATGTGTGTGTTTGTATGTATATATTTGTACAATAGGGAAGTTAAATTTGGTTGGTTTTCCTCTAATACAGTTTTTAAGCCATAATGTGCAAGTAAGATACCAACTCTTACATCCCACATGAACAACCTGTTCTAGGCAAAGTTTTCCTTGCCCATTGAAGAGTGGCTGGAACTGGATGATCCTTAGGATCGTTTCCAACACAAGCCATTCTATGCAGCAGCCCAGTGTGCCTCTCAGGAATTTGCCCGTGCTCCCTGGCTAGCTCTGGCACTGGAGCTGCAGTGAAGACACGGTTCCCTATTCTGGAATACGTCCCAGATCCTCTGGGTTCTTGCCTTCACAGAAGTGTGAACAGTGGCGAGAAATAAAGGAGAGACTCTGCTGAGGAACTTTATCTGGGTTTTATTAAATCCACACGGGACTTCGTCACACCCAGAAAGTCAGCCTGCCAAAGCGGGTGTCCTCTCTCTACAGCACCTTAAGTATGGGAGTGGGGAAATGGGAAGGGGACAGCTTGGAACCAATCCAAAAGGTGAAGGGTGTGACCCTGAACATAAATGAGAGTCAGTAGAACAAATCAATAAATCAAGGGAGGGGAGAACAGGGACCCTGTCAAATCACTTGCTGCCCTCACTAGAACCTTCTAGACATCAGGGCGAGGCTGTGAAGTGAGGGACAGGACCCATAATTGTGATTGATGCCTGACCATCATTCGGGGTAAATCAAGAAGGGGTCAACATTGGTGCACATGGGACAAACCATTATAACTTAGATAAAAATAGTATAAAACAGAGAACACTTGCATACAGAAAACTGGTAAACCCAAAAACATACCACCACAATTCTATTACTCTATGTTTCTATATCCATTCTGCCATAACAATTTAAAATCTTATCTTCACTGGACTGGAGTGAAGAAAGTTATTTAGCTGTAACAGATTTTGCCCCACAGCTTTTTTAAAGTGATGGTGGCAGCTTGCACAGTCAGTTCTGAACTTTGTAAACCCTTGCTCTGCAAGCATAACTTATTTTAAAGCCCTGAAGGAAGACTTGGTTGACACTACCGGGATTTCACTTAGTTTTTGTACTGAAACCACACAAAATGTCTATTAATAGATATTCATCTTTGCATTAATTTAAAACTTCCACCATGTTCCATTATGACTCCACAAAGACTCATTATATCCAAGGTGACCCTACTTTTAATTTGGGTTTTTCAATCCAAATAGAAAACCTGGAAAAATTTTACTGATTAATGGTTGGCTTAACTGTAAGAAGAAATGAATGTCCCAAACTGTTCATTCTTTTTCTTTTATTTGCATTTACTGCATCCCACACATATGAACTAAGCACAATTCTATTTTTCCCTCTTTCTGCTTTTTTCACCAAACCAGCAGCTGTGTTGAGGGGGATTGCTGTCTGTCTAACATAAGTTGTTTATGAAGCACATATCAAAACTTAATTTCTACCTCTGTAGTTTGTAGAAAACCTATTTTATGGAGATGACAGATTATTTGAAGGCTTAAAGGTAGTGTGTGGGATACACTGAGCTTTGAAGTCCTGACCCTGAAGGACAGACTTATAAATGGCTTGTAACCAGCAGTTTTATTCACAATTCAGACCATTTAACAGCTCAGCATGAGAAGGGCCATGTAGTAAGGCCAGGGGTAATTTGTTGCAGATGCCTGAGATTAAAATTTTGATTTATGAAATATGCCCTTCCTTCAGTTGCTCTTACAGGATTTCTACCTATTGTAAATGTGCCTTTCTGGATTAGGCTGTAATGATTAAAATTCAATCTTCCACTGAAACTAAGTGCTTAAAACTGAATATGAAATGATGTACTTAAAATTTTCCGTATGAAAATCCAATGATAATCACACTTTACAGCATAAAACTACAGGGCCCGATTAAGTTTGACATTAGCACAAACTCTAACAAAACATTACCAAGAAAAATAACACACTCAAATCAGATGATTCAGCTCTTGCCACATTAAGGAAATAATAAGCTTCTAATATCTTCACTGCAAGACATAACAAAAAATAGAAAAGTGTATTTCCTGTCAGATGTTTTAACATAAAATCAAAACAGATAAAAAAGAGAGGAAATGTAGCTTAAGCAGAAGCAAAGCAAGAGTAGCCAGAGGCTGACCTAGATTTGAAAAGTGGAAGAACCCAACAGCAATGCTCACTGTAGATCCAGGAATGCAATTTCAAGTATTTTCCATGGTACCCAATGAAGTGGTGATGATCCAGCCTGAATGCTGCAATGATCTATGAGAACTATCAGCAATAAGTCCAAGAGGAGGTTGAGAATGTGCTGTCTGAGCAGCTGAATCCTTTTCACCTCCCACTGGACAGCAGACCCTTCTTACTCTGCTCTACATGCCCAGAGTACCATGGGGCAATTACGTTGCCTTGTTACTTTCTCACTCTCTGAGCAGCATTATTCTGTAATGAAGCTCAATCAGACTTCATGATTTTTGCAAGTCTATTAGTCAGAGAACCTGCTTTATCTTTCCCCCTTGTAATGGGATTTGCAAAGCAATTATACATCGCCGTCTCAGTTGATGTGCCTCGGACTAAAACCTTACACATGGCTGAATTAGTTTATCACAGTAACACATACACTCTAAAACACACCTCTGCTACTTGTCACAACAGCCAAAGAAATTAAAGAAAAAGAGAAAACTGGGAAGTTCCTAACTGTTGTTGCTGTAGCCGTTTTCCGAGTCTATTGCAATTAATTCTTTTAAGGGTGAGAAGAACCTCTGCTCTCATCCGCGTATCTCCAAGTACATTTGAAAGCTTGGAAAGGTGTTGATTATTCTTCTCTGTAGAATAACTGAGGAAAATTAAATTATTTTCTACACAAAGGAAGAAATTCTGAGTTCTTCTGTGCAAGCGTAGGGGCCAGCTCCGTACTCAGTAATTGACTGTACCTGCAGTGCAGGGGAGATATGGGACAAAGACCACCTGTGGAGCCAGTGTTTCTGCCAGAGTAACGTTACACACTAAAAAAGTCAAGAAAGATGCTTTGTTGAGCAGTTACTAGGCTTAAATGGAAGTGAAAGTGGTGCTGACTAAACTGATAATAGGTTTTATGAGTGCACATGAAAATAGTGCAATCAAAGTGTAGTTTAAAGATTTTTTACCATTCCTTGTTCCTTTAAGTCAGGGCAAAATAGAGAAAAGCCAGTTTGTAAAAAAAATAAAATTCATTTTATGCTTTTTATCCAATTCAGTGAAATGTCTGCAGAGCAGGTTGCTGAGGTCCAGAGGGATCAAGAATGCAGAAGGGAATGTATCCATGAATGATTGACAGAGCAGAGATGTTGAGTCCCCGCCAGTAACCTCTGAATTACTGAAGAGCCAAACCAGATAGAACTTTGATGCTCACTTTGTTATACTCAGAGACTCTAAATAGCTACCCCAAGATGTGAAGCTTTTTTAAATTATAGTTTTTTTCTCATTCTTTTCCTTTTTTCAATTTTTTTTGGTTGGTTAGTTGCTTGGTTTTAAGGAGGCAAGGAGGATTGAATGGCTGTGATTTTATAATGTTTAAAGGTCCAGATGTGGTAACTTCCCAATCAGTGTTTTTTTCCCAGTATTTTTCCCTGCTCTCTCTGTTGATCTCTTCTATATTCTACTGTACATCTGTTCTCTTTTGTTACTTTTACTCCAAGCTGGCAGGATTTGTTTCTCTTCCAGCAAGCCAAGTTAAAAAAAAAAAAAAATAAAAATCCTGCATTGGGTATAAAATGATCTCCTGTGAGATCAACCCTTTTCTAATGAAGTCAGATGTTTTAGTTTTTTCATATACCAGATCATTTACTCTGAGATAATATAAATTTACAACTGGCATCTCAGTTGACACCTGGCAGTGCACTAAACAATACAGGGCTTCCAATCTATATCATTAGTTGCTCATGCTTTGCTGAATCTCTACTCATTAAACTCCAAATCCTGTCTCCAGTGAAGTCTCAGCAGCTTGTTGGTCACTGGGGAGTTCCTTCTGAAATAAAGAAGTAGGGACCCTCTACAAATGCCACAAAAATCGAAGGCTGGAGCAGCTGTGCCTCTAGTTTCCTCTATTCCTGGCAGAAAAAGCTTGATGATATGCATGATGGTGGATTCATCCTTTACACTTTCCATTTCCCTTATTTGCAGCAAAGCCCTGATGCATGTTGGCAGACTCGGGCTCTGAAGATGAGCTGGAGATGCTCATTACACACACAGCCTCCTCCAATCAGCAGAGATATGTTAGCTGTGATGCAGGAATAGCTATCACTTCCCACAGAGATAAGGACCAAAGGGATATACTTCCAAAGCTATAAAACCAGAGTAATTTGATAGCGAGCCATAGGAAAAGAGTTCTGGAATCAAGCAGCTGCAGAAATCTGCTTTCCTGCCTCACTGCTTTACAAACTAGCTGTGGACATTATACATCTATGACTCAACCATGGGACAAATTCCTAGAGGCTTGGTACTGTTTTGGTACATTTCATGGCTGTGGGAAGAAGCAGATGCTATTTCATTTGAAATTAAACCCTATGCTAGATAGGCCTTGTTAGCTCTGTAGTCTCATATTTGTCACTAGGGACTGTTTCTCAGAGCAGACCTTGGAGCAGCATTGAATAATTTCTTCCATCTGAAACTATTTATTGGCTTAGTTGAGAGGTGGCTGAGCCTTGACACATCCAGCAGAATTTTTGACTCTGCACACTGTGTTGCTAGATTAGGTTTACATGAAGGGATATAAAGGAATTGCTTATGAGAGGATATGAAAGAACTACTTATGTCAATATCAACTACAGGCTAAAAAGCATCTTTCCAGCTCAAGTTCTCTCTGGTGTTTTGTACCACTGGGCAGATACAAAAGAAGTGACAGCAGAAATGAAATTTGATGAGATTTATTTAATGTGCCCAAGTAATTCATGTTCACAGTAAAACAGGCATTTGGAAAAGAAATATCAAACTAACAAAAAATTATTAAATAGTGATTACTAAAGTGAATTAGGATCTGGAATGCATAGAGGGGAAATTCTGAAAGTGCTTTCAGTAGCAATTGAGTTATTCGAGGACTAAAACTCCCAGTTGTTACAGTGGTCGCTTTCAACCTCGAAAAACTCATCTTTACAGCAGGGAAAAATTGGTGATGTTAAGTGTAGACAGTTCTTGAAAGTGAAGAGAATGGTATTTTGGATTTAGCAAGGAACTCATGAAGCGTAGGAGAGATGTTTTCTGTATGTGTTTGTGTACTTAAGGAATGGCTAGTACAGGTCGTGAGGAATTGACACACACTTGTAACATTCAGCAATGGCATTCAACATAAAATCAACAGTCCTATACTTATAAAGACTGAATGAAATCTCTCTGGACTGGTTTTCACTTCTAAGAGAATGGTGGGAGCACTAAATTAGCTTGTGGTGAACAGAAAAAGCCACAGATAAGGAAATAAATATTTGGAAAGCTAATATTACTTTTGATACTGATAGAAACTGACTGGGTTTCAATCAGTGTTCTTCAAGTTGCTAGGGAATATAATAAGCAAATCTATCAGACCTACAAATGCTAAGGAAATAAAGATTTGCACTCTTGATGACATTGAATTTTTTAGGAATCTGTGTACTGAGAATATGTGGAAGAAACTGGTAGGTTAGTTTGACTGCAGAAAAATATGGTTTCAGAAAATAAAAATCTTTTCTTTACCCCTTATATTTATTGGTTTAGAATCATGAGATTGTCTAGTAAAAAGAAGAAAGGAAGGCTGTTCTCTAAGTGTAATACAAGTTTTGCTTCGTTATATTTTAAGAATTCTAGAAGTTCTTGCATAAGATGAATTTCATTATTTGTTACCTGAGACACCTAGATGATTGCTCCTGACAGGAAAAGACAGATTTTCATTACTTTGGGGATGAAAATAAGGCCTTGGACAAGGCATGACAGTGGGGTGCCCATTGAAATGTCCCAGCCTTATCTTTATTCACACTTGCTCAAAGTCTTCTGTTTTTCTTTGTTGTGAAAACAATCAAAAAACGTTAAGATCTTTCTTTAATGGGCTTTACACAGAATCGTTTGAATGGGAATATTTTGCTTTGCAAGAGGATGAAGACAGCATGGAATAAGAGCTGCCTGAGAAAATCTAACAGATGTGATTTTATTGGTGAATAGCTGTGAGTTATTGATGACTGGATAATAAATAAGGCAGACAATGTAAGTAATTGTACTTGTTTTGGCTGGCATAATGTTGATTTTTTTCACAGTAGCTCATATGGTGCCGTGTTTTGGGTTTGTGACCAAAACAGTGGGGCTGAGCTGCCTACAGGTTTATATGACAACAGTAAACCAGTAAGATACTAAAGAAAACAGTGGAGCAGAACTCCTGCTAGGACTGAGCAGAGATGTTTACTTGCACGGTATACTTTCAGTCATCTTTTGTTCCCATTAGTTTTCTATTCAGCATTTTCCACCCAACTTTGTAGAGTACTCAGAGCTGTTTGTGGTGATTGGTTCCAGCCCAGCTCTTGAGGAGTAGCAGAGCCATGTGAAACACTGGTTACACACAAAGTGACAAAGTTGATAGTTTTAAAAACCCACAGTGGCAACTGATGCATTCTCTTTCAGCTATTTCTATTGTTGCTGTTCCTGTCAATAGAATGAACTCCTATTGTGACATTTCTTTCCTTTTTCCATCAATCTTTGTCTTAAAAATGGCAGTTAGAGTCCTTACATGTCACAGTCTCTACCGCACAGTTGAAATAACCTCCTGTGGATACTGAGATTTAAGTGCCTACTATGGCAGATATTTTTTTAAAAAAAAGAACCTCAGATAGAAGCACAGGTTTCTGAAGAGAGGTTTTGTTCAAAGTGAAGTCATGCAAGACTTCAAGTTTTATACTTTGGATCTGATTTGAAAACATATGCTAGGAAGGGAAATTGAAGAAAGCTAAATATCATGAGGTCTTTATAATCGTAACCAAACGAGTACACAAGGAGTGAATTTGTCTCTTGCTTTCTGTAGAAAATGTATATCTTGAAATTCATAGCTTCTTGAGAGACTTTTCCATAACAATTAAGAGTTACTTTATAGTTAAATTATTTGTGCAAATTTTCTATAAGCAAATACAAGTAATCCAGGATGAATATCAACCCCGCACTCCCCAGACTAGTAGTGTCTGCAATAATGGGGTAAATAAAAAACAAGCTTAAACCTTTTTTGCTGAGGCCTGTCACAGCCTGAATGATGGCATCATGCTAATGCAATCAAAATGGCTGTTTTGACTTTTTTTAAGCTTTCCAGGACAGAAAATATTGATTCATTTCCATACATACAGAAGAGTTAGAATTGTACTCATGTGAGGCACCCAGACCTTGGCTCCAGGAACAAGTGTAAGTGGATGCAGGAGGTAGGAAGGAGGAAGAAATAACTTCCTCTTGAACAAAATGGGAAGGAGGAAGATCTAGTGCTTCAGAAGATGGTTCTCTAACCCTTAAATCTCTTCCAACTTCTAGTGAAGTCAGTAGGTTTTTTTATTACTTTTGGTTGCCTCATAGTTTTCCCTTTCCTGTGTTATTAAATTATAACTTTAGGACATATTTTAGAACTTCCTATTCCTGACCATGATAATAGATTCTGAGTGCAACCATTCATAATTGCGATCAATAACAGTCTCTGGTGACTGTAAGGCATGGTCAGTATAAAAATGCTTTAGTAGAGTTACACCATCTGTTCTCATCTTTCAGTGGATAATGTTTTCCACAGAAGAACATTCTGTGCATAAATAGTGTGTCAGAAGCAAAAACAAACAGCCAGTCAAAGTCAGTTAATTCAGATTATATTCCAGCGGAGCTGGTCTTAGAGGTGTGATTATCTGATTGAGAATGTCAGGACATTATCACAGTTTTTGGGTGTAGGGAGAATAAGGGTCACAACCTACACCTTACTAATGGCTGCACTATGGATAAAATATCTAGGAACCATCTAGAAACAAGATGTTGACATTGTCGAAGACACAAACCCAACCTGCATTCTGTGTTAATTAGGATTTCTGTTTACATAATTTCATGTAACTGCCAGTATAGTGTTTGTCACAGATTTGGAAGATGCATATGAGTCAGAACCTTTTATTTCTGTGTGTCTATTTTACTGTAATAAGATTGTTTCTTCTGTGTCTGAGAAAGGCTTTTCCTTTAAAATAACCTATTTGAATCATAGAAATGGAGAAAGAGTCACACCAGGTATGTGAAGATCATTAAAGAAAACTTTAATGAGGAAAGAAGGGTATAGTTCACTAAAGCACTTGGCTGATTCCTCTCTTTATCCAACTTTGAAAACTGTTGCAGATAAGAGTTTTGCATTTGAAAATATTTTTGAAAATAATCTGAAAATAATTCCTCAGCTAATTCTGGTAATTTGTGCTCTATGGTCTGCTCAGTGCTAACAGTATTTCTTGTGATTTTTGTTACCTCTGACTTTCCCTGTATGCAATTGTATGAAAGACCTTTAAAGCTCTGCCCTAAAGCTTGGGCTCAGTAACAAATGAGTGAGGTTTTGTCGTTCGTGCGCCAATATGGCAGATAAAATAGCATTCCTTCCTCTGCAGCCATTGGATATGAGGAATTCTTCAACCTGTGAGTTGCTCTTGTTCCTCAGCACATAGACTTTATTCATACACTTCTTATTGAACCACCAATCTAGATTTTTAGAAATCCTCTTACAAATAATCTCTGCTTTAAGGGCTCATCTTTGTTTTTGCTAATAACCCTCAGTATTAATGCTTCTTCTACTTGCCTTACCTTCAAATGCATTCTTAGCGTAGTTTTCATATTTCATTGCTTCTTTATAATTGTAGCCTAGCTAGTATTAGCTGGGGTGTGTAGTTGGAAACCCTGCCCAATATTAAATTGCTTTTTGTTTTAGGTGACACTTTAGAACCATTTTCTTAGCAGAAAGTCTTGTCTTGCCTTGTACAAATGTAGAGCTCCTAAACTTTTTTGTGTAGGGCTGGTTGGCTGCAGTGTTGAGGAGTGCTTGTTTGTTTTGGGTCTGGCTTGGTTTAAAAATGTCAGATGATTTTTAGGATTTTAAACAGGTGAAGAAATAAGTAAGGAAAGAGCAGTAAGTGACAGAAAGCCTTGCATTTTGATTCAAATTTGGTCATATGGCTGCTAAGACCCTAAGACCTCTTTGTGTCACTTTTCATAAGCATAAAAAGGGAGAGATGAGTTAATGGATCATGAAAATACAACAGCAACTTCCTTATGGTTTCCTTACATATTCTTTAGCCATTGTGAAATTAAAATACCTTGCTGTCTTCCACAAGTATCAAAATAATTTGCCATTGTTTACCTAGGATTGTTCATCTGGAAAAATTCCTTGGCTATCTGACAAAATGAGGTTCCTTCCTCAACATTATATTTAATTTACCCTCTCTGACTCTCATATCACAGCATTCTCATAGGTCAAGAATCAACAAATTACCTTAACCATGGAATTAAATTGACTCCAATTAACTATTTGGCTCAGTCCCTACAAAGCCAATGAACCATAAGTATGTACTTTACAGTTAAGGACATACTCAAAAACTTCTCTAGATCAGGGAGAGAGTTAATTAAGTTATTTTACTCTCACAGTTTAAAAAAATACCCTTTCCATAAATCATGTGATTAGACAGGATCTTTATTCCTTCTTTAATACTAGAAAAACAGGAACACAAGAACACTTCCTTTTTTTTTTTTTTTTTTTTTTTTTTTTTTTTTTTTTTTTTTTTTTTTTTTAGTTTCTGTATACTTTAACATGTAGAACAATCTCTTTGTATCTGAAGAGATGAATTACTGTAGAGACATTGATCCTGCTTAATTTCCCTGCAGATTCAAGACACTTTGTTCTTTAAACAAATATCTCCTTTGAGCTGGAAAATGGCACATGCATTGTTATTAAACTGCCATTCCTCTTGCAGTCACTGCAGTATTTTTCAGGTCCTTGGCCTTGGGACATCTCTGTGGATAACACATTTGGTTATCATTTTAACATTTCAGCTACTTACCCCATAAGAGGATATCTGCTGCAGCATCATGATCTAGGAACAGGGAACATTTTCACAGTTCATAAACAATTATATGTGTCTCTTGCTAAGCATTATCACCTTAGGGTATTTGAGTACCTAATTTTTTTATTATTCTTGCTGTTGTTTTCTTCTCAGAAAGGCAATCACCATACTTAAAATGCATAATTAAAAAATAATAATAATGCAATTCTTCTGCCAGAACTTGACTGGCAACAAGAACTAGGTTCTAATGTGAAGAAATCAATATTAACATACTCATTAGAGCCTCCACATAGAAACATAAGAGCTAAAATAAGATTTCTGATGCTCTGTGACCTAGTTTTCCCCAGTCTCAAAATTAGTTCGTTTAAGAAACAATATTTGTATTAAATGAAGAAAACAAACCACCAACAAGCCAGCTAAGCAAGGCAAGCCCCAATCATAGAATAATAGAGTTTTAAGGGTTGGAAAGGATCTTAAAAATCATCTTGTCCCAGCCCCTCTATTATGGACGCCTCCCACTAGACCAGGTTGCTTAAGGCCTTACCCAGCCTGGCCTTGAACACTGCCACTGTTGGGATTTATAAAGTCTAACTGAACTGTTTTTCAGTCTTTATCTCTTGGGAAGCAACAATTCTGAAGCTGTCTGGTTTTCCACTACAAAATCTGCAGGGATCTTCTTGGAAGAATCCTGTGGGAAGAGTAATGGATGAAGGAAATGTCCCAGCAGAGTTGGCTGATTTTTAAGCATCACCCTCCAAGCTCAAGAACAAAAATCGTGATTTACAGAAAGGTAAAGAAAGGCAGCAGGAGTCCTGTGTGGATGAAGAAGGAAGTCCTAAAAATTTATGTAACATAAAAAGGAACCATAAAAGAGGTGGGATGACAGACAGGTTATCCTGGAGGAATGTAAGGGGCATTGGCAGCATTGGGAAAGCCAAAGCCCAGGTGGAGCCGGTGAGATGAATAGAGAAAAGATGGATTTGCTGCTAATGGGGCAGGATACTCCATGACAAAGGACAAGGAATTCACTGGGTTTTCTAACCAATTCTTTACTTATGAAACTGACTCAGGAATCCCCAGCCACTGACATCAAAAGGAAAGCCTGGAATAAGGAAAGCTGAGTCTTAGTGGAAGATCAGGCCATGTCAGGAAACTGTCCATACAATAGTCCATGCTGTGTAAAAGGGCACAGCTATTGGTGCTGAGGCAGGTCAGTGTTGTTGGTGAGATACCTCTGCTGACCATATTTGACAGGCTGTGTCAGGTGGGAAAAAAAAGAAAAAGAAAAAAGAAAATGTCAATCCTATCTTCAGTAAGGGAAAAATAGTATCCAAAGAACTGCAGCCTGGTCCTCCTCACTTCAGTTCCTGGAAAAGTAATAGAGTGACTGGTTCTGGAAGCCGTTTCCAAATGTATGAAGGAGGTGGCTGAGAGGAGTCATCGAGGATGTATGATAAGAAAATCATGCTGATACAGGGGACAATACCATTTAATATCTCCATTAGTGGCTTACATGATGGGATAGAACACACGTGGAGTGATCTGCAGAAAGTACAAAGCTGGAGCAGATGATCCACAGAGATCATTGTGCTGACCATCAGAGAGACCCTGACAGGCTGGAGAAAAGGGCAGATGGGAGGGAGCTTTATGGAGTTCAGCAACAGGAAATGCAGGTTCCTGCACCTGGGAATACCTACACAGGCTTCCTTGTATGCCAGGTAAAATATAAGTGGTATAGGGAGGTTTCTGAGAGGTGTGGAGTTTTGTAAGGGACTTGGACTTCTTTAGCATTAAGGGAGACTTGAGTTGCTACAGTTGGTTTCTCCAGACACCTGGGTTCTATTTGTGAAACTGGCAGATTTTAAATAGGATTAGAAATTAAGTAAAAGAGAGAAGAGGTTTCATTGCTTCAGGACTTTGTGACAGAATTCTCCACATTGTTTAATTTATACTAGATCTCACAGCTCTATCAGTGACTTTAAATCAGCCAGCTGTTATTTCCTGTTGAGCACTATCAGAAACTGATTGCTTAATAAATCCAAATTTTCTCTGAATAGGTTTAAAGTGATAGTGACTTTCTCTTGCAAATTTTGCTGTATATTTGACAAATAATTGGTAGAACTTATTGAGCAATGGAGGTTTTTTCCTATCACAGGAAGAAAAACTCCTCCTCTATGTCTGGGTGTGCTACAACTTTCTTGCACTATTTCTTTGCTACCCTAAAGAGGAAAAGAATAAAGGAAGCACAGGATTATGTCCAAAATCAGAAAGACAAAGCACTGAAACACTTCATAGAGCCAGGGAGATGCTGTTCCAAGGCTAACTGTCTGATATATATAAACCTGAAACGTGTGTGTCTATAAATTGTATATAGTAGAAAATTTAGTAAGAGAGTTTAGACATGTTATAGCTTTTAGTGAAACTTGAATGATGCTGAAACTGGTGGCAGAATTTCTATTGGCTTTTGAGTTGCCATAATGTCATTCATAAACAGCAAAAAAATTTTCCTGGGAAAGGAAGGAAACAAATTTACTTCTCATTTCTTCACAAGGATGAATATATGAAATGTAAAGGTATTGAATTTTATTTAACATTTTTTCCTATTTTGGCATTTCATGAACCAAGAATAATCCCTTTCCATCCCAAAACTATAGTATTGATGTCTCCTAGTCTTAATAAATTTTAAAGTAGTACAGATTAGTGTATTAGAGTGTAAAAACCTTGAACTACACCTGATAAAAGATGCAAGTATGATAGAAAAGGACTTACTAAGAATTTAGGCACCTACTTACAAAGCTGTGCACCAAAGAGCCATATGCACAACTAGTCTTTTCTCCTTATCATCCACATTTCTCTTGTCCAGATCATATTTTGGTTTTCAGTATAAATTCCCAAGCTGGTTTCCTGAGCTAGTCTGGAGGGGACCTGGACAGTAAATTGTTTAGATAGATGTCTTAGCTGCCTCCTGAAGGCACTTTGTTCCAAGGTAATACAGTTATCATAGAATAAATTATTAGGGTTTGGTTGTTTGGGTTTGTTTTTGTTGGATTTTTGAAGGGTTTTCTTTTTGTTGTTTTTGCTGTAATTTTTGGTGGTTATTTTTTATTGGGTTTTTATGGTAGTCTTGACCATTTGATTAGCTCAAACTTAAAAACAGGAGCTCAGATTTAAAAATAGAGGGGATGAAAGACAATCTGGATGTTAAAGTTTGTTTATAATTCTAGTCTCTGTCAACAGCACTCAGAATTAATTATTACTGATGCTTTGAAAAAAAAAAAAAAAAAAAAAACTCTAAAACACCAAAATACAAATAATAATTCAAATTTAGAAACATTTTTGTGTCCCGTCTGTACTTCAGTGTCTTACACTTCAATGTGAGTCACAATTTCCTCATTGTAAATTGAAAAATCCTAATTGTTGCTACAACATGATTAAGCCACGAGTTTCTCCTCACCATTCTTTACCAGGAAGTTCATTGGAAGGTGTTATTAATCCTATTTTGTGATTCTTGCTGTGTATTCTTTCCCCTTCCTTTCTATCTGTGTAGGTTTTTCCTTATGTAACCATATTACAAACACTTCTTACATTAGTGTTTTCCAGATTAACTTCTCTATCAAACAATTTCTATACTTCTGAATTTTTGTAGAAATATATTTCTGATATCTGTAGCCTTGTGGCTCCGTGTTTCAAGGCTGTCTCTAATGAAGTTCCTATCTCTAATAAAGTGTGCATAGTCGATGTTTCCCATGTACTTTTTGCTGGTATGGATTGTCTGAAGTGGTTTAATTTAACCTCAGTGTTAAAGTGTTAAACAAAACCTCTCAACATTTCCACAGAAAGTTTGCTATTTTACATCACTTCTCCTTTAGTGAAACTTCTTTATTTTTTATATCTGTGAGATATTTTCCCTCTAGATGCTTGAAATTGAAAATTAAGTTTTAAAGATACTTGTGAAGATGAAAAAGGAATGATAGACACATAACACACAGGCTGATGATATAGATATCATTTGCCAAAGAAACAGGCTGACAAATGTCTGTTTTGAAAATGAAAAAATAAAAAATTCATATCAACATTGTAACTTTTTCAATAAACCTGAATTAATATTTTCAGTACAGCTTAAAATGTGCATAAAATAGTAGCTGGCATTTTGCTGGGAAATTTGAGACATGTAAATCATTATGTGAATATTATAATATTTTTATGTTATATATATGTTTGAATTTCCTGTTTTTTCCTTTTTCAACTCCTTTTAAGGTAGACATCTAAAATGGGTTGGATACATTGCATTCTAGAAGTGGGCATTTACCATTTCATCTAAGTGGTTTTGGTTGCTGAAACATCAGCTTCTTGTGTCCTTTGATATTCTTGTGGGTATCCAAAACATTTGTGTGGGGATGACAGACGTGCACAGAACTCAGGACAGTCACTTGTGTTTTTCTGATGCAATGTATGGAATCTGGGCATTTCTAAGAGGACCCTAGATGCCCATATTCAGTCAAGGAAATCCCACTGCAGGGGGTGGGATTCAGCTTGAGACTCAAACATCTAAATGAGGTTTCAGTTCAGGTGTCTCCATGTAAGCCAAGCATCTCAACTCCTGCCATCCTCAACAGAGATTCTACAGGTGCAGTCAGTGAAGCCTTAGAGAGAAATGTAGCTGTAATTGGGATATATCTCAAATTTTCTGTCTGAATTATTTCCCAAATGTCTCTGTTTGCATGACAGATGCCTAAAGTTTGATGAGATGAATTTTCAATTAAGTGTCACACACCTGTTGTGTACTTCTCATGATCGAGGTGAGGTTGTTCTTCATCTGTGTCCACATAAAGGAAGGCAGTTCAAAGGCTGGACAAAAGGTAATGGTAAAAAAGCCCTCACTAAAAGAGGTCTGATTTAGATTAGATGTAAGGGAGAAATTTTTTTACAATGAAGGTGGTAAAAATATGGAAGAGATTGCCCAGAAAGGTGTTGGATGCTCTGTTTCTGGAAACACCCAAGGTCTCAGCCATATTGAGTTGAAGAAGTCCATCCTCATCACAGGGGCCTTGGACTAGATGACCTTTAAATATCCCTTCCAATCCAAATGATTCTACTTTTCTGTAAGCACTTCTCAAGTGTTTATATATTTTGATTACTGAAATTACTTTTACTGTGATGCCTTCAGCAGAACTGTGAAGAGCTACAATTCTATTGTCTAGAGACTAGGTAATGAGACAATTAATACTTGTGTTCTCTTTCTTGGAAGCTGCTTCTTACCTTGTGTTTTAGATACCAAACTTTTCAGGGCAGGGCTGCCTCTGTGCAGCAGTGGTTATCAGGAGGGGCTATTTGAATAACACTGTATATTGTTTTGAATATTGTTAACCTTGACTGTTGTTAAAAATGTGGTTTAAATAGAACAATTTTTACTTTCATTAAGGTTCTTTAAACTATAGGAATAAAGTTCACCTGTTTGGTAGAATTAATGAATTATCACACCTTACAAATAGAGAAAACAAAAAAGAATATAGAAGAGGCAGCAGCACTGGAAAATCCAATAATGGACATGTATTTACTGAGAATCATTTGATATTATAAGTTTTTCCTGAGGACTCTACAGAAATCTCATGATGCCTTTAGCGGTAATCCATTTTCTGTTGATCCTTCTGTTTTTGATGCTCAGTAGCCCCATCTTTCCTTTCATGGATGCCAAATGATGCCTCTTGCTAGCTGCTGGCTTTGAAGTGTAATAGATTTGTTAAGCAGCTTTGCTATTCACCTTCTCTGTACTGCAATAGGTTACTTTGGTGTGGGATACTTTTAGCTTCCACCTTTATGAAATCTGTGGCTTGGCTGATAAACTACAAGCAATGACTTCATTACATGCCTTTTCATCTTGTATGTGTTTTGTCCTGACATTTAGGTGGGCTGGAGCTTGTTTAACCTCATTGTGCTTGTTGGGGTTCACTCCTCTCTCTTTCTGCATTTCACTCTTTAATTTAATAGTCATATTTATTGTTATGTTTATGTCTCATGGAGGCTTTTGATGAAGTTCAGTGGGAGGTGATGCTATTTTAGCACAGTGTTTTTCTAGTAGTGTATCTTGTCTAGACTCCAAAGTTATGTGAAGTTTTCCCTTTACTGAGGACTGTTCTACATTTGCAAAGGCAGGAGCTGGCTGCGGTTCTGAAATAGGAGAGCCCTTCTTGTCTCATTACTCCTCTGTGATCCTCATTTCTGCTATTCTTGTGTGGATTGGATTTTTTTGCAGTGCATTTATTTATTCTGTGGCTTATAAATAAGTCATAGTTTCTTAAGTATGGATGACAAGCTTTTGCTATGGCCTTATTTTGATCTAAAGTGAATCATAACACTGTATAAAAGCTGCTTTGCAAGTGATAATGCTGCTTGAAAAATGAGCAAAACGCTTTAAAAATACCTTCCACCTTAATGTCCATGTAGAACAGAGACTCCAGGGTTCAACCCAACGAATTTGGGACTGTGTGAGATCAGCTGTAATGTACAAACCTGCCACTTGTGGATTGGGAGAAATTACGTGCTAAACAGTTCATTGCCCGGAGCTGTGTATAAATATTAGATTCAGGTCAATAGTATCTGCAGCTGTTATTTTACATGGCATGGTGAATCTGAGAGAGTAGAGGATAAGAAGAAAATTAGAGCCAATAAAAGGAAATGTCTGACTAGTCTATGAAATTCATGGTCACGAGAGACCAAAGCAAAGGTTTGCAATTAAAATTAAGGAGCCTAATTTTCAGTCAGAAAAGAGACTGACCCAGAATTTGGAATGTGTTCTTCTCCATAAGACAGACAGAAGAGAATTTTTAAGTATTTGGCCTGTTTCTTTTGCTAGCTTTCCTAGACTGGGGTAGAGTTCTGTCTGCTTTCCAAAATCCTTTTGGCAGAGCTTCGCAGAATTTTTTTCTAGGTTTGCATTTGAATTCAGGTTTCCAGGCAATGCATCTTTCTCTCTTTCTTGAATTCCCACCCTATAAACACTAAATCTTCCACAACCCTCAGATTCAGTAAAGATATATTATTGCACATAAAAATGTAATTAAATCAATGCTCTCAGAATGTCTATGCTGAACAAAATTTAATAACAAGCACTTGAAGAATGACAATACTCCTGTAGAGTGTAATGGTGTATAAGATTGGTGGGTTGCAGCACAGTTCTCCAGGTGAGAATGCATTTAGAGGGCCATAAAAGTCCTTCTGCTGTCTGCTTTGAAATGAGCCTTTTCCTTGAGCTGAAAGGAGATTGGGGACTGTATTTCCATAAGATGGGGAGAGATGGCAGGACATACTGGCAGCCCTTCAAAAGAATGTACCATGAATGACAATTTTTAATGTCAATAATGGCTCTCCAGCTGATGCTGCCAGATGGACAAGGGATCAATAAGAGACAAGACCAAACTTCTAATTCCTCAATGATATATTTTGATATTTTGTGTGCTTGACTTAACAGTTTACATGTTTTTTCCACTAATTTTATATATATACACACACACACAGATATATACAAGAAAATTTCCACTTGTGGAAAAATATATGCAATGCAATGAACTTTTATTAATTATTCTGACACAACATTCCCAAATGAAGAAATTATCTTTTGTCTTCTACTTGTCATGTTTTTGTCAAAATGTGTTGAAATATTTATTATTTCTGTTTTATGTAGTAAATAATTTGTACCATTGCACCATAAGTTTTAAATTTACGTTCTTCTATTGAAATCCACTATTTTCAGCCCAAAACTTATTGATAGTCTCTTTTTAAAAAAATTTTAAAACCTCTGTGTATATCTTAATTTCAAACTATAAGATCTTTAAAAGAATGTGATTTGTTAAGATAGTTTAGAATATTCTGAAAGTAGTAGATTTGTTTTAAACATGAGTTAGGGTTTTTCTATTTATTGTGTCTGTGTCTCTAAGGTAGCTCTTACACCAGGAGGAGAATTTGATATAACAGGTTAGTTTTCTTCCAGAAATTTTCTCCTGGTCACTTCCCTTCCCACCCCTTCCCTTCCCACCCCTTCCCACACCTTCCCTTCCCACACCTTCCCTTCCCACACCTTCCTTCTTTCCTTCCCTCTTCTTTATCCTTCCTTAATGGCAAAGGAAGGGAGAGATGACACACTGTGAGTGTCCTACACTGGTTTTTATTCTGTTTGATACGGAGAATAAATATCCCCAGCACAAACCCAACAATTGTGTTAAAACAAATTAGACTGAGAGGAAGAAAAAACATTCTCAGTGATTTCCATAATAATGGAAAACAACTGGTTGGGTCACAGAACATGTGCTGCTCCAGCATGCAGTGCATGTCAGGTCAGTGTGGAAGCCAAATACACTCTTGCCTCTCTAGACAGCCAATAAAGACAAGAAAACATGGAAAAGGTTTGGGTCCTGACACTTCAGGAAAGGTGGATCAGATGGCTAAAAATGTTGCATTTCCTCTTTGGCTGTTTGCTAGTTTCTAGAGGGTGCCCACATGTCCCTGAAAAGATGGAAGCTGTACTTACAAGCTCTGGAAAGGGAGACAGATTTAAAAAATGCCGAAGAAAGTAAAAAAGTAGGGGAAGGAGTTTTTCCACAAATAAATAAAGTAAAAATTTTAAAATTACATAAAGAAGTACAAGATTCCATATGATCATATCATTCCTGAGCTATTTTTTTCTGGCCTACCCTTAAAAATCTCTACCAACTATGATTTCAAAAAAGTATTCCAGTGCCTCACCATCTCTACTCTTCAACAACTTTCTAATGTCCAGTGTTTGAACTCCTAATCAGAGGAGATATTATTGAGGATTATATCCTTTATATTTCCTCCTATATTCAATGTGTGTTTATTTCTTCTGTCAATCTGAGTAATTCTAAACTAAGCAGTAATGATTCCTTCAATATTTCCCTCAGCTCATATTCTCAAGGCCTCTAAACTCATGCTGCTCACCTCAGACCATTCTCCATCAGTCCCATAACTTCCCTGAGTTGTTTTGCACAAAGCAGAACATGTAAATGAAAACTCATCACGTGAATTTGATTTCAGAGATAGGAAAGTGATCATCAAAGTCCCATGAAAAGCAGCAGTGCTAATTTCACATGATGTCTACAACCAGGCTGACCAATCTAATTTAAATCATGGAGTCCAGATCATGTCAGATGGGAACTCCCAGCACTACCCTAAGAACAATTTTTTGCCTAATGTAAATTAGCATTGTGTCAATAAAACAATTTATTCAGTGAAACCATTTTGATTTATAGCAAAGATCTTGCTCATAACCATTTTTGGCAGGATTAATGTTTACAATCATTTGGAAAATGTAGATAGGCCATATGAAGTAAATCCCAGATGAAAGAAATTTGCAAAAAGTATTCAAAATTACAAGGATCTTACCTTTATTATGGCATTATCCTTCAAAGTGTTCAAAGAAATGCTGCATGTCAGAATGCCATTATGAATTCCAGTTTCTGGGTTTAACACCAAGTCTGTTTCAAATTGCTTGGGTGCGAAGTGGAAATATATGTGTCAGTCCATGTGAAATTCTATTTAACTTTTAAAAAATACTGTTTAAATCAGTCTTTGAAGAGTGCAGGGCACTCTTTTTGTTTGCTCTAAGTTGGTTTAAGGCTTTCTTGTCATACCCTAGATCGGTAATAGTCTTCCGCTGTTAGGTAAACTACAGAGGAAGAGAGCCTGTAATCCCTTTCAAATCTTCGCATTCTCTTCCAGAGAGTGACACTGCAAAAAAGACAAAAGGGCAAAAAGAACATTTTTTGACAGTGCTCGGAGAGTTGATAACAGCTGCACTTTTGTGCATCATTACTGCAACATCAGAGAAGCGCAGGCTGTAACTTGAGCTGCAGAACCTTTGGTGCTTGGGGAATGTACAGAGAGTTGTGCAGTGAGTTCCTCGTCACACAGCAGCAACTTTGGGATGCTTTTGACACATGGATACATTGCACCTGAGGCATAAAAGACGTTATTTCTGTAATATTGGAATCAGGGAGCAAAGCATTGTTATTGTCCCAAGTGGAGTAGAATTCTATAAATGCGTTGAATATCCCTACCAAGAAAACTAACTAGTTTCCTCTCCCTGATATATTGTATTCCTGTGTAGGTGATGAGTTGAGCAGGAAAACTGGGTGAAATGGGTCTTTTGTGATAGAATTCTGACTTTCTGTTGTGCAAACTGACATCATCCTACTGTAGCTGGCAGAAGTTCTGTGGTTTTACAGAAGATAAATAGCTACCCCTAAACATTGGTATTTACTAATATTTATTATTTATGATTATTTGTAATCATTTTTTATCTCTCTAGTCAAGTGTTTCCTGTGCGTTTTCCCAGAAAAGGCCACAGCACTTGATCCCTGCTCTGAGGAACTTGCTATGTGATCTGTAATTACTAAGAAATAGCTAAGTCTGGCAATTTCTAATTGTGTGCAAAGGCCTTGTATAGTCTCCAAAGATCTTTACAAAGGGGGGCAACAGAGATTGGAAAATGTGTAATCCTGAACCATTAAGTATTCAATTTCTTTAGTGAACTTTTGTATGTTGTAAAAAGACCAAGTGATTTCTCTATAAATTTGGCAATTAAATAATTTATATATTTTGTTGTTGTTGTTGTTGTTTTTCATGGCTAGGGGTACCTCACCCATCATTTGGAAGAGTTAGAGACACTGTGATTGCCAGCACATATGTCATACAAAGTCTCTCTTATTTTGAGCTTCAGAAAACAAAGTGAGAGAAGCAGAGAAGTGTCTGCCCCCAGACACCTCACAGTGATCCCTTAACTAAGCAATAAAGCACCTCTGCTCTTCACTGCACCAGACTGAACTCTGTGACACTGTTGAAAAGGTATGAAAATACCCACTGAAATACCCATGGCATTTCCCAAACTATATTATAGTGGGAAAAAAAATATAAATAAAAAGTTCATCTTTTTCTTTTAAGTCAGCCTCAGCCTTTTGAGGATGTTCTGGCTAAAGAAAAACTGAACATGTGGTCACATCTCAATCTTCTCTAAGTCACATACTTTTGAAAACAGCAAAATACACGGGCTTAAAACCATTTATTTTTTGCAATAAAAAGAAAATTCACATTCAAATCTATAGTCTAACCCTTCAAACAAATGCAAGAATATGCTGAAGGGTGAGAACAAGACCATAGCAGTATGGCCAAACACAGATGGTAAAAATTTGCTATATTATGTTTTAGGACAACTGATAATTCCAGAATTTTTGGAGATTGCGTCTCATTGTCTTTCCACTGTTCAAATGTATAAATGCAAGAGACTGCCCATTCCCACAAACAATGTCATTAGGAAAGACTAAGAAAACAGTAATTTATTTGGGTGTGAATGAGAACAAAGGAACATGATTCTTTGCAAGTAAACTCTGTTTTGTTTAAATAATGAAGTCACACACTGCCTCATCTCTCTTTTCTCTTCTTTCTTACTGGTTTTGTTTTCCTTACACATAAATACAAAGGCATGTAAATTGAGTCAAAATCTTGATTACCATGGGTGGAATATTTTAAACAAACATGTGGGACACCATAATACAAAGGCAAGAGTGACACTGTGACACAGAAAAAAGACATCACAGATGGATGAATTTGACGAAAAAAGTTAAAACCTGACAGAGGATTTCTCCATGACAAGAACATAAAGTCAACTAGATGTTAGCGATTGCAATTTGTGAAGTGAAAACACAGTATCAGGCTGAACACAAGCAAGGTGGGAACTGATTACTACAGAAACATTAAGCAAATTACAAGACTCTCCCTTTTATAACGTGAAGCTTGGCCAATGAAGTAATGAGAAATTTACTCATCCCATATGCAATGTATATTGATTTCTCGCTTTGTTTTGTTTAATCTGACAATAAATTAAAGTATCTCATATAACTGGAGCAGACTAAGATCTCACTACTGATTGTCTGTGTAAAATTGCTGGTTTTAAAAACAGAGAAAGTTTATCTCCATTCTATTTATAAGGAGCTTGGGCACAGAAAGCTGAAATATGAGCTTATATTGCTGCCAAAGGTCCAACAAAAGTTTAAGTAGTTATATTTGATCTAATTTTGGTGTAGCAGTATACTACTTTTGTAATGTTTACACAGCTTTTGACTGCAGCATAAACCAATCTTTTGTGATTTATGACAGAAGCTGCCTATAAAACTTCAGTCATCTAAAAATCAGACATTTATTGTAAGCTTATTATCAATGAAGAGGGAGATTATCATGTCCCAAGTTCTAGTCAGTTCAATCTAAATCATCATAAGCTTGTACTTCAGCAACTGAGTCACCTACATTTTGATGCCTTAAATTAGTTTTCTCCCCTCCCCTAGGAACTTCACTCATCTTTTCCAAGTACTTTCCTGAGCAAACTGTCTTTGTTTTTGGTGGCAAGGTTTCCAACACTGTCATTCTCCATACTGTGTAGCTGAATGAATTTGGGGGAGAGAGTTCTACAGTGCTTCTTTACTCTTGCCCTAACACAGGATCTGTCATGTGGCCATATCAAAGAGGCTTTTCTGACCTTGGTTCCTGTCTATTCCACATTGAAACAGCCTCTTCAGCTTTCAGCAGGATGAAAGGAAGACTGTTTTGTGTTCTGTAAAGTGTGAGTTAAATAACTCAATAAACAACAATGCCTGCCCCTCGACCTCTCTGACTTCAGTCTTGATGACACCACATGAATTCTTAAATGTGCAAGACTTCATTCCCAGTTCAATCACAGTCTTCTCAGATGTTAAATACAAGCAAATCTTCCAAGAATTTATTTTGATTTAAAGCTACATTTGGGAAATACCATTGTTGTGCTCTGCAGTTCAGTTCCTATCACACAGACATTCCTCCCCTAGCAAAGCATGTAAGGCAAAGCCAGGCTCTCTGCTGAGAGATATTTTGGACACCCACACTTATATCTGGGCATTTAGCCCATCAAATGTCTTAGTAATTTATGCATCAGACTTCTAGATGTAAGAAGGAGTATTCATTGGTCAAAAGGCAGAAGCTCAAAACAGAAACCATGTGGAAGAAAAAAGGAGAAATGTCTGTGAGTGTGGTGCTCTGAGGACATAGTTCATTATTTATTTTTAATTCTCAGTCCTATTTTCTTCAAATGTCAGTGGAATTTCACTGAATGTGGCTCTTGAATGTTTCTAGGCATCTCCTTTCCTACTGAGGCACCTGATTCCCTTTTAGTGCTGTAAGTAAAGAAAATTTTGCAGTATAGGGTTTGGTGCCTACCTGCTCTTCAGTCTAACAGCCTGTGATGACCTGTTCTTTACAGATGCTGTTCCTGTCCTTGAAAGTATTAATTTCCTTGGTTTTGCAGTGTCCCCATGGAAGTCAAAATACTTTGGACAAACACAAAATTAATGGAATCCTTTCAGTGGACTGCAATAATGAATTGATATGGTATGAGTAAAGATAGATGCAGGGTATTTGTTGAGCAGAGTTTTAGTAGAGGCATTGGCATGCAGTTCCATTTGAATAAAAATTGGTCTTTTAACAGCAGATAAAAAGAAAAGCTCTTGTAGCACAGTAACCTAAAGAAGGCAGAGTGATGTCGTTATATCTTTGTGTCCAGTCTCTGCAAGAATTCACATGCAGACAGACAGGAGTCTTATTGTGCTTGAGCAGCAAACATCCATCTCCCTTCCTGTCAGTCAGAGCAGTCAGAGAGATGTTAAAACAGAGTAGCCAGAGTCTCTGAGGTCTGAGGATGAGAGTGGAGTGCTGCAGCTGGAAAACAGGGGTCGCTGAAGGTAGAACCTGGACAAAACTTCTGTTATTTAAAATTCAGTGTTTATAAAATTCAGTGTTATGAAATTCAGTGTTAAAAAAAATGGTTTGAGTTGGTGTTGGAGTCCAGGGCATTCCTCTGGATGCCCTGGAAGGTCACAGACATTGGCAGAGAGGTTTGATACCTGATTAAGAGGGTTTGAGATCTGTACAGGGGGGTCTTGCATCGGTACAGGGGGGTTGTAGACTCTGGCACAGAGCCCAGGGAGACACAGCATTTAATCTCAGTCTGTGGAAAAAAACTGAGAGAATTACAAGTCACAAAGGTATGAGAACAGTAGTGTATCATGGGATGAGAAATTGTGTAGTTCTGAGTTTTTAGAATACAGGTGCGGGGGGACAAGATGGAGGAATTAGGGCAGTGCCTTGGCTTTTTCTTCTCCTCCCTTGGCCTCCATCTTCTGGTGATGTTGGCACGAAATAGTTCAAGGGGATTGGGTCAAAGTAGAGATGACCTGTTAGTACAGGTGATAGGCATTGGCAGATAACTGTAAATCAGACACACATAATTATCTGTATAAGAGGCTGTGACCTCCCACTGGGGGGGAAATCATCATCCTGTGTCAGAGCAGCAGAACACCTCGGCCGGGCACAGAGAACATTGCAAGATAAGAAACAATAAATGAGAGGAACCAAGAAAAAACAAGACCTTGAAGACTCCTTTCTCGTGTCTGGCTCAGGGCCTTCAGAGGGCAAAAGACTCTAAACCACTAGAATCTTGGGTGAAGAAGCCAACCCCAGAAGTTGGGAGGGACCTTAAAGATTGCCTTGTTCCAACCCTCTGCCATGGGCTGAGACACTTTCCACTAGACCACAAACCTCATCCGACCTGGACTTGGACACTTCCAGGGATGGGGCATTCTTGATTTCTCTGGGAAACAAATTTAATGTACTCATTAATAAGTTTGTGATCTAGTTACCATAAGAAGTCAGTGAGGCATTATATGAACATGTCTAATGTGCATATATATATATATATATGCAGGTATATAAAACTTGTCCATATATATAAAAAACACTGTAATAATTTTCTCAAATATATTTTTAAGGCAGCACAGTTAAGCTCCTGATTAGCAGACCTGACAACAGTTTGCCTCCCATATATTTTGTAGAGGCTGCCTCTAAACAGCATTGCATTTTAAATAATAAACAGTAACTTTCCCCTCGACTAGCTAAAACACATTAATTTTTACACAGTCTATTTTAAGCAAGTGAGCATATGCAATTCACACTTTTTTAATAGCATAGGATTTTGTCTAAGAAGTGTTATGCAAAGATTGTTCTGTGACAGATCATCTCTGTTTATGGTATAAATTAGTGAGAGTGTTATGTTAGCCATTGTAATTATACCTTTGAAAAAGAAAATTGTGACAGATAAAAAATTGGGTATGTTGTAAAAAATGGGTTTAAATTCCTGATGCACTTGCATATTGCTACAAATCCAAAGGCTTACAATTTTTTTTTAATTTTTAAATTTTTTTTTATCAAGGAACTTTTTGAGATAGAAAGCAGGGACTTAGGGGATGGTTAAAAAATATGCCTGCTATTAAAGGTAATTTAAGATAGTTATATTCTTTACCATGGGGGTGGTCAGGCACTGGCACTGGTTGCCCAGAGAAGTTGTGGGTGCCCCATCCCTGGAATTTTTCAAGGCTGGCTGGAACTGTCCTTGAGCAACCTGATCTGGTAGAAATTGCCTCTGGTCATGGCAGGAGGTTGGAAATAGATCTTTAAGGTCCCTTCCAACCCAACCCATTCTATAATTCTTCTATAATTATTCTATACTTGCTCAAATCTCATAATTTTTTTTCATGGAACAAATGATACTACTATTGAGAGAGAAGTCTTGATTGTATTGATTAACTTCTCCAAGATGCTATGGACTGTATGCCCTCACACTGGGTTATAATTTACTCTGAGAGTAAGGTTGTTGATTTTATTGCAACTACTCAAATACTAAAAGGATATGTTGTGTGAACTGCACTCTGCCATTAGTGGATGATTTAACTGTTACTATAGGACTTCTACTACAGGCTGAGTATATAACAGCTTAAAATCCTAAATAGTTATTGAGAGATTGAAGGAGTGTCTTGCACTTCCAAGATATGATGTGATCCAAAAGGGAAAGAAGAAAATAAAAAAGTTTGATGGGCACAACAGTGATGTCATTTATCATCATAGGCATTTTTCCATTCTATATGTTGCAGAAACTCCAGAACTTTTCTGCCTTTCTGTTTTGTTTTGTTTTGTTTTGTTCCCCCCCACCACCAAAATAAACAAACAGCAAATTATTCTCTGAGTATCGTTATGCTTTTTTTCTCACTCTTGACCAGGTCTGCAACTGAAACAACTCTGAGGGCACAATCACTTCTGGAAAGTTCTGAGTGAAGCTGTCGTTTTGCTAATAGTAGTGTGTTTGGCTTACCCCCAATAGCATTTACGGGCTGATCCAAGGCTCAGGGAGAGGTTTTGTACCAAGTTTCTGTTGACTGACTGCCTCAGGTTCATTAAATTCTTCAAGAGAAGAAAAATGCAGTTGAAGCTGAGGTAGATTTTCCAAGTATTTTTCTTCCTTTTACACACTAAATCCTGTTTTTCTTTAAGTGCTGTCTGCCTTTCACTCGTCTGCAGATGAGAATGATTGTTTGCTCTATAGTATTTTGTTACAAAAATTAAACACTTTCTTTTACTCATTTGTATTATGGCATCTATTTTATCAAAGCCATTAATAATCAGATTTGAGTTTAAAAAAAACTTCATTATTCTCTGCTAATATCTTTTCATCTCTCAGCCTGTGCCATCTTTAAGGTGCCTGTTGGCAGAAATGTGTAGACATCTTGCTATGATTTTATGGAATAGCAGTGAAGGTGCTAAACACTATACTGCAAAAACAAGTAAAAAGGACATAACAAAGTGCCCATGTGATTAACCAACGTAGCACATTTTAATTAATTTGTAAGAAAATGCTAGTAAGCTATTTCTGTTCTATATCAAGAACTAATAATAGATATATTAGATATTAACTTGAGCTCCTGTGGCTGGAATTATTATGCAAAAAATGCCATTAAATGTATATATATGCATTTGAAATCATGTCAAGATGTTCGGAAAATCTGAATAGCATTAGGACACCTCCACAAAAAACACTTTCTTGAGATGTAAATCTTGGCTGCAGTGTCCTGTTTC
Source organism: Sylvia atricapilla (assembly GCF_009819655.1). Classification (NCBI taxonomy): domain Eukaryota; kingdom Metazoa; phylum Chordata; class Aves; order Passeriformes; family Sylviidae; genus Sylvia; species Sylvia atricapilla. The sequence continues at coordinate 146,623,482 of NC_089140.1, forward strand.
TAAAAACTTTGATCGTTTTAAATGATTCAACAATATATTTCTTTAAATGCAATTGATGATGACTCAGCATATCTGTCACACATTGATCAAATTAACCTGAAGAATAAAAAATGAAGATGACAGCATTTCAGACATACTAGAAGCTGAGAAAAACTTTGTCTGAGCATTAAATCCTGATTCTATTGAAGCTAATAGCAAAATCCTATTGGCATTAGGAAAGCTAATTACTACCTTAGTGTGAATTCTCCATAAATAAAAATGTATTTTGGTACCTATTAGATTTCTTTACATCTTAGGTATAGCAATTCACAGATCTGGTAGATTTGACTGTTTTTCTTTGAAGCAATAGGTCTGCAAAACATTGGTTATGTTCAAAACATGAGACATTTTGAGGGACTTGAGGGTACACACACACTGGCTTCCCATAGGAGCACCTTTTAGACAAATTTTAGCGGGAGCCAGCTGTGTTGAGAGAGAGGGATACCCTAAGGTACCTTTGAACCTGCTCAAGTATAGATTTCCCTATGTAGACTCTACAGGATTGTGGCTGATCAGTCTCATATGTCCCATTTTTTGTTGCAGACACAACAGAGAATAAAGGGGACAAGCAATTGCACTCGAACACCATGATGTGAATCCCCTCCATGATACCAAACACTGAGGAATATTGTCTTTTTGTAATCACATGAGCCAGCAAATTACATTTACCTTCATGTCATTGTTAGACTGAAAGGCTTTTCACATCATATACAAAATTCCACTTCCCAACACAGTTTAATAATGATGTCCTAAAAATCAGACTTGATTAAAAATAAAATATAGTGTTTCTACTGTTTTGCTGAATTTGCCAATGCAGCCACATCTGTTGAAGCTGAGAAAAGCCAGATTGGGAGCTTTATTGAACAGAGATGTAAAGTATTCTAACTACTTTTAACAAGTTACCATCTCTGAAACTTGCTGCCCAGCAGGTACTACTAATCAGTATTTCCTATGGGAATTAAGAAAATAGGGCTGCTGTTACTAAAGAAACAGGATTTTTCTGAGATTGTGTCCTGAGGGTACATTTTCTCTTTTCTCAGATATTTTCTGTCTGATTTGAAGATAGCACAGGAAAGTTTGCAGAGAGAGAAGGCACAAAGATGTGTGCATAGACATGGATGTTGTCATGGAAAAAGCCCATGGGAGAAATTGTTAAACACCCTGATTGGTGCCTTTACTTTTGCTGCTTGATTTTGTATTGATGAACCACTAATGTCAATATTCCCTCAGGATTACTTTGAAAAACAACAATTAGAAACCCCAGCTTGAAATTTTTATACCTGTGTTTAGGATATCACATAAAAAATGCAGATTCGAAAAAGGTCTATAATGTTCACAAAAAAATATTTTTCAGTAATTACAGAGTTTTTTATTAATATTTGCCATTGACCAACATATACATTTTTGTAACACTTGATCAATAATCTATCCAAAATGCATGCTAACAGATCAATAGCACTCTTAATTAGGTTTTGCTCACTAATTCACTGTCATGAACTGAATTGCATAATCTATGTTTTCCCCTGTTATCCTTGTATAATCCCTGTTTCTAGTAACTGACTGTGATGAACTTTGCTGCTACTTGATGTGTTTTGATAACTGTGGCTAGAAATGATGTTGAAAATTGAGGGAGGCAGAGTCAATACAGTAATACAGGCTGGAGAACATGGAGATGAGCACACTGGCAAGTGAGATCAGATTTGAGGATGACAGAAAAAGACTGGGATGTGCACAGCTTGTGTTTGGGACTATCCAGGTATTTTTGTTTGCTACTGACAAAAAATAAGCTGAAAAAGCTGGTTTGTACTGCAGAGCTGGCACTACGTTAAGCAAATAGTGTGCTGCTGGGAGGCTGTACTTGACATTTTTTAGCTTTTTATTTCCCTGAAGCATTGTAAATGCCAGGAAATTTACTGAAAACTAACAGATAAGCTTCTCTTGCAAGTCACAGGATATTTCTTCACTTACTCTAAAGATTGCATGTAAATAGGGGTACTAAGAAGTCCAAGGAACTTTTTAAATTGGTAATTGTTCCACTTCATGTCACTATAACAAAAAGCCATTTTCAAGTTGCTATTTCCTAAGATGTATCATTACATTTATCTAAAAAAACTCCCCAAAGAAACTCACAAAAGCCCAACACACCAAACATCAAAAGATGAAAATTAGAATTAGAATTTAAATATAAGAGCTGTAAAATATATCAGCTGCTGTTGCCTGATAGTCTCAGGAAAGAGAAAAGAGGAAAGAAGTGTCCTCTGTCTTTATAAATCCATTCACTCTAGGAATTCCCTGATTCACCATTAATTAAAAAGCAGCTTCTGCCCAAATGTGACTGTTGTAAAAACACTGCCTGAGTTTAGGAAACCTGCTTATTCCATATAGGCCCCTTCTCCAAATCTGTCTTTTCTAAAAGCATGTTCTTACCAGCAAACCTTGATGGCCTCCACAGCCATCCACACGTCATTGTTGGGGACATCCATATTGCCTCTCCCACATTCCAGGCTTCTGCAGTGAAATAAAAGTCTCTAAAATCCTATACCAGCTGATTTCACTTCAAGGCATCCAGCATGCTTGATAGAAATCACCATCTTTACTGTTGTAAGTGCTTCTGTGAACAGTCATCTTGAGGTTCTGGGCAGGTCTGGCATGTGCATGGTTGGCCAAAGCTCCAGTGCCATCAGCAGTAGCCAAGTTCCATTTCCAATCTGTGTTGTTCTTAACTTAAATCCTTACTAAAGTTCTTATCAATGTCTTCAAAGTGAGAATGTCCTTTTACCTGTATTTTCTTTAACACTATGGATAAATGAGGTTGTATTTCCCCCTTGATATCCTAGCCTTGTTTTGGAAAGTTTTATAATTTAAAAGGAAAAATGAGGTGATGAAATAGGGAGTTATACACATAGATTATTATAAGGATCAGATTCCTGAATTTGAAAACAAGAAAAATGAATCACTTGATAGTTACCACTCAAAAGTTACTGAGAGCATTATGAACAAATATATTATATATGTCACTTACAGTGACAAAAATATAGATGTTTGCTTTAAAATTAATTTTACTTGAATTTGGCAGAAGATTTTTGAAGAGTGATATTTAAAAGAAGTAATTTGAAAATAGAAGAGCAAATATGTTTCTTTAAAAGGAAAACAATTGTTCTAATTTTCATTTAGAAGGTAGATTATGCAGACACATTAATTTAGAGAGACAATTTATCAAAGTCCTCAACATCTGGGCTGGAAATGAATGAAGAGAATTTCAAGAAAAAGGATGAAGACTAATATTTGGGCTGCTGTATTAGGATTTTGGTAGCTATATGCCCTATCTTCAGGACAGTTATCTCTGAAAAATAGCAGTTAAAATAAATATCCTTGACATTTCAAGTGCATGGAAAATGTATTCTGTGGGTTGGATTCAGAAGATTCAGATAGCACATAAATCCAACCTGAAAAAGAATCTCAGCTCTCAATCGGAATCAAAGAATGGCTTGGGTTGGAATGGACCTTAAAGATCATCTGGTTCCATCTAGTCAAATTAAAGACTATCTATTATTTAGGAGAAGAGTGGTCCCATGCTTACAGTCCAGGTGTAGGCAGCAGGAGTTACAGGTATGGTTTTCAGGTTTGCAAAGCACCAGCAGCATTTTGTGCTGCTTTCCTTTGTGCTTCCAGAACATGCTCAGCTCTGCCTCACCAGCTGTCACTCGCTGATAGTCTGAGGCTTTTTTGCATTATAAGGAGCTCAATGCTAAGTGCCATAATTTGACATTTACCATCATATCTGTCTCTCAGACCTAACCTCACTAATAACACAGTCCTCAAATGTGAGTTTTAAAAACCGAGGTCAATTAAGAAAGCTACATTTTAAGTGGATTTTTTGTTGTTTTATTCCCAGTGAGAGGCTGTTGAATTGAAGCATATTTGCTTGCAGAGAAATCCTACCAAAGCAGAATTACAGCACTGCTCACTTTTAAATTTCACAGCAAAGTAGCACTTAAGGCTTATTGCAGTGCATTAGATTTAAAACCAATTAAGTACAATGCTAAATCAGTGTAAACCACATTTCTGAATTTATCTACAACATAATGAATAACATCTGCATCTGCAAAGAAAAGATTTACGCTGAGCAGCAAAACAAAATGTGTTGACAATTTGAGCAGTTTTCATTCCCTTATGTCATACGTCTTCATAATTTGGTAAATCTTCACTACAAGCCTTTGTTGTTAGAGCAGTAAAAGGAGAAAACACCCAAATGGCAGCACCTTGAGGTAGAGTCTTCCTCAGTTCATTTCCTCTTCTCAGCAAAGGTACATCTTATTTTCCTCAGGAACTTTTAAAATTTGAAATCTATTCAGTATGTGACAAAGATCACCATTCTTCAGGTGTGTTAGAGGATCAAGGGTTGTCTTCTGACCTCCAATGGACATTTGTAGAACTGCCCTCTCCAGAAAGCAGACTCAGTAAAGCCAACCCACTCCATTCTTATCCCTGAATGATAACTGGCAGCACATACAACTAAGGGAACCAAAATGCGCTAGTGTTTTTTAAGGGACCACATAATATCTTCAAGAGAAATAAGCTTCATTGCTAAGTCTGCATGAATTTTCATGTATGACCTTTAACAAATAACATATATGCTGCTCTGGACACAGTTTGCACAAGCCTGTTTTGCAGGCTTGACAGTTAAAACTTGCCACCCTCTTATTCTCCACTCTTAAAAGGAAGTAGGAATATTGGTCTATTTTGCCTTCTTGGCTTGGTAAGGTTTTTAACTCCATGTGTCTCCTTTTTATTACAGATGTACAGCACTTGAATCAAAGGAAGGGGCTTGGTCTGGGTGCCTCAGCCCTGTGATGGAGGAGATATTATTCATGTTTATGACGTTTTTATTAATGTCCTGACAATGCCACTATTTGTTGGTAGTGTACCTATTACAATACACAGCAAACAACCAAGAGCTACCACTGCTGCTGCACTTCAACTTTCTGCAGCATATTTGTCTGGGTAAAAGAGCAATTTTTCTGCCATTTAACTTTTAGTGTCTCTTCTTTCGGAGAACATAGGAGAGCTGTTCTTACTTGTGAGACCTGCTGAGGGAGAGCTGTTGTCCACAGCGAGGTCACTTATAAAAAAATATTCATAAGGCTACCTCTGTATTTTAAAGATTAGTCTTTTGTGTTCATAAGGCTGAGTCCCAGTCTCAAGGAGGATTTTTGTTATTAGTGCCCTCATTTATTTTCCAAACTGAATCCTACTCTCGTTGTTATGGGCCTGTAAATCCTCTCATGCTTCTCAAAAAAAAGAGTGCTTGCTAGTGATAATTGAGCTGCACGAAGGTTGACAAAAATTGATGTGGAATTATATTGTCAAGCTGAAGTCCTTCATCCATGATACTCTTACACCTGGAATTTCTAATCTTCAGAGCTTAGACATAGCTCAGACTACACAGTGGGAGTTTGTGTTGTCTTGGCATGAAGCAAAAGATGTAATCTCCACAGAGCCCTCACTTAGCAACCTATTCCTCCTGGATGGTGTCTTGTACTGAAAATGCATAATCTAAGAAAAAATTATTATGGCACACTTGAAACTTCAGGGGGTTTCCAAATGTGTAGGGTAAGGGGTAGGCGGGGGGGGGGGGGGGGGGGGGACGGCTGGGGTAGGGTGGAAGATTAACAAAACTGCAAGGCCAAACGATGGAAGCAGCAGAAATTGAATTAAAATCCCCCATGAAAGTGTATTATCTACAGCCTGGTAATAATGCTAGTGCTGCAAGGAATGCTCTGCTCTGTTTCTGAGTGATGAGAGATGGGGCTTTCAGCACTGGTCTACAGTACAGCACAACACTGGACAGGCACTCCTATGTTTTCTATAAAGAACATTTCTGATTGCATTGGATGCTCACAGAGGGAACCTGCAGAGCTCTGCAGCTTCCAGAGCTGCAGCTGCTCTTTCTGCCCCATGTCGTGCTGTGCTACACAAATGTAGCAGGATATTTACTTACCCCATCTGATACTGAATGGAATAGCCCAACCTTCCTATACTAAACCATTATGGACCAGCTATGAACCAGTCTAAGAGAAGAAAGCTCAACCTAGACCAGTATAACCTTTGCTCTTCTCACATATTCCAGGAGCTCACTGATGTAAAGGAATTTATCCTGCAGAATACTTAGAGGGGAAGTTTAACTCCATTTCACTAGTGAGAAAAAATGAGGCAAGTGAGGTTTCAGAGTAAATACCAACACTTTTGTCTATTTTGGAAGTAACATTTGTCCAAGAAATCAACCTAATATTTGCCTCTGCTGGATAATCTGTCATAAGTGTTCTGACTGACATGGCTGAAACGTGAACATTAGTGACTTTAATCCCAGTCTGTAGACTGATTTATGCCAGAGTACACCAAAAGTGCATCTACCTGAGACCACTTTTGGTGTTAGCTTTGATAACAGCTCTCTAGGGTACCTGTGTTCTTCTGGAACTGAAGCAAGGTGTCAGAAATTTATTTCATAGCATATAAAATGGCACTGAATGCCCATCACTTGGCAAACAGATTCTGTCTGTGGTATCCTAATTGAGAAACACCACTTGAGGAAGAAAATGAGGACAATTATACTCAACAAGGCAACAAAATTTATCAATGAAACTTTGGTATGGGTTTTCTCACAAGAAACTGGCATGGGAAGAAAAGTGCCACGGAAAGAAAAGCAGTCTCCCTTTTGAAGGTGCTGCTTCAAGTGTTAACCCTGCTGTGGTGGTTTGTGAATCTTGTTTGCAGAATACACAAGGGCTTTCATGAAAAGACCTATACTTTGTGCTTCTCCTCTGCAAATGGGCAGTCAAGTCATTGGCCAAAAAAAGCTGTTTTCTTCTGCACCCAAAAGGGTTCCCTAAGGCTTGTGAACAGGCCTGGGTCTCTCTGCTAATCCATTTTGGGTTTTATTGATTCTTCCTTAGGTTTGAATGTGGACCAGAAATTTACTTTTTCTAGTGACTTTTCTTGAATTACATTGTGTTTTATGCCTCTGGGGCTTAAGAATTGCTTAATTTACCAATATCAGGTAATTGCTACTGCAGCAATTTGGTACCATAGATGTGAGCAGCTGGAAAGTATTGATGTCTTGATAAAAGGTTGTTATTTGTGTTAATTTTCCCTCCCTCATTTTCATTTTTGGCCAGCCAAACATTTGCCATTGTTAATGGTTATGTTACCTGAAGCTGTTACAAAAGTCTATGCCAAGTGCATCCCAATGAATTGAGGAGTAATGTAGTTTTAATTTTAACTCCAATTATATCCAGGAAGATTAATTGTTGGGGGCAAATCCTTATGTGGGGCCAAAAGGGAGTTATAAATCATTCAGTTTGATTATCAGATAATTTTCAAGCTCCTGTGGGTTTCAGAAAATGGACAAGAATAGCTTAAACCTGTCTCTTTCACAAAGAAGTAGTAGCTTTTGATAAATTAGAATCTGTCTTTTTCCCCTCTCCAGCGATCTCTCTGGATGTGGGTGAAATGTCCACTAGTGTAAATTTAATTGCAAGTGGAACCCTCTGCTGCCTGCAAGTAATTCACATTTCTCAGAAGCAGATAATGGCAATAGCAAAAGTGTCTCCTTGCTATCAGGTCATTTTATTTTTAAGTCAATGACAATGGAACTATTATGTACCAGCTGATGAGAGCTTAATTTGTTTAAGTATAGAAGAGAATTTATTAGCAGTAATATGTTAGTATTACTGTGGCCCTCTAGCTCTTACATATGCATTAGACAATTTCACCTAATGTAAGAAAATGTAAACTAATCTAGCAAGATGCATAAGTATGGATCTCATTTTCCTTTCATGGAGACAAGAGATAATTAGAAGACACTTACCAGACCTAAAGCAGAGTAACTCAGCAGAGAATCAGATCTCTTATCTTTCATGCAATCTGAATATTCCACTATATCATCATGATTCTAAGCATAATTCGGGTCATGAAAGATGACTAATAGCATCCATGAAAGTGAACTCTCCCCCTTTAGCAAGGCATGCATCTGTGTCAGCTTTTAAACAGCAGCACTGCAGAGCATCTGTGACTCAGCCCCTCTCTATTACTGCACAAATGACTCATCTTCCCTCACGTAAATAGACACGAACTAGAAAGAACCCAGAAAAACCTAGAAAAGTCAGGGTGAGGCTGTGGTCAGCCCCTTCCAGTTTTTCTGGGATGCTCCTCCCTGTCTCTTTGCCCAGGGTGGGCCTTTCCCTGGGCTGCAGTCCTCCAGGGAGAACATGCTCCACCTGGAACCGGGCTGTGCCCAGCATTTGGAACAGGTTGAATACTCTTGCAATGGTGAAAAAACTGTTGTCTCTTCTTGTTCATGCAAGAGGTATTTTAAAGGTTTGGCTTGGTTTTTTATCCTTATGTTTCATATCCCTATATATGTCTAAAATTTTGTGAATGGGACTAGAGTTCTTCTAACCTTCTTTGATGGGTTTTTTGTATTATTGTTTGGGGTTTTGTTTGGTTATTTGATTTTTTTTTTTTTTTTTTTTAGGTTGGGGTGGGTTTTTTTGTTGTTGTTGTGGTGGGTTTTTTGTTGTTTGGTTTTTTTTTTTTGTTTTAGTTTGTTTTTTGGTTTTGGTCTTTTGTTTGTTTGTTTGTTTCTTTCATTAAAACGATGAAGGATAAGTGGGAAAATGGAGATCTGTGAGCACAGAATGCTCTTGCAAACTTCTCCACTGCTGGGATCATCAGAACTACAGAATTGAAAGGAGATTCTGGGCAGGTGAATGGTTCTAGAATTTACAGAGGTACTGAAAAAGGTACCAGCTACTCCAGAAGGGAGTGGATCCATGCAGTTTGACGATTTATATCTCCTAGACCTTGTTCAGTTCCACTTGTTTGAAATTTCATAGACTTTTCTAGGCAGAAGCCAAATTTGACATAATATGGTGAAACTCATTATCTATTTTGATTTCAGCACTCTGTTAATAAAATTCTGAGCAGTCATAGCAATCATTAAAATATATACATGCATTCATATAGCCATAATAAACTAGTCTTATGCAACTCTACATAAACACACACTTTTCTTTATTAATATTTTATCTTATGCTTTTCACCTCAGTATGAAGTTTTGTTTCAAATGTTGAAAATCAACTTCTGTTGGAACAGTTTTTGTTGAAAATGTGCCCTAGAGAGGCTACTTAGAAATTCCTGTGGCTGTTTTGTCTCTCAACAACAGATGACTGCTGCAGAATTGTGGGCCACTTTGTAATATAATTTGCTGTACACCAAAGGTGCTGAATTTAAATTTATTCTTGCAAAAATGAGATCAGAATCTTTATCCAAATCCTCTTGTCAACTAATATTTTAGCCTTTTCAAAGATGCTTTTGAAGTTACATTGTTGTGTCTATTCAGTAAATAAAAGAGAAGTTCTTTATTCTGTGTTGTCATTTCTGTCTTTCACACAAAAGTAATTTAAAAGAAAGGAATGAGGACAAGTAGTGCCTTGCCAGGCTGCATTCCTAATCCTTTCTTTGGTTGTACAATGGATTTTAAAGAAAAACCTATTTATTCTGAGGGACAAAGAAGGAAAATTACTGAGTGATTTTTCTAGGTTTTCAAACTTTTGAATATTGCAACATTTACAAGTTGCATAAAAATCAGTGATTTTTATAGAAGTTATCAAGTTGAAAAGTAAATTGTGTGATGCAGTGCAGTAAGGTTCTAGTTTTCAGTTTTATTTAAAATGTTGAAATGAGAAAGCAAAGCAGCTTAGTACAACATGGGTCTAATGATTTCTTTTCAGAGGACAATTTGTTTGCCAGTTAAGCAAACAAGTGGATCTAAATGAATAGATCACTCTTCTCCAAATCATCCTGATAATGATTTAAATTATCTTGATTTAAATGTATTCTCAGTAATAGATGAGTATGGATGAATAACTGCATGAGAATCCCAATATGATGTTTTTTAGATAAAGGCCAATATTCCATATTTGAGAGCCAGCTTTTCTTGTTCTTTTCGCCTTTGCCAATGATTTCCTTATTCTGTCATGTAATCTTTGAAGTGTCCTATTTCAAGTAGAGAGAGTAAAATTTGTACCTTTTAGAGATAAAATTAACATCAAAATCTCTATTCAAAAGTAGTCAAATAGGCTTTTTGGAAGCTGTGCCTCATGTTCACTCTAAAGCCCTCTACTGAGAAGGTGTCCTTTGCACTTCATCATTGTTGTTTATTAAAGTCCTTAAATACTGAGCATTTTGGGAATGAATAGGTGGATGTGTGACTTCTATTTCCTCCCAGTCACCAAGAACAGGTCTCCTTTCTTTTTGAAAGAAGCCAAATGGAAATAAATTTCAAAACCTAATTGATCTCTTGTCTATAATGAGACATTATGGGCCAGTTCAAAGCAAGTCCACTGGCAGAAATGATAAATTGTTTTGAGAATGTCAAAGCTCTTCACTGTTGAGGAACATGTTAGAAAAATAATGCTTTGCATACTGCTCCCTTTTCTTAAAGCATACTAGCCAGAGAAAAATAATAGTTCTTCTACATCAAAGAATGATACAGTTCCCTGCGTGATGGTGGCAGTAGCTCTTGGGGCAAGCCAAGTGCATGATCCCCAAATCCAAGTTCAATTTCTTTTAACATGTTAATATAAACTCCAGGCTAGATCATAATTTCTCCAGCTTCATTTTTTATTTCTGTTGATTCCCAATTCAAAACCACACCTAACCATCCAAAATACCAAATAAAATTTATCTTAAATTGACATACTTTAGTTACAGAACTAAAAGTCTGTGGACCATTTTTTGCACTGCGTTCATTCAAATTTTTTAGACATCAAGTAAGAAAAAGGGATCTGAGCTGTAATACTTGATGTGGATTTTTTTCTTTCTGTGTGTATATACATGTTCATATATATATGTGGACTACCCTTTGTTGTCACAGCTCCACAATTAAAACATTGACAAAACTGAAGTAGGTTGTAACCCTTGAGAACTCCTCTCATGAATATTGCTCTGAATTGCTGCAATGAAATTCACTGCTTAAGATGTGAATTTGTTTTTAAATGTCTATTGTATTATAAAGAGCACAGAAACAGGTTAAAATAAATCAGCTTAAGGGTTCCATTCATTGAATGTCTCAATGCAGTGACAGATGTGTCACAACTGACACAAAACCTTGGTCTGAATTCTTGAATTTTGATTTTGTGTGTTATGCATTGTGTCAGTTGGAAAGCATTAGCTTTGTCTTAACTCCAACATTCATTTTTTGCCTTTTTATTGTTTTTCTGGGGCTGTTTCAAGGTCAGTCTTGAGTCAAGGTTGGTATTTTTCCCTAGAATGAGTTGCAAATAAGTGCAACTGGGAGAAATTTTATTGCTTCCTCTTAGTGAAATGCAGTCTGTGAATACCAGTGTGACAAAGTGCACAGGGGTAGAATAAAAAATTCAGAGCTCCCTCTTTTGGGATAGCATTCTTTGGATTGATTTATGTATTCATAATCCTCTTTGGAAATGGGTGAAGTGTGGCATATGTCTAATAGAGGAAGATAGAATATGAAAGCTTTTTAAAGGGATTAAAATGATGCACTAAAATGCTAGGAATTGCCACCAGCATAACTCATATTTGCAAGCATTAAAATTTCACACTAAAGTCCATATTTCCTTGTTGGTGAAGGGAGTCATCCCTGATCCTGCTCAGGAAGCTCTGATACACGTTTAAGACATCACTGAGTCATGACAGAACAGAAATGGCTCAGAAGCAATATTGTGTGAGCCAAATGAAAAGTCCAAATTTCAAAAACACAGAGCAACTGTTTGACCATTTTTGGCCAATAAAAAGAAGGCCTTTGTTTGAGTACTTCTGCACCATTAGTTTTAACATACATTTGCTCCAAGTTGTATCAATGTTTGTAATCATTTCAACCTGGTGAGATATACATCAAGGTCGGAGTTAAAGATTGGAAGGATGTATCATTTTCTTTTGAAAATATACTGCTTAGATCTTCCTTCCTGAGAAGCTTTAAATACTTAAATAATGATGTTTACATAATTTTCTTTGGAAAACAAACACATGAACAGAACAGACTTTTAATCTTCCCCCCACTCTCTCTCCCCCTGCCCCTGATCCTGAATGAAATAATTCTGCTTTCTCATTAGCAAGATGATACTTTTAGGCTATCCTCTTACCATTGCTTCTTAGTCTTCATTTATCCTCTTTCTGAACTTTTAATCCTATGTTTAAAATAACAACAACAACAACAACAACAAAAAAGTGAAATTAATGGACATGCTAGAAAACCTGTGCTTTTTCAAAATCCATCCATTTTGCATGACAGAGTGTGTCTTAGGTCCTATGATTTGAAGATTTGAAGCAGGCAAATTCAAATTGTTATGGCTCTCGCTTCAATTTTGAGGTTTTTATTTTCAGTTGAGTTCCATTCCACAAATCTGCTGCTTTAATTACTTGGTTTCTCCCAAAATTTCTTCTGGTTTGTCCATTATAATTTTTCTTTTCCTTAGAGGGAAAAAGAAAAAGTATGGAGACAACAGGGTGCAGGATGAATTGTAAAGATTCCTTTTCAGTACAATTTACATCTTTAGACAGCTCCTAGTTACCAATAAGAGTAAAACATGTTAACAAGCATTCCATGTGTAGACTGAGAAGTTTTAAAAAATAGCTAATAGAGCCTAGACTCAAATAGAGCATTTAGATTTGATTAATTGGAATGGGCAGGAAGAACCATTTTCCTATATGCATATATGCGAAAAGCAAAATTGGGCAGGTTGTTTTGTGGGCAGTTTCTCTATGGAAGGTGGCTGCTTGCTTGTCTCACTAAGTAGGGACAAATTTATATTTTCTTTTTCAGGTCTGTGCTGTTATAGACTCACCATTCACCTAAGATCAGATACAGAATTTAAATTCTATCCTGTTCATGAGGAATAATTAGAAAAAGGAGCAATTTCAGCCTTGAGGCTTGAGGATCTGTCCAGATCTTCAAAATATAAGACACTTCCAGGCTGTGATTTAAAAATTAGCTGTACAATATCAGTCTTTGAGTTGTGGTTAATCAGCTTCACTAATTCCACTGTGTTCACTGCAGCTAGAAAAAACCCCAGCTGACCAACCTTTCATGACTGCACTGTGTCGTGGTACAGAGAAAAATGCAAGGTAACAGAGTTGCCTCAGTGAGGAGTGAGCAACCAAAGTGTGATTCTCATGTAAAGAATCCTGGAGTAGTTTTTTGGCCTTCAGCTGTGATACCAGAAGGGTATAGTCTTCTCTGAGCCTTTCCCAGTGTCCTGGATGTTAGATACTCCTGTTGTCTTTAAAATCCACAAAGTTTAGCCCTGTGGATTGATCTTAGTACTGTTCATGGTCTAGTTTGAAACTGAAGTCAGGCCAGTAAATCTCACCCTGAATTCTATACCACACTCACTTTCAGATACAGTGAAAGCTAAAATCATAGCATGGAAAATACATATTTATTCCTTTTACTTCAGAAAGTGACTTTAAACTGTGGGTTGTTATAGGAGCTTTTACACTGTGTGAAACACAATACAGCAAAATATCTGAATGCCCTGGAGTCCCCAGGAGCTTCCCATGGAGGATATGGACCTGCTGGAGTGAATCCAGAGGAGGGCCATGAAGACAAGTAGGGGGAGAGAGCAACTCTTCTATAAGGAAAGGCTGAGAGAGTTGGGATTGTTCAGCTAGAAAGAGAAGACTTAGGGGTAACCTAATCCTGGCCTTTCAGTAGCTAAAGGAACTTAGAAGAGAGATGGGGAGAGACTACAAGAACAAGGGCAATGGTTTCAAACTGAAAGAGGGCAGGTTTAATTAAGATATTAGGATGAAATTCTTTATTCTGAAAGAGTTGGAGTAAGTTTCCCAGAGAAGCTCTGGATCCCGTCCCTGGAACTGCTCAAGACCACACTGGATGGGGCTCTGAGCAACTTGTTCTGGTGGGAGGTGTCCTTGTACACAGCAAGAGAGTTTCAACTAGAAGATATTTAAGGTCCCTTCCAATCCAAGGAAACCATTGCCTAATCCAATTATTCTGATTCTATACAGCAATAAGAACCATTAGAGCCAAGAAATACTTCCATGAGGAATACTTCTTAGCTTTCGGGAAAAGTTCTCAGGATCTTCATTTATATTTTTCAATTTCTTAACAAAAAAACCCACACAGACAAAATAAAACAAAACCAAATTATCCAAGCTATAATAAATACACGCATGTTACTTGAAGACAAAAGGGAAAAGGAATTAAGAAATGAAAAGGTACTGGGGTTTTATTCTCTAAACAAATAAACAGTAAATAAATATTATGCTTTAAACAATACTTATATTGATAGTTCTTCTTGAAAACTAAAACATGCAGATTTAAGGACAGCATATAGATTTTTTCCTGGAAATTCACAGCAAGAACATGACCATTTTGTATCTGCTGTGCTTGTTGTTTTTATCATCTTTAAACATAGTTCATAGAAGCAACACAACGCAATTGCTGCAAAGTCTCTGAGAGTTTTTGTCAAAGAACTTAAATAATACCTATTATAATTTGCATTTTAGCTCATGAATTTCAAACTTAAATAACCTTATTCTAGGAAGCATTTTGCTTGCTTATTTTAGTCATAAAAATAAGCCCAGGAAGGAACTCAACACTTTGTCAAATTCCTACTTGTTCCCTAGGGCAGAATGAATAGTATGAGTGCTATTCCAGACAGATGTCGTCTAACTTGTTCTTTGAGATATGTAAGGAAAGCTGCACATTAACCTCAGGGAGTTTGTTTCAGCATTTTATACTTCCTCTTAAAAGCTTCCCTCATGCATATTCCTGAATCACTCCTTCTTCAATTTAACCTCAGATTTTTTTGTTCACCACAGGCACATAAACAAGTATTTTTTCTTCCTTATGTACCAGCAGACATTTTGAGAGTGTTTACATGGTCTATATTCAGTCTTCTTTCCCTTAAGTTGAACAGCTCCATCTATTTCAGTCTTTCCTGGTTGGAAATGATTAAAAGTCCATTACTCTCCCAAATTATTTCACACTTAACTCAAAAAGTGAGGCTCATAATGGAAAACTGCTGCAGCAGCTCTCTTATTAGAGGGTAGAAATGAGCCAAGACACAGATTTCTTCATCACAGTATGAAAAGGGTCCTGGTTTATTCCTCTTTACATCTCAGCCATCCTGACTCCAACCATTCACTGACCCTGGCTGTAGCAAGTTCCTGCTGTAGGCTCCTCTGCAGACTCTGCCTGCTGGTTATTTCCTGCTAAACTGATTGCAGGTATCAGTTTGCAGACTCTGACTGCAGGCTTTTACCTGACTAGACTGTGACTGCAGGTTCCAACAGCAGGCTCTAACTACAGATCCATACTGACCTCACAGCACTAACTCCCCCAACACAACCCTTCTTCTTTATGATTCTCTCTTCCTCAAGGTTCCTCCACCATGATTCACCTCTCACTAACTAACCCTATCTCTTTTATCACACTGATCTTTATTGGATATAGCTGTGACTCATTGGGGCAAGGCTGTGTTGGTTAATTAACACAGATGCTACTTATCAGGGCTGAGGTCACCTGTATTCCTTCTCCTACAGAAAACCTCCCTCAGCTGAGAGCTAATAACATACTATTAGTGGGACATGTGACTCTTGCTGCCCATGTCCTTTGTATCATCCAGTGTTCAGTTCATGAACTGTTCATAGATTAGAATCAGATTTAAGTGTGTTCATCCATTTACAATATAAATTGACTGAGTTTTTTATTTATATAATAGTTATAAGAACAGAAAACTGGTTTTATTCTATAACCAGAGAGATTTTTTTAAGAACTTTAGTTTCCAAATTTTTGAGAGATCCTTTTCATTCAAAGTTTCTGAATGTACAAAATGCATAACATTTTTGCATATCAATCTCCACCCTTTAAGAGCCTAGATTTTCATTTGTTACATCACTCATGATGACACTGCTGAAATATTTGGTTGCTGTAGTTTTGCAATCACTTTAGGAAATTCTTGCTATAAAGTCATGTACCTAGGAGCCTTGCCTAGCAATGTCCTGTAGGAAAGACTGAGGAGTTAAATGCATTTCATCTTTACATTCTTATTTTTAAATATGGATTTAATGAATGTAATGAATTATATTAATTATATGTCATATAAATATGACATATTTATATAATATCTGCTCATTTCATATAGTTCTGGGGAAGTCCTCTCAACTATTAAATACTAAAATCTCCCCCTTTTTAATGCTGGTGAAACAGAGTTCTAAAGATAATTCTTTCATATTCACAACTGTGGAAAAGTTTCCATTCTTCTTTTGCTGTCCTACATGTGCAGAAAAAGTTGTACAGCATCCATCTTATCTTTTCAATAACTGTATTTTAAATTATGGTTATTTGTCAAATAGTCTTAAACCTGTAGCTGCAGATCTATAAGTACCATGACCTGTCTCCACTGGAAAGGGCTGATGTAATTAGAAAAAGGCCTATATCAATCACTGAGATAATGGGTGTTCTCTCTCTGTCCCTCTCTCCTTCTCTCTCTCTCATCATCAATTACCCTGACTATTTTAGACAAAATATCAGACAAATCTACTTTATTTTAGCTACAGTGCTGCCATTGCTATTAATGGAATTTAAATTCATCTGATAGGGAAAAGTTCCTATGCAGACTATTCAGTAACTGCCAGCCAAGGGAAGTTTAATCTGTGTAATCTCACAGCATTAGCAATGGATTTAATAAATGTGGTAAAAGTTGGCATGTCTGGTATGGAGTGATTCTCCTGGAAATAGCTATCTGAATTAGAAATGTTTCCCTTTTAGTCTTGTTGTGGCTGATATTAAATATCATGGGTCAAAATGCTGATGTAAGGTTAAAAGAGCCTCTACTATTACTATTATTTCTAAAAATGCTTCTAAAGATGTTGAAAACACCAGTTCTAGAAAAGTATTCAGTATCTCCTACTGTCAACAGGAGACATTCTACTACCAGTAGTTGCCAGAAATGACTCTTCAACTAATATTTTTCATAAATTGATCCTTAGAAACTGATTTAAAGAAAATGGCAGCATAACAAAAACATGTACAACTAAATATTTTGCTGAATAATGACAAGCTTAATTATAAAACAAAACATTGTCTTATGAATGTTTAAATTTAAGCATGTTTGTCTGCACTTGTGGACAAACCTGTGTGACCTTTCAAATTTTAGCTTTCAAATTGTATCCCTGATAACATGAGTGAGAGTAAACAGGACTGTTCCAAGCAAATTTTGATTATGCATGTCTTTGATTTCTTTGAGACCTGGGTCTTGCTGCAAGATAAAAAAGGAAAAGTACTGCAGGAAATTATCAGCTCTCCTGACTATCAAAGGCCGAATAATTTCACTCTGGTTTTCTTCCATGAAGCCTAACCACTTACAGATATATGTCTTACCATTTTTAAAAGAACATAAAACAAATGCCAGACAGTTTCTGTAATGATTGTAGAACAATGAAAAATGCTTTTCTTAAAAGTTAACATGACCACAGTCTGATGAAATAAAAATCCTTGTCACTCTTGCTTTAAAATGTGAGAACATTTGAATATATGAGTACCAGAATAGAATTATATTCTAATATATTCTGTGGGTTAAACCCCTGCAGGCTGGCCATGGCAGCTTGCATGAGGTATCCCAGAAAATGAAGAAAGAATTGTACCCAAGGGATCTTCAGACAGAAATGGTGTCTCCCAGGTGTATGAGAAGAGGCTTCAACTTATCAATTTCTCTCTGAATTCGAAGCACTGTCAGCAGTCAGACATTTGCAGGTGAAGAAAACAAAACAGTTGATTTCTCAATCTCCCCATCCACATTTGGTTTATTTCCCATGAAAACTCTTAGGATTTGTATTAATTCTGTTCTGGGATTCTGTTCATGCAATAACAAAATATTTAAAAAAAGGCACAAGGAGATACTTTATTCAGGTAGATTTTCTTTTTTCAGAGATCAGGCAAACAAATTAAAGTTTCCCTACATTTCTTTGGTTTGAGTTGTCAGCTCTTCAGCAGTGGTCAGGTGATAGATACCTTTAGGCTGTTGGCCTGTATTGGTTCCAAGGGTGAGCCAAACCAATCCTTTGACCATGACAGAGGTTTATTCTTCAGTCTGTTAGAGCAAGTGTCCTACAGATGCATCAGTTTTCTGGTGATTTACTCATTGGTGAAGCAGTACTTGACTTTGCTACAGTTCTTATCTTTTGAAAATGTTCTGCATTGGCAGGAGCCTTTCCAGGTATGCAGAGAAATGTAAAAGGTTAAAAAAGGTTTACAGCAGAAGGCTTCTGAACCTCAACATTTCAACCTTTACCAGGCAACTGCTGCTTATCCCTTCCTGATAATGAGGACATTTGTTATCAAACTGCACAAAGGCCACCTTATAAAACATGCTGCAGATGTGTCAGAAATTCGCAATTTGTGGTTTGGCCTATTGGCCTTGTCTCACTTGGATGTTCTAAACATTTTCTAGAAGTTCAGTGCTATTGCTGGATTAATGAAACAATTTTTCTCATTTCGTTGCTGCTAAATGTTAACTTTATTCATACGACATATAATTACCTTTAAAAAGAATTCAAAACTGATAAAGAATTGGAAGTTCTGTGTCTTTCTCTTAAAATCTGTGTGTATATGTGTCTGTCTATGTCTACATGTGTTTCTGCAGCATCTGCTGCCATTTAATAGGCTATAAAAACTCCAGCTTTATGCATTGAACAGAAATAAGCCAAAGGGAAGCATTCAGTGATTTCAACCTAGCTCATACTGATATTTTTCATTGAAAAAGATATTAATGGCAATTTCTCAGAACCACAGGACTACTGGAGTTTGGATTCGTTTAGCAATGAATCTGCATTTCCCAGCTTGTCTTCATCTTACAAACAAGAAGACTTTGATTTGAACATCCCCTGGCAAAATTCAGTGATTTTATGACTCTTGAGAGCAGAATTGGCTATAACCTAAGTCCTGAAATTAGAAGACATCTGCCTGGTGAAGTCATTCACTGCTTACTGGAAAAGAGTATTTCTGATAAATTCCAATTCTCCTTGCCCAGTCTGAGCACAGAAAGTGTTCTTGCCTACGTTTTTGTAATGGTTTATTAATGCACTTTGACTCTGGATATTGGAGTGTTTTAATATTGCCTGATTTGAGTACTGCTCTTTACACTTTTGATTATAATAGCATCCTACTTGATTGTGTCTAATGTTCTCTGGGATTAACTGGATCTACATTTTGAGTTCATTTCCATCTTGTTCAACACATCAGGTTTTTTTGATTTTCTTGGTGTTGTTTTGATTATTTTTGTTTTTGTTTTTGTTTCAATTAGAGGAGTTTTTTCAGTCTCTCTACTCAGAAGATATATATGGGAAGGTTCTTTCACCAATTCAATTCTGATAGCTTTGTTTCTGCACAACAGCAGCTGAAAGAAGAGCAATAAATGTCCCATTTTTACATGATTCCCTCTTGATATCTCACTTTGAGTGCACTAACTTCAACAACCACATGGTTTTATTTTGCATGATAATAAGATACATCAGCATAACTGTTACTCTACTATATGGGTCATGAATACTTGACTATATTTCTGTGAAATGCAAGCATCAAAAACCACAGCACACTAAAGGTATAATTTTTTTCCAGTGATTGCTAAGAAGAAAACCTATTTTCACAAAAAAAACCCTAAGAACCAGTAAATAAAAGAGAGTTGGGGAAAAAAATAAAAAAGGAATCTTGCCAGCAATGAGGATTATTATGAGTGAGACATCAGAAAACAAAGGTTTCATAAAACAGGAAGGGCAATACAATCACACCTGACACGCAGGTGACAAGAATATAGAGACAGAGGCTTTCCTAACCTGTAGATCATACCCATGTCTTCATATCAGGAATGAGAAATCATTCTTGGGCTTTGACTCAAGCCAAAAGACTTGAGCCAAAAGGGAGAGAAAACTGGACACTCCTACTGTCAGGCAAAGAGGTGGCTTATTGCAGTCCAGAACCCTGTAGGATGAGTCCAAGCCTATATCAAAGGATCATAGAATGATTTGAGTTGAAAAAGACTTTAAAGGTCATCTTGTTCCAGCCCTCCTGCCATGGGCAGGGACCCATTCCACTAGACCAGGTTGGTCAAAGCCACATCCAGCATTGAACACTCCAGGGATGAGGCAAGAACCTGTTTCAGTGCTTCAATACCCTCATAGTAAGAAATTTCTGCCTAATATCTATTCTAATCCCATCTTTGAGCTTAAGGACTTTTACCCTTGTTCCACCACTACATATACCTTGCCCAATGTCCCTCTCCAGCTGTTCTGTAGCCCCTTCAGGTACTAGAAAGTGCTATAACGTCTCTCCAGAACCATCTCTTTTTCAGGCTGAACAACCTAAACTCTTTCAGCCTGGTACTGTGTGGGAAATGCTCAAGTTCTCTGATCATCTTCATGAATCTTCTCTGGACTTGCTCCAGTTCCATATCTTCAGAACTGGATGCAGCTCTTGGCTTTGTTGAGCTCTCCATGAGGTTCACAGAGTGAACCCTTCCCTCCAGAGTGTTGACTGCACAACACAATTTAGTGTTGCCAGCAAACTTGCTGAGGGTACACTCGATCCATATCACCAGCAAAAATGTCAAACATCACCAGTCCCAACACAAATTCCCAAGGAACACCACCTGTCACTAGTCTCCACTTGGACATTGACATGTTGACAGCACCTTTGAGTGAAACCATCCACAATTCCTAATCCACTGAGTGCTCCATCTGTCTCACAACCTTAGAGACAAGAATGCCATGTGGGACAATGTCAAATGCTTTGAACAAATCTAGGCAGTTGTCCTTATCTATCTATGCTGTAACACTATCATATGATTTTCTCCAGAAATAATGTGGGTACGTTAAGAAAAAATAAATTCATGACTTCCAAAGGGGTAAAAGTAGAGTATGCTTTGGTTGGAATTTTAAACAAAGAAGGAAGCAAAGGATTTTAAGAAAAGGAGTATAAAATTAACCAAATACCATATAGTAGAAAATTAAAATTATGCCCTTTAAGCATGCGAAAATAATCTAGAAGTGTCAGGTCCCTTTAAAAGTTATCCCATGAAACAACTTTTACTTCAAACAAATGGAACGATAGACAAAAGTCAAGCATTATGATCTGGTTATAAGAGATGCCTGTGCCCAAATTAAAGTACAAATTACACAATATGCTGAAGTCAATAGTACAAATTCTATTTAACAGCAAATATGAGGTAGACAGATAGAAAGAAATGGGGTGGGGGGGGGGAAGAGGGATGAAGAGAGAGAGTGAGAGCAAGTGAGAGATTAAGTAGAAAAATATCCCCACCATAAGGACTCATGTGATATTCCCGCTGGCCCTTCTTCACCCTGGTCTTCTTGGTGATGAGGGTCCATGAGTCATTCTTTTGGAAAGACCACTTTTATACAGTCCACATAGATGGCATTCCCATAAGCTGGGACAACACGTGTGTAGGTCCATGTGGATATGTGAGGAGAGGTGACTACAGAAAGTAGGAGTTGGTAAAAACCAGTCACAACATGGGACAGCTAATTGCACTTGGCCACCCCTGTGGGTACCCACACAAGCAGTGTTCAATACAAGAACTGAGGAGCTGAAGGTCTGATGCATCTGTGTGGAACAACAGGATCTTCCACATGGCAAGTGAGTGCAGAGGTGAAAGAATGTAACTAAATATCTCCTATTTTTTAAACTGCTCTGTTTCCTCAGGGTGCCAAGTGAATCCTGCTTGATCACAGTAGTCATGCATGAGGTTTTCCACAGATTACTCTTGGGACTCTTTGTCCCTCAGGATTTCTAATTCAAAGATGAAGTGAAATTAGGAGATCAAATAAGAGTAGATTTTCCTTTTGGTTTGAAGATGTGATTAATAGTCTCCTAATTAATTAGAATTGCTCTTAAACACCTCTGATCTCCACTGTCCTCTTCAGTTTCTAGATGGCCCAGAAAACAATGTTTGTCTTAAGCTGTCTTTTGCTGAATGAGAAAGGCTTTTGGCACCAGAATAGCAGATAAATTTACTGCAATATTTTCTAGCTTTGCTATTTGCAAGGATAATGTACAAGGAAATTTTACAATATTCAGTAGCGTGTGTCCTTTGGAGACGTTAGTGAGTTCCACTAATGGTTTGTACTAATTCCTAATGAATGTTGAGTCTCCTGGGTGCATTCACTGGATAAAATATGTCACCCTGTATTTTTTGGGCAAAGTTGCCTCTGAAAGACAGATGTTTTAATAATTAGCTCTGAAGTTTTGCAAGACCTGGTTTCTTTTCATTTTGGGTTTACTCTGTGTTCAATAGGCTTTTTCTCAAAATGGGAATTTTTATTTTCTTTCTTTCTTTCAAATGGGTTCCATATAGAGTGGAACAAAGCTGAATGAAGTACATGCTAAGTCTTTCCTCAGGAAAAGTGTGAACTTGAGTCTCCTCTCCACACCAGTTTATTTTCACAAGGTATATAGGAATACAGGACCTTAGAGGCTGTTTTCTCTGGTTGCATTTGACAGAAACTGGACTAGGAGATCAGAATCTGATAGAAACTGATGGAAAAAGAGAACAGGTCTGGTTTCCTTAAGAAAACAGTCTAAAAAATTATCTTAATTGCCTTTTAATTAAAGATGTATGTTAGAGTATCTCAACCAGGGAATAAACTTGTTTATTTTCAGAACTTCTTGTAGTGCAGTGTTTTCAAACAGAGCACATGATCTGACTCATAGCCCCGTTTACTCTCTGGTTTAGAATAACTACGAAAAATATCTTGGGCCTGGCTGAGATGGAGTTAACTTTCCCCACATTGCTGTGCTGGGCATTGGTGGCTACAAAGATGTTGATGTCACACCAGTGTTTTGGCTCCTGCTGAGCAGAGCTGGCACAGCACCAGCTTTGTCTCTCCAAAATTTCTCCCTTCACGCTTTTGGCTGGGGGTGGGAAAGATCTTGGGCAGAGAGACAGCCAGGACATCTGACCCAAAGGATATCCCATATCATATGGTGTCTGCTGAGCAATAAAACCTACGAGAAAGGAGGCAGAGGGTGGAATTCACAACTGTGTTTGTCTTCTGAAGAAATCACAATGAGTACTGAAGCCCTGCTTCCCAGAAAGTGGCTGGACTTTACTTGCTAATGGGAAGTAGAGAACAAATAATTTATTTTTATTTCCTTCTATGCATGGTGTTTGCTTTTGCTTCATTAAACTGCCTTTGTCTTGACCCATGAGATGGTTTTTGCTGAGGAAGAGGGTAATAAAGTGGCTTGGTAGGTACATGGTGTCCAATCAAGGTCAACCCACCACAGTAAATGAAAAGTAAGGTAGATGAAAAGCAGCCTTTACAGAGCTCAGTAAGAACTGGCCTTTCCCGTACTCCCATTTTATTTCAGAGGAAGATCAAGCTGTGTGTTAAATTGGGATATATCTGTGGATTTGTCATACATCAGGAGAAACACCAAAAGAAAAATAATAGCAAAGAAATGCCTCAGAATATTATGCCTCTCATATGCATAGTTATATATCTTAAATATGATATACTGAAACACAATGTAAAGAAATAGAAGCTGTATGTAAATGTATGGGGTTCAAGTTTTGACCAAACAAATAAACTTGCTAGAAATTGCAGTCTCATGGAAGTCTTGACTTTGAAACTTAATGGCTTCTGACATATAAAACCACTTGGAGTACTTTTCTTGCTTGAACCAGGCATTTTTAAAGTAGAAACATTAAATGTCTTCCATTTCAATTGAAAACTACAAGTACCTGAATTACTATGAGCCTGGAGGAATTCCCTTCCCTTCCCTTCCCTTCCCTTCCCTTCCCTTCCCTTCCCTTCCCTTCCCTTCCCTTCCCTTCCCTTCCCTTCCCTTCCCTTCCCTTCCCTTCCCTTCCCTTCCCTTCCCTTCCCTTCCCTTCCCTTCCCTTCCCTTCCCTTCCCTTCCTTCCCTTCCCTTCCCTTCCCTTCCCTTCCCTTCCCTTCCCTTCCCTTCCCTTCCCTTCCCTTCCCTTCCCTTCCCTTCCCTTCCCTTCCCTTCCCTTCCTTCCCTTCCCTTCCCTTCCCTTCCCTTCCCTTCCCTTCCCTTCCCTTCCCTTCCCTTCCCTTCCCTTCCCCTCCCCCTCCCCCTCCCCCTCCCCCTCCCCCTTCCCCTTCCCCTTCCCCTTCCCCTTCCCCTTCCCTTCCCCTTGGGAGATTTTTTAAAAGTATCTTGAAAGGAAATAAATTTAAAGAACACAAATTTATTAATAAAATTAAATGAGTAAAAACAGCAGAGAAATGTCTTCAGGAGATGAACATTCTCCTTGACCATATTATAGGATTTGCAAAGACCCTTAATTTACCTACATTTAAAATACATAATAAAGAATATTACTCTTTAAAATATAAATTAAAAAAAAGAATTTTCAATTTATATTTTAAATATTATAGGGAAAATACTGTAATTCACAGAAGTTACACAGTTAGAAGACCTTGAAAATCTTATTTTGAAAGAACACTTCTCTTTTTGTACAAATTTCTCAGTAATGCACAAGCCAGAATGGGATCGTTTCTCTCCTCCTTTTGTAATGACACTGGAATTTGGCCACTGTGTCCAGTACTTCCTTGTAAGTCCATGTCTGATGGGCAGGGCAGAGAACACAACCAAACTGTGCTCCAAACACAGCAGACCTGTCTCACCAATGTACATCACATGGGCAGGTGTGCTTGCTTACATTGCACCTAAAAACCTCAAGCAAAAACAGATTAAAGCAAGATATAACATCAAGGAAACTGAAAATCAGAAAAGACAGAACATCATCCCCATTTTACAGTCTGAAGACAGAGAAATTAAATTGTTTGTGGTCAAAGGAGGGCAGACAGGACACCTTTGGCGGAGGTAGAAATAAAATCACAGATCACTCTCTTAAGCATTAGATTAGCCTTTCCTCCTGGCTTTTACTTAAATCCATTTGACAGCAACTGACTCAATTATTCTTTGTGATTAATTTCCTGAAGATGTTGGCTTCTGTTCATTTGTTTTGTTCTTTGTGTACCATTTTCAGACCAATCCCAGGGCCTATAAATGCCTTTTTATTAACATTACATGAATAACTCTATTCAATAATGCTGAGGCAATAGGTGACAATTTAGTATGAGACAATTAACAAAAGGCAGGGGCCATCAACCAAGAACAAGATACAATGATGTCTTCTCTACTGCACAAATTTGTTGTGTAATGACAAAACTAAATTAAAGAGTAGACACATCTACATAAGTCTTTATGTTCTTTACATATGCCTTTTGGCTAACACATGTGTACATAATCCCTGTCTATTAATCAGAAATGAGAGAATCCATCTCTTTATTGTGCCAGCAGCTCAAAACCTAAGGCTAACAGCTAGAAGCCTAACAGCTTCTCAGTTTAAAAAGGTTATGTTGCAGAGTTGCACAATGTATCAGCCGATGGTGGTGGAACAGTTTGCGCTGGCACATGTATTAACTTGCACTAGATAGGTTCAAACTTCCCATGATAACCTACAGTAATATTTTGTTCTCTTTGGGAATCTTTGAAAAAGACAAAAGGGCACCTAGCTGGGATGAGTATGTTGCACATTTCTTAAGGTTCCTGCCAGCTGTGGGTATATGCATGGAGTATTTGATGGTCAAACACTAAGCTGAATTGACAAAATTATTTATATTCTTTATTCTCCAAATAAGAAAAAAAACCCACGCTATTACAGAGGAAAAAGTAGTCTAATTGTGATCGTACTAACTTCGACTTCAAATTAATTGTTTTTATTTGGGACACTGATAGCACTGATTCGTTTTAGTTGACTATGAGGTTGCAAGGATTTCATAGACACATTTGTAAGGGATCACCCTGCTCTTGTAAAGTAATTTTTATCACTTCCAGTGCAAAACTTTACTTTTCTTCCTGTCTTCTTCTCTTCCTGCATGATATTCAACCCTCTCCTCTCCTCTCCTCTCCTCTCCTCTCCTCTCCTCTCCTCTCCTCTCCTCTCCTCTCCTCTCCTCTCCTCTCCTCTCCTCTCCTCTCCTCTCCTCTCCTCTCCTCTCCTCTCCTCTCCTCTCTCCTCTTTCCTCTTTCCTCTTTCCTCTTTCCTCTTTCCTCTTTCCTCTTTCCTCTTTCCTCTTTCCTCTTTCCTCTTTCCTCTTTCCTCTTTCCTCTTTTCTCTTTCTTCCAGAAGGGAATTTCATACTCTTCAGGAGTTCCTGGTGCCAGAGCTGTCTAAATGTGGACTCCTCCCCAATGGAACATGCCTATCATGCCTGTTAGCAGAGGAGTGCATCCAAACCCACTCAGCTCGGTTCCAAAGGGAAAGGAGATCTCCACAGTGTGGGAAGGTGGTTTCTCTTGCTGACTCCCATACAGAGCTTCAATTAACCACCAGCAGCTTCAGGACATTCTATTTACTCACCTCCTACAACAAAGAAAGCAAAGCTGCAGCGGGCAAGACTGAGCAGTTCTTGCACGTCACAGCCAAGGAGTTTGGGTCCTGATGCTGTTTACTTGGTAGGTGAGTGCTGATCCCAGTGTTGTGCTATTCCTTGACATTTTTAAGACAAGACCTTCCCATCTCTTCTTAAGTTCCCGGACGTTGTGCAGAACCAATCTCTGTCACCTCCTGTAGGCTGCTGTGGACAATATATCCTGCTCCAGCTCTCCTCCCTACTGCACTTTTTATCTGCCCCACTCTAGGTAGTGATAACTCAAAAGAAAATAATCCATCACTTATTACCATGACTTACTTTATTTTTCTTCAGTTTCCTGTGTGGCATCTCTCCTGGAAGTTTTTGAGGATCAATTGCACTGACTGTGCAGCAGCTGTGGCTCTAACCAGTTCTCTGAAATACAGTATTGCAATATAAAACAATTTACTTCACACTCACACTCTCTTGCAAAGGATGTGGGGTAACTTTCATCTATGATGGGGAAAAAAAAAAAAGAGATTATGGAAGGAAAAAGAAGTCATCATAGACTTACCAACAGTTCTATATAAAATACCTAAAATCCATAACTCCCTGGTCTTTTAATAGTGAGAATTTCTACTTAGGGAATCATGTGAGAATAAAGAAGATGAACCTATGGAAAAAAAAAAAAAGTATTTTTATGGTCACTGCTAAGTATCTTGGTATTTGTACTATTTTTGGCTATGTGAGAGAAAATTAATTCCAGTTATATATAGCATTGCCAACCAGTTTGATTTTTAACCTCCCAAAATATGAACTGGGTTTCAGAACCAGCAGCTGATATAAAACTACTTTGCAATAGAAGGAATTGAAAAAAATGTCCTTAGGCACTTTTGTTTTCTTTTATTAAATTTCTTTTGTATCTCTTCAAAAAAATAATAATCTTCCTTTTATATCATAAACTACTGGTAAAGCTACTTAGGACAAAAATAGCCACTTTATTGATGAGAGGAACCAGAATACATAAATGATGCTGTATTTAATTTTAAAAGGGATTATGTGACTCAGATCTACTCATCTGGAGGAAAATATTTAAGGGGGAAGTTATTCCTGTTTCCCAACTTGATGTCTTTCCCAGAGCAGCTACAGCTTCAGAAACAAAATTCCATTTGCCAAATAATTACAAACTTTAGGGATGGTTACATTAAATAACCAAAGAGCAATTCAGGCCATTCTAATTCAGGAAACTGAAGCTGCCTTTAAAGAATTGCTGTCTCCTATGGGGAGAAGATAGTAATGAAATTATATCATTAGTGCAAAGATTAATACAATTTCAAGAAGATATTTTTGGTCATCATCTTAATATAAAGACATAGAAATGGAAAGTAATCATCTGACTCCAGAAATAAGTACTGACCATGTCAGGAACTATAACATGTCAGACATGAAACTGAATGCCAAAGTCTTGGAGAAAGCTAAATGCAGAAACAAAACCCAATACTTATTTTGTAGTGGGTGATGGTTGCTCTCCATGGTTGGATGAGATACACATGACAAAAATCTGATGTAGAAAAAGCATTTTGAAGCTATTTCTAAAGTACATTTCTCTCAGCTTACCAGGTGAATTTGTTTCAGTTAAATGTTTACAGTTTATATACATAAGAGTTCTCAAAATTACCAGAATAATATTCAGTCAAAGATTGGGGCAGTTACCTCCCACATACCAGCACATGCACAGACACAAATCCTGTTGTTTGTACATAAGCCAGCTAATCACATAATTATTGCAAAGCCTGGAGAATATGCATTCCTAAATATTATTCTACTGTACTGGTTAAACACTCCTTGTTTATCATTGTAATGGCAGGAAATAGGAAGAGGATAGGGGAAAGCAGGAATTTAAATCTTTAACACATTTCAGAGAAGTCAGATAGGAGGTAATTTAGAGACAAATAATCACTTGTTTTTAAGTAAAACTCAATGTAGGTGCTGCTTCCACCCCCAAAATTAAAATTAATGGCTACATTTTTCAAAGACAAAAGTCTTTTCTCAAGGAGATGTTGTCCAACAGGTATAATGAAGGGTAAAAGAAAAAAAATGTTGGTTCTTCCTGAAAGATCAGCATTAATGAAAGCAGGTTCATGGAACATGTGAAACACTAACCATGTGATTACTGGGGGTTTGGTGGTTATGTCTGAGAAAATTTTTAATGGTTATATTTAAGGAACATTTGGGAAATGGTATGCTACATCATAAAGCTTAATTCTTGCTTTACATCTTACATATGTTGTACTTGTAGATGATTGAGCTCTATAAAACCAGATGCTCAGGGGAATTTATTAATTTCCTAATATCTTTGAACATTCCTGAAATATTTAAAAGTGTATTTCTTTTTTTTTTCTTAAATTTTATTTCATATTAAGAGAAATATGGAAGTCACTCCTCTGCATTCTGAGCAAGTAAAATGTTATTTTGCTATTTTATTATGTCACTGCTCTCCTTATTGCAAAACTGTATTGCTATGTAGACTAACTTACTGTTGTTTATGACATCTTGGGCTTGCTGTTAATTCAATCAGCAGAGAGGTTGGTAAATAAGTACTTAGCAAGAGTCTGCCCTCTTTATGGATTTATCAGCTTTATTTAAGGCAATTGAGCTGCAAAGCTGGGGGTTGTTTCTACAGACACCTGCTCAGATCAAAAGGAGACATACAAGCTAAAATTCTCAAAGCAGCCAACTTGTGGGTTTGAAATGCATGGCACTCATGAACTTTATGGGAAAATGCACAGCTACAATATAAATTTTTTTGAGAGGTGAAAGTAGAAACTCATGCATACAAAAAGATAGCATTAGAAAAGCCCTCATATTAGATTTTTGTCTGGGCTTTTGAAGGCAAATGGAGTCTGATATTTACCTCTGAGTCAGACTTATATTTACCTCTTACATGCTCATTTTTTCCCTTGCCGTTCTTCAAATATCATCACTTGCCTTTACCCCATGCAAGAGGGGTGTGTGTGTAAGACAAGCTATTAGTCTGAACCAAAAAGACAGGTAACTCTGGAGTGAAGAGAAAAATAATAAAAAAAAAGAAAGTAAAACCCCTAGTTTTATTTGTTCTGAATGGTTCTTCTCTTAGTTTCTGTGTTAACACTGATTTTCTTGGAATGGGCTCAGGTGTTCCCTTTATTGTATTGCTGCCAAACAAGCTGATTTTGAGAAGTCTAAAAGCGTGCTGCTGGGAAGAAGAGGAACATATAAGATTAAAACAAACAAACAAAATCTCAACCATAACACAAAAGAACTTTTTCAAATTTATAGTATTTTCATTTTGAGAAGGCTGTCAGATAATTTATAAAATCATCTAACAAAGTGCCTTCAGAAATGCTCTAGGTATCAGGTTTGATCTGATGGTATTGTGGAAATCTTAAATCAACTTTTCATTGCTTTATTCAACCTGAATTGGTGCCCAGATGTTCAGAGGATCATTAAATGTCTTGGGTTGGAATGGACCTTGAAAATCCTCTAGTTCACACTCCCTGCCATGTACAGGGACATCTTGCCCTAGGCCAGGTTGGATGTTACTTAGATCTAGTTCCTTGTGTCTTATAAACAAAGATAAGAGCTGTGCAAAACTTAGTCATCACAGCATCTATACAAAGCTTTTCTCTGCTTTCATCATTTGTGCATTCTCAGGTTCCCCAGATTTGTTTTCTGTCTGAAATTTCAGTTAGGCTACAAGTGGTAGAGGAGTCACTACAGCAGATGGGGAAAAGGACCCTTTCACACCCTTAGGGGTCAGCAGTATATTCAGGGTTATAAATATAGAAAATACAGGCATCAGAGAGGACTGAACCAAGTCTCATGATATTCAGGGAAGAAATTACATGGCCTCTGAGAACTTGTAGATGACTATTAATTGCTATGGTCATCCAAGAGATAAAGAGATGATCAGCTTTTCCAGACCTATTAGCTCTATTTTGAATTTTTCAGCAGAGATCAGGTTGGGCTTTTCTTTTTCAAGGAAACTTTGGGTTTTTTCAGGAATAGTGTTTTTGTTGGTCATCTGACTTTTCATCAAAAATTCTGACTTTCCATCAAAGTATGCCCAGATCATCTAACCTGAAAGAATTTTAGAGAAAGAAAATCAGTCCTGAGAAAAAAGCTAAAGAAAATTATAACAATAATAGCAACACAAACAATTACAGGAGCAAATATAGAGAGGTTCAGTTCAGACTAAAAATAGTGAGGTTCAGAAACTATTCCCTGAGCAGCATAATTGTTTTCATTTGTTCAGGATTTTTTTTAATGAAAAAAAATGGATCCAAACCCAAAACAAAAATGGAATGGACTTTGAATGTAAGTGATGAAACTATTTTTTGGTAACATTATGAGAAAGATAGTTACTTTACCTTAATTGACAAGGATAACACTTCCTGTCTCATTTTTGCAAATAACACATTTTACCTGGACAAATTTCCAGTGTTTACGCACATACATATGTTTGGACCACCTATATATATAGATAGGCAGATAGATAATTTACTAATTGATTAAGAAAATAAAATTCATTGTATTGAGAAAAAAGACTTTTCACCACTTAAATGTCATTATCTTTACTGTGATCACGTCCCCATTATATTCAGTGTTTGAAAAATACAAAGTCATATGCACTGATTCCTGAAAGCAAACAATGATCTTCAATTACAGTAAAAATTACCTTTGCAGGCCACTTGCCACTGAAAACTTGTTTTTGTAATAACAAAGCTGGGGCAAAATCTTCAACTCATATAAAATAGTTTCAAATAAAGAAACCAGAGCAAGAAAAGGTACTTGTAGGTATTCTAGATTTTCCTTCCAAACCCTTAGCCAAACTAATTAATGAAAACAAAGCCACAAAATAGCTAAAATTTCCATGGGAAAGACAAGTTGTGTTATTTTATCATCTTTCACACCACTTATTTAAAATTCCATCTGTGTATCAATATTTTGAAGTAAATGGATGTAAAATTTCAGGCATCCAGTGGAGACTACAAATGCTGGGCCCAATTCTGTAGTCACACTAACCAGTTTTAGATCTTTTGGAAAAAGAAATAAATGGTAGTTTTATATGCATTTATTGTCAATGAGAAAACAAAACAAAACACCAGCTTTGCAGATCTTTGGTATTTCCTTGAGTAGGTCCATTAATATTGCTGTCATTTCTGATTAAAAGAGCAATTCCAGCATTTTCCCATTCTGAAGCTATTAGGGGCAAGTAGTTGAAGTAGTAAGATTTCCAATTCAGTAGAAGTTCTGCTTCTGATTAAAATTAAATTAGACTAATGTGAATTCCATTCCCATTTGAGTCCATCTAAATGAAAAAGTAGTCCATGTGTTTTTTTCCAATGAAAAACAAAACAAAACAAAACAAAAACAACCAAACAACCCCCCCAAAAAAACCAAACCCAAAAAAGCCCTATTGATCATAACTCTTTTGGACACACCAGTGCAAGAGTGAGACCACATGAGTTCTGAGAAAAAAATCAAACTGAAACTGGAATTGGTGAAATCCTGATAAACAAAAAAATGGAAAAGACAATAAGAAACCTCAGACACTTTCATGGCTGTGAGAAACACCTCAGAAAAAAAAGAATAGCCATTATTCAGTCCAGCAAATGTCTCCTTTTTTGTCCATACACTGTACTCTATAATATCTTATAAAACACTCATATACCTACATTTAGACATTCTGAGGAATACTGTTGAATTTTAACTGATTTGAGCAAATGGAATAAAAAAGTTGCTAAAGTGGTATAACTTATTTGGAATATATTCTTTAAAAGGCTCCTGCCTGTCCTTGGAAATATGTCAATTAAGAAGTGGAAACAAATAAACAAAAGAGTGAAATTTCTGTTGGCTTAATGAACATTTCAGAGATACTTTACTACAATTGATCTAGTTCCCATGATTTTCTTTGTAGATGTTATTCTTGAATAATCAACCTTTAATTTCATTCTCAGGCTTTTTAGGAAAGATGCCCTCTCCTCCAACTTCGTTGAATGAATTGTAAATCCATTATATCCTAATGCATTTAGTGATTAAAGTCTCTTAAAAAATCCTATATAAAATCTTCACCATGCACTTGGCAACTTAATTGATAGTAATTTAAATCCAGAATATCTTTTTTAGACCTGAGACACAGTCCATGTGCAACAGACACATAGAGAACCCAAACTGAGAACACCTTATATTGTCACGAATTAAGAAGCCTTATTTCTTTCCACATACCTGCCAGAGCTGCCTGAAGGTCTGACTCCCGGCTCTGCTCTTGTGCAGACTCTCAATACCATGCTGAGACAAGCTGCTGTGCTCTGGTCCCCATCCCCAGTTAATGTCTCTATTCTGATTAATTCCAGCTTTGGAGACAGAAGCCATTAACTCTCTTAGGTGTTCAAACATGGTGCTAACAAGCAACAATAAACACTTAAGTTTGGGAACTCTGCAAGGCCTAGCAGGTCAAATAATGAAAGAGAAGGGTAGTAGTAATTTTTCATGCCTATACATGGGTAGAGTAAAATAAATGCTTTGCACAGACATCCCTTATGCTATTTAATCCTCATTAGTAAGTGAAGCTGTCCCTGAAGATGCTCTGATGTAAAACACAGCCAACATGACGTCATGTAAAAGTGAATCCTCCTTTCTCTCTGTCTTATTTCAAAAAATATGAACTCAAGTATAAAGAACTTTTTTTTTTTTTCTGTGTGAAGAAAAGTAATTTTTTCTTTTGGCCTCTGATTTGTCTTAAAAGCTTTTTTTTCCTTCTTCTTAGAAATGAAATTATTTTCTGGTAAAATTACCAAATTAAGACTGTTCATCCAATTTGAAAGGCACAGGATGTAATCTTATCTTGTGAAATCACTTTCATTTTACAGGCTCTCCCTGAGATGTAAGCAAAGAAGGCAATCATGCCAGTTCAGTTCTGAGACCATCTTGGAAAGCAGAGGAAATCAGACTCACAAAGGGTGAGGTTGTTCTAGAGCTGCAACTGAAGTTTTTAAAAGCTGCAGCTCTTTAGGTGAGGCATCAAAGTCTGATGTTGCATAGCTTTTAATCAGTCCAATATCCTCTCTCTTATTTAAAATGTCATTTTCAGGGCCCAAGTTGAAGAACAACACAATGTCTAGACAGTGGGTATGTGTCCCAGAAAAATATATTTTGGCAGAGGAAAAATTATTTTTACAGCTGATGAATGAGCTGTTAAATGTGGTTGCAACCTCTTACAGGTTATAAGGCTCTCAAGCATGGAATTTCACAAATCAAAATTTGAAAACTACAGAGCTAGATCCAGAGAATAAGCAGAATAATAATAAAAAAATTCCCTGTGTGGATTTTTTCACAGCATAGTGACTGAACCACTTCTTTAGAAAGTAGAACAGAATTATAAACAATCTATTGAGTCCAACTCTGACCACCAGGGTAAGAAATGCTAGCCTTGAAATAACCTTCTCCTAGTGTAGGTAAAAGCATAAGATTTATAAAGTGAATGATGAAAAAAGGGAGATTCAACCTGAAGGTCAAAACCAGAAGAACTTAATGGCTTAGACTTTAGTAGGAGACTAGTCTTCTGTTTTGATGAATAACAAAACCTTTGTTCTGAAGAACCATACACAATGAAATGCAATTTTCCTGAAGCAAAGAAACAAGGTCACTCACCCTTCAAAGAAAAAAAAAAAAAAAACCCTACATAAAGAAATGTCTTTCAGTACCAGCTGTCCATCAAGAAAGGAAAAGAAATTAATAAAATTAATGCAGGAGGAACACACAATACTAAATCTCTGCTGTTCTCTTTGCACTACAGGGACAGAAGCGGTTGCTGGCTGCGTTGTTCTTCAAGCCCCAGAAAAAGCAAGTGATCTTGAGTGGGAGAATACAACATATTTATGTGGTTTCCTCCTTAAAAAACATTAAAGATGAAGGTGGGTAGTATGTGTACAGACTAGGCATGTGGCAATATGATGCCTGTGTGGGTGATTGCAAACAGTCACTGAGGCAACAAGAACAGACCTCTTACCAAGAAATCCCACAAGAAGGTGTTGCAGCCTCTTTCACTGAACTGAGTCAGCCTAGAATCCATGTGATTGATTAGAGTTTTGGACAAGAAAACCTAGTTTCCATGTTCCAGAGCTAGTTATAATATATCTTCGTAGCTCTTCATTGGGCTACCTATGTGTTGATACCAATATAGATTAGAAAAAAATACATTGTGCCCTGGTGAGCACCCCCAAAACAGGTTAATTAGATCTTACACCTTCTTTACTTGCAAATATTTTGAAGAGCTCCGAAAAACCATTTTGCTGCATTTGTTCAATACTCCTTCCATTGTTGTGCTTGACTGCAGTGCATAAACTACAGCTCAAACAAGACAACCAGGAAATCCATCAAACCAACATGTTCAGGAAGTTGTTCCAAATTAAGAGGTACATTCTTGTTGCTAAGGGAACACAAATCTTGTGGGCATTAAGACCCACGGGCCTCTGGTTGAACCCTCTTGTTGCTTGGGAGGTTCCCCTCAATAATCCATGTCATGGAGTTAACCTCAGCTGGCTGCCAGGCATCCACCGAATTGTTCCCTCACTCCCACTCCTCATCAGGACAGGGTGAAAAAACAAGACCAAAACTCATATGGGTTAATATAAGGACAGAGAAATCACCCATCTGTCATGGTCATACAAAATACTGTCATGGTCAAAACAGATTCAGGAAAGATTAATTCAGCTGGTGATGGTCTGCAGCAGGTCTGTCAGAGCTGATTGAAACTGATTCTCTCTTATGTTGGGGGCAGTTCCTCTTGTCTTCTCACAAAAGTCACACATGTACTATCAAAACTTTGTCAAAAAAACCCCAAAAAACCAGCCAGTAAATTGTTTCAACCTGTGATCTGAGATCCTGGTGTCTCATGACTGGGTAAGTTAGTGTGTCTAGGTGTGATTCATTATTTTTCTCCATCTCTTTGCTTTTATGTTAAATAAACAATAATCAGATACATTTATAGACCATTACTTTAATTCAAAGAATCATAAATTTTTTAAAATGAGAAGGGACTTCAGGATATTCTCCGGTCTAATCCCCTGTTCAAAGCAGTGACAATTAAAACAGGTTGTTTGTGACAATATACAGTCTGGCTTTGAATATAAAAAGAATGTAAGGTTCCACAACCTCTGTTGGCTGAACAGCTCTAGTGTTCCACCATCCTCACAGTAAAAATATGTTTTCTTATGTAACTTACTGTATTTCAATTTTCCCATCGCCTGTTATCCTTTCACTGAGAGGAACTGGGTTTCAAAGCACTTTTTTCAGATCATACTAATCCAGTTCGGGTGCAGATTCCTCAGTGCTCCTGCACTGCAGGGCTATTTCTATTCCTTGTTCTGTTTTTGTGCCTTCCCTTTCTTTAATTATGAGGTTGTCAAAGAGGGTATCATGCCCTTCACTCATAAGAGAGAAGCAACAATTCACTTTACTGATACAAACCAGTGAGTTAACAAATTCAATGGTAAATGCCACATTGGTTTAACAAGGTTTGACATCAAGGTACTTTATTGCATACAAGATGGATCTGATGATGTTGTCAGGGAGACCGTCCCACTGAGATCCAAAAGGACCCTCCTTGCTTTCTGACGTCTTTCCTTGAGAGGCGTCCAGGTGTAGCAAGGAATCTCTCAGCCTTGAGGAGAAATCCATAGAGGTGTCACCTCTTACGAGGAGGTCCTGGTGTGCAGCTCAGTGCCCTGCAGGAGAGTCAGTGGGTCCTGGGCTGTCCACTGTAAAGTGATTGTCATAAAGTATTTGCACACCAGCAAATTGTTTGTGTCATCATTCCAGACAGATCTTGGCTACCATGGAACTATCTGTCCCCCAAAACCCAGAGTAAAGTGGACGCAGCCACCACAGTCCCCACTCATGGTTATGGACAAAGCTGGTGGCAGGAGCACACACCACTGTCACCGTGGGGTTGGCTGTCACACACACACACACACGAACAGAATAAAAAAATAACAGAAAACATCCTTCCTTTACTCTGCTTGTTCTCCAGTTTATATACTCTTAACAAAGTGTGATCTTAAGTCACTCATTGACTACATCACAATATCTTATTATATTCATTGGTGCAAAGCAATTAGCGTCTATATATTTGCCAAAAGTTTTGTAAAATGGTAATAAGGCATGTGTACGGGTATACACATTTACTTATGCACATAGTTAACTACAGAAGTCCTTCATGTATTCTTTTAAAATCAGTTTTCACACTAACGGTCTTGTCTTCTTCCTTGCTATGGATACACTCAGAATTCATCTATTGCTGTTTCTTCTGCTAACTCAGTTTGGCTTACAGGTCAGCTGTCAAGCCCCTCCATACACCACCACAGAGGTGAGGGCAGTTCTCCCTCCATCCAATCTTTTCAGGACAGATTATACCTCTAAAAGGTAGTCCAGCTATCTTTGGAAGGTCAACTCCAAGCCCTTGAGTTTGCTTTGGGAGTTAACCATAGGGTAAAATTTTATCACCTGTATTACATGGGTCAGACTGGATGATTACTGTAAGGCTTTTTAGCCTCTGAATCTATAATTGTCTTCTGCCTTAGTCTTGAATTCTTTTCTCTCCCACTTTTGCATATTTCTCTCTCCTGTGGAACCTGACACAGCACAGAATTATTTGGCTGTAATACTTTTCTCTAACATTTTCCTGTGTTTTAATTTCATAGAGCAGGATCAGCTTTTCCCAATTATTTCAATAGGAGACTGGAGAGACACAAGCAAAACTGCACCATGAGAGGAGGAATGAGGGAGGGGCACTATATTAAAACTCATAGAATCTGTTATTTTAATTTGATTAATAATTAGCAAAACAATATGTGAAAACAGAACTGTGATATGTTACATGCTGGCTCTGTCTGCCTCTTGATACCAATGAGGTACTTGACTCATTGTGCTTTTTTTTCTCTCTTTTTCTTTCCCCTCCTGCTGTGTGAGCACCAGCTCATCAGAGCCTTTGGCCATTATTTTTTTCCCTTGGGGAGAGTGGAGCTATAATCTGGAATCTGACCCTATACAAATATTACTCTTCCGGGGATATCTGTGAACTCCAGGCTCATGGTGGCAGAAGATTGTTTAGCACTTCAGTTGTATTTTATTCAACAGTTTCTGGATAACTGACCTTCATGAGTCTGTCCAGATGTCTTTTTGACTGCAGGGATCCTTTCTTCTGCAGTCTGACTACACAAAATACACTCCTT
The DNA here is from genome assembly GCF_009819655.1 of Sylvia atricapilla. Classification (NCBI taxonomy): domain Eukaryota; kingdom Metazoa; phylum Chordata; class Aves; order Passeriformes; family Sylviidae; genus Sylvia; species Sylvia atricapilla. Next base: position 146,661,260 of record NC_089140.1, read on the forward strand.
GCTTACTGGCAACCTTAGACAGACTCAGGAATCAACCTGTGCAAACCAGTTTACAGCACAGACAGCCTTGGGGTATTGTCAGAGCTCACTGATGTCAATGAAAGGATTTTCTGCTTCTTTAGGCAGCTTAATAAAGGCCAAGGGAATAAATGTTAAACCCACTGGAACATGCACAGTTATCTGTGCTGCACTTAAGTAGCACCCAAGCATAACCTCTGTGTATACAACATCTTGTGGGACTGGTTGATCATTCGAAATGTTCTAAATGGATAATTCATTTTTCAAAGATAAAAATCTGATTTTGCTGCTTGATTCTCCCTTCCTTTCCCCCACTCCTATTAGGAAATCATTCAATATACCAGAATTTATTTGATCCATTCCTAGATTTACCTTAAATTCCCTGGCCAGGAAGTGAGAGCCTACATCATAAATACAGAATAATTTCTATCAGAAAAATGCTACAGTGTTGAGGAAAAAAAACCAAAAAAACAAAAAAAAGGCAGGGGATACCAGTCTGGAAAAACAACCAACATATTGGGATTTTATTTCTCATAATTCCAACTAAAAGAGGAAAACCTCTGCTCGGATTTCTTCTTATTTCTATAGTCAAATCTGCAATTTAGGTAAGAGACCCTATCATCCCTTGGATTTTGTAATTTTCAATACTAATTTCAGTTTTCTTTTCAATTAATTTCTTTTGCACTTCTGTTGTAAATTGTTCTGTTGCAAATCTTTACAACTCTCTCAGTCTGTCTTGCTTTATCAATACATTAGGTTCAAAGCAGATGAAACCTGTTGGTTGCTAGGCCAACCTCAGGTCCTTTCTTGGTAACTTATTTTATTGGTGGGTGCTGGGATCTTCAACACTTGGCCTATAAAACACATTTATAACTTATGGGGTGTGTATGGTGTGTGTCTCTTACCTGCACTGAGAACTCACCTTTCTAAGCAAATAATGACAGTATCTTTCTCTCACTGTTCTCTTCCAGATGTTTTTGGGTAAACACCACAGCACTGCTGTTCCTGGTGCCATGACAGGCCATATCAGGGCCTTCCCCAGGATTTTCTTTCTGATGAGCATTCTTAAAATAAGCCACTTATTACCTCCAACAAGAATGATGCTCTTTTACTAGGAGATGTGCGTGCAACTTCCACTTGAATAAACACTGTGATGAGAAGGAATCAATTCCCCAGCTATTTCCTCAGTCAGATGTTACCCCTTCTAGTTCTTCTACCACTTTCTATCCATCAAAATAAGTCTTTGTCATGTGTGTGTCCTTGGATATTTATCAACAACCAACTTATGACAACTATTCCTCTGTAAAATTGCTAAATTTCTTGGAACAGTCCTTAAGACACAAAGCTTCCCAAGTCACCAAATTTGTACTGTCTGATGTCAGCACATTAAGACATAAACATTAATTTTATATGATTGCTCCAAATACAGAGTAATTGTTGAGAATAATTAAAATGCAAATCCAGACAATGATAGAACTTCATAATAGAGTCACACTACCAAACATATGCACATAAACACACTCATTTGCATGTATACGCACAGAAAACCTCATATGCAAAATAAGGGGTCCAAAGGATCTGTCCATCTTTATATTTCCAAGAAGCTGATTTCATATGAGCCAAAACTGCATTCAAACCAAAGGCCTTGGGACAAAGACCACCAAAAAAAGTGATAGGAGGTGAAAATCACCACTTGCCATAACTCCCAGTTTCAAAGAGTGCAATGTGTGGCAACAGAGACAAGGGAAGAGATAATGGACCAGTGGAAAGTGTAAATTCATTTGCAATAAACATGTAGCGTTCATTTCTATAAATAAAGAAGTATACGGAGTAAAAAATTAATCTCTAAGATTTCAAATAAATTCTCTTTTTATTATTAACTTGTTTTGTAAATAGTATTAATAATATTCATACGTTCTTTCATTTTCAAGGAAGACATTTATTTCAGAGTCTTGAGTCTCCTATCTTAATTCTCATGAAGAATTGTAATTACCTTCCCAGGTGCCTTCATTGGATGAATCCTGGAATCTCATTGAAATCCTGGCAAACACTTCTGAGGGTAAATTCACTCTTTCCGGGTTTTTTATGTTTTTGTGAAATTCTCAGCCAGGGTATCTTCTTTTCATCCAGCTAAAGTTCTACATCTAAACTTCACTTTACACTACAGAGTAAACTTCCAAAAAATATGAGTAGCAGAGGCAAGAACGAGTTTCTGCATAGTGAAGAAGTAAATGCAAGATAAAAATGAAAGATTGCTCCATGGAAACAAGCGTCTAAATGTGCATGCTGTTTGAAGGGAAATAGAGCAGCTAAAAACAATGGTGCAATTCAGCCTAAAAGCTTTGATGGAAATAATGCCCTGAGTGTTGCTCATAGCAGTATATTTGAAGCTATCTGCTCATAAAACACTTATGAAAGGTAATTAGCACTTCAATTAATGGTCTATCATTGTTCTGTAATGCTTACACATAAACTATCATTTTTTCTCTCTTTCGTAATTGACCAATTATAGGTATTTAGAAGCTGTAACATTTGAAATGAAGTAGAATCTGTGTAAAATATGCTCAATATCCATCTTGGGTTTGCTTCCAAATTACTATTTTGGTGCTTTCTATTCAGTTTTATTTTATAAATTCAACTTCATGGACTTAAACCATCTGGAGAACTGTACGAGATATATTCTTATTTCAGGTTCACTTCAAGCACACATTGGGAGTCAGTGTTTTGTGTTATTGGTGGCCATACTGCCAGAATCAGTCACATACTATGATCTCTGTAAAATCCATGACACACTTCATTCCACTAAAGGGAGAATGACACTGTCTTGGAGGAAGAAGTTAATCTAGCTGTGTTCCTGTGAAGCTGAATATACCATCACCTGCCAGGGTTTTTGCCTTCAACAGCATTTCTGGGCTCCTCCTTTTTACCTAGAGAACTTCATGCTTTTGTTGCCATCAGGTCATGACATCTCATCCTGGTCCAGCTACACACCAAATGCTCATGAGCCACAGTTCAGTCACCCATACAATATCCCATCTCTTTTTCTTTACTAACTATTCTACTGCAAATAGTTTATTAGTCTGAAAAAGACTTTTAAAGATTCAGGATGTTCTACCTTTATTTACACTGAATAATCACCTAGGTCTACCTTATTTCTCTCAGTGGTTCAAGTGTTTTCTCAGCACCATTGCAAAGTGCATATTTATTCCTGAAAACGTACATCACAAAAGAAAAACTGTAAAGTACACTCTGGATGCCTTTTCTGTGCTTTGTCAGAAATGAAATGTTCTGTGTGACCCCGAGGATGGGGGAAATAGGAAAGTTTTGCAAGTAGTGAATAGCCAGTGTAGGCAAAAATTAAAATATCTAAACTACACAATATTACACTACCCCAATATATCACACTACACTAGTGCAGGTGTCTCTGGTCCTGATCTATACTGTTGGATAAACTTGGTTTTGGAGAGGTGACATCACTTCAGGTGTTATGGTAATTTAGCAAGCTTTGCAGAACAAGAGGCTTTGCTTACTCAGTGTGGATTTGTTATCTCAGCAAGTTTAGGCAAAGGTGCCACTCATTTGGCTGCTGAGGATTTCATAATGTTGCTAATGGGGAACATCTGCTCCTAAGTTGTGCTTTGGAAGTGATCTGGAGTTCAGCACACACGTGGATTTCTCCTCCCATTCAGGGACTGCCAGCAGCCACAGCATGTGGGGTTACTTTGGGACTTCGAGGTTGTCTTAGGTAGCACTTAAGATGATGAGTTTATGGACTCAGTGCCCAGGAAACCGCTGTGGAAATCAACACCTAATTGTAAACCACGTTTAGCTGGTGTGCTGCAGGCACCCTGTCAGGTTTAAGTGGCTTTCTGCAATAGATGAAAGAACTCCTGGATTAGGAGCTTTTGTCAGAGATAATTCCCTGTGTTTTGGGATTTTCATTGAGGCATATATTGGCCTTCATTATATGAAAAGATTATTTGCTGTGGCAAGCAAGAATTCCCCTCATGCCCCTCAGTGCACAAGTGTTTAGGAGGGTTAGACAGGTTATAGGGGCTACTCATAAAACAAGATTTTCCATGTTATAGAATAAATTAATTGTTTCTCCCCTGTGACCAGCCTAAGAATCTTCCAAAATACTACAGATATATTGCTGTAAAAGATACTAGTGGTAAATAAATTTAGGAAAATAGAAATTGTTAAACATGTCTCTGGAAGGACTCCACCAAATGACCTTAAGTTGAGATCAGCCAGGTATACTGCCTCATGTTCTGAAACTTCATTTCTCAATAGATTTGCTCCTCTCTGCATACAAAGGATAAGATTTTAATTGATTTATCACAGATGCTTACAATGTAAGCTTTCAGTGTGAGCAAATTCTGTGGGCAAATTCCTTAATGAGATTACAGAAATATTTTAAAAATAAAATTGTCTCCTGTAACAGATGCCTGAAGTAAGCAAGGTGCCTTTGGAGCTAATTCTTTCCATCTCTTAAGTACGAAGTCAGCAGCACTAGTTTAGATCAGCCCTTAGGTTGAAATTCTGAGATGAAGCAGCATTTGTCCTTCCAGCATGGCAAAGCCTGTGTTGGCTCCTTTCTGTGATGCCTCCTGGCCATGTGCTCCTGAACAGAGACTGGACAGATCTTGCTGGATTTCTAGTGGCCTGTTTATCCAGCTTTGTGGTATAATTCTTCCATACAAATATCTAGAAAAGTTTTGTTTTCACTAAACAAAATAATTCACAAACCTTGGGGGGAAAAAAGAAAAAAAAAAAAAAAAAAAAAAAAAAAAAAAAAAAAAAAAAAGCCAACTCCCAAAAAGAACCTCCTTCTAAACAATATTTTGAGATTCTGTTTTCTTCCTTCCTTGCATCTTAACTTCAGATAAAATGTTCTTTCCTGTTTTTCCTGTAGTCTTTGAATTTATTTCTCACTCTTTTTGCTATGGTTTACATTATGCATTTTAGCAGTTTGTCTCTGCTATAAATAAATGTTATAATTGTGAATATAATTAGATTTGTTCCACACAATTGCATATAAATGTAATTCCAAGGTGTTTTTAGAACTCAGTTCCTTATTGATGGATTAGAAGCAAAGTCTGTTTAGAAAAGATGCTTTTCTCTGAGGTAATTCTATTCATGAATCCTACTTCCCCCTTACTTTTGCTACAGTTTCTGCCCAGCATTTTGCTAAAACTAGGAGCATTGGCAAGTGGCTGCCTTGGCAACTGATAGCAAATTAACTTTTGGTTAGCCTACAAGGCATATTTATTCTGGGCCTTTCAACTTTAAATGAAAGCATGGATCATCTGAAATGTGTTTCTTGGAAATGGAAGAATGAACAGCTGTTTCATGCTCCTTCTTTTAAATCTCTGAGAGTTGGAGCTCCAGTCATAGGCAGCTTTAAATAACATTTAAAGATGGAGCAAATAGCAGCCTGCAACTCTACTGTGATTCCAGTGCAGAGCTGATCTAAGATATTGCAGGTTTAAATGAGCTGGCAGCCTTTTAACTCTGTGGTGTGAATTTTGATTTTTTTTTCTTCTTCATAAAAATGATATGTGAAAGCTTATACTTGGGTTTTTTTCTTCCTCCTTTTGTTTTCATAGTATCATAGGTGATTCATTATAAACCAGATTTTTTTTTCTTTTTTAGACAGTTACTAGTTTTTTTTAACCACAAACAAGATCTTAACTTTTAGAAATAAAAGATTTGTCTCTGGGAAAGCAAATCTTGTGCAGATAGGGAATGACTTGTGAACTAAATGGTTAATAATATGATGAATGTTAAATTAAGGAGGCTGAAAAATTAAATATGCTGTTAGCTTTGGATTTATACCCTCTCCGTGAAAGTTCTGCTGATACAGCAAAATTTTAACTTTCATGGTTTTATCTATTTGTCCTGCCACAGAAGAACATTCAAGAGAAAACACAGGAGAGTAGCCCAGACAGCTCAATGAAAGTATAATATTTCAGACTTACTGGGCTTTGTTAGACCTTTACTGAAGATTGTGATGCATTATTTGGAATATGTACCAAGAACTCTGCTCTGTTCAGTGATTCATGGATACCTGACCTCTGCCAGCAATTTCCAGAGTGATTCTCTAAGATAAACTGAGACTTGCATTCCTTTTGAGCATCTTCTACAACCTGGGCCATAGCAAGGCCAGATTTGGGTAAATTTTCAAGGACTTACAGGTCAAACTGTAAAGCCTGGTGTGTATAAAACTCATCTGAGGAAGACTGACATTTCTTGTCTACTCAATGTTTAATACATGGATAAGCTAATTTTAAAACATAATCAGAAATCTCTGTGATATTTCATAATTGATTCTTATTCTTTTTGGAAATCCTTATTTTAAGAAGCTTTTGCTCACCTCTTCATCACGCCTATCCTTAACATACTTTATTTCTAACTATTCACTAGTCTACTTCTGGGTAAGCTTGGAAAGCAAGCCATGAGTAAGACTTTTTTTTAAGCTTTTCTAATGTGTTGAGATGTGAAAATCAGTGTGAGACTGTTGTAGAACCTAAATATCTCACTCTCTAGAAATAAAAAAGTCTAGTTTCTTATTCAATTGCATTTTAACATAAATCATCTTCACAAGTGTTGCAGTGAGAAAAGAAATTGGACTTGTCAAGAGTCCTTGTTTCAGGCGTGATTGGTTTGGACATTCTGAAATTTAAAGATAATATATCTTGGTGTTGCTCAGTAAAGACAGAGGGTAAAGAGCTTTTGTGTTGGATGTGAAAGAGGATTTCACCTGAAGTCATAAGAGCTGTTTTAGATAAATATTAGGATGACTTTGTTTGTTTGTTTGTTTTCCTCCTATTTTTTTTCTTTTCCAGTAAAGATTTCTCCCTAAGCAATATTGTGACCACGGCATTTATTTGCTCTAGCCCTTATTTACTGGAGACACAGACAGATTTCAGTGTTGCATGCAGAGCTGTTTTTGAAAGAAGAATTTGAGGGCAGATCCAAAGAAGAGCTGATTTGACTTTGTCTTCTCCAAGAGTCAGAAAATTCCAGGGCATGCCATGAAATATAACAACATGGATTAAGTGTCTGTGTGCAGCCTCAGGATGGAGTACAACCAGCCCCTATTTGACATTCATACCATGTTCATTGATGCAGTCTGGGAGTACCACACAAGAACATGAAATTGCTTGTCTTCTGTTTTCTGTTCCTTATCTTAACTGTACTTTTCACTCAGTGTGGCACAATTACCTGGCCACTGCGAAGTAATACAATGACAGTGTTGGTCACCAGTAATTAAACTTCTGCACAGTTGTTACTGAATACAAATTGAATTGTTCTTTTCAACAAATCTTTTTTTTTTCCTGAAAAGCTCATATTTAATGGAATTCAAACTATTCTATAAGAATATTTTTTCTTTAATAATATTAAATGAAAGAAAATGTTTCACATTGACTTCTTATCACCCACAATATAAATCACTTTTCCATTATTATGAAAATGTTTTTTCTTTATTTATTTGTGACTGTATATTACAGTATAAAATAACATGTTCAAAAATTTCTGCAGCTGTATAGAAATTTAATAAGATCAGAACTGAAATCATGATTTTGTCTGCATTTTTTATGATCAAGCCCAATAACAGCAATTATAAACTAAAATATCATAAATTTTAAAAAAATCTCTTAATTTGAGATTAAAATCTCAAAAATATCTCAGTTATTTTATACCTCATGTCAGTATTATACACTGTACAATCAGTTTGGTGTTCATCTTCTTTTGTATAAATTTAATCTTTTGGGTGACTGGAAGAAGCCTCACATGTTTAGGCCCTCCTGGGCGATTTTAACTCCTCTAGTTTCTGTTTGTAGACCAGAAGAGCAGAGCACAACAAACACAGAAATTTTCTTGAAGAATGAAAACTTCTTGGTACAGATGATTGAGGAGCTGATAAGGAAAGAAACAATGCCCGACCTCAAACTTGTGAACAGTGACCATTACCTGCTTGAGCTCAGTGTCTGGAGAGGAGGAAACTGGTCAGAAAAAATCCCCAAAATCAGGACCATGGTCCTGGACTTTAGGAAAGCACACTTTGGGGACTGCAGTGTTCTTGGAAGAATCCCATCAAAAACAGTCCTGAAGAGAACCAGGTCCAGGAGAGTTGGTTGATTTTCAAACATCACCACCAAACACAAGATTAGACCATTGTGAGAAACAGAAAATCAGGCAAAGATGGCAGGAAGCCTGCATGGGTGAAAAAGCATCTCGAAGCAAACTCAAACAATAAATGGGAGTGTGCAAGTAACAGAAACAGGGAACTACCCAAGAGTAACATAGAGAGACTATCTAAGGATGATGTATGTGTGGGATTAGAAAAGCCAAAACACACCTAGAGCTGAATTTGATGAGGGGAGTGAAAGAAAGCAAGAAGTAGCATGGGTTGCTCAGAGAGGTTGCAGAGTCTTTATATTTTGAGATATTAAAATCTCAGGCAGATGTGGCTCTGAGAAACCTGCAAAGGTTTCACCAGCAGATCCTTCTTTGGGCATGTGAGTTAAACCACATGAATTCCAGAGGCGCCTTCCAGCCGCAGCCCTTCGGTGACTCTGTGATATAGGAGAAAAAGACACTTTTCCACAGTGATTCCAATTCCAAAAGTAATTTATTTCATGTTCCTCTTTAATTTTCTTCATCTTCCAGCATAAAGCCTAGCTCTAGACATGAAATTCTTCCTACCAAGAAATCCTTTCACCTCTCCAGGGAGTTTGAATCTAATTCATAACACCCATTCACAAGCATATCAAATTCTGTATTTAAGTTAAAGAATTATTCATTAGCTTCCAAACTGTATTCCATTTTTCTTTCTATTTCAGAATTTTCTTTTTAACATTAAGGGAATTATTTTATCTCCTCCTCCTACTTAGTTCATTTTTCTTCTTGTTTTATCTTTTGCATTTCTTATGAGAAAGAAGGAAAATAATCCGGCAAATCAGTCATCAGATATTAGAGGCATGTTGAAACATCACAAGTTTCACCATATGGATCAGTTCCAGGCTAAATAGCACGTCTCCAATGGGTTTTCACCAGAATAAGATGCTATTTTCCTCTCTTTCACTGAGGTGTAGTATTTAGATCCTAATAGTAAAAGTGCAAATTTCTAAATATTTATCATAGAATCATAGAACCAAGGACATATTTGGATTGGAAGAGACCTCCTAGTCATGCAGTTCCATGATTTTTTTTTATGAGGTGGCTCAAAGCCCCATCCATCCTGGCCTTGAACACTTCCACGGATGTCTTTTACAGCTTCTCTGGGAGACTTGTTCCAGTGCCTCACCACTCTCCCCACAGAGAATTCCTTGTATCTAATCTAAACCTAGATTCCTTCAATTTAAAGACTTTCCCCCTTGTCTTATCACTCCATGCCCTCGTAAAAAGTCCATCTCCAGCTTTCTTGCAGTCCTTTTAGGCACTGAAGGAGCTGTAAGACCTCTCTGGAACATTCTCTTATCCAGGCTGAACAGCCCCAACTCTCAGATTGTCACTGCAGAGGTTCTCCAGCCCTCTGGTCACCTTTCTGGCCTCCTCTAGACTCACTCCAGCACATCCATGTCCATCCAGCAGGGACCCCAGAGCTGGATGCAGCACTGCAGGTGGGGTCTCACCAGGGCAGAGCAGAGGGGCAGAATCTCCTCCCTCACCTGCTGCCCACAGGGCTTTGGATGCAGCCCAGGACAGGTTTGTCTCTCTGGGTTGCAAGTGCACATTGATGGGTCATGTTGAGCTTCTTATCAACCAGCACCCACAAGTCTTTCTCCCTGGGAGTGCTCTCAATCCATTTTCCTCCCAGCCTGCACTTGTGCTCAAGATTGCCCCACATCATTGCAGAAGTCCAGGTAAACATTCTAAAGAGTGGCATTATTCATGTTGCATCCTCTGCAAATATCTCAGAAAAGTTCTTAGGAAAAAAAAATCTTAAGGAAAGTGATTTGGAACTACCATATCACAGTTTAGAGTTGTTACAAAACTGTCCTCTTGGAATGTAATGTACCAACTCACTTATCCAAGATTTACTGTCATCTGAGATATGCAATTTTTGAATAAATCCTTTCATCTGAGGCTTTCTTCTCCTGGGATTCAGTGGCTCATGCATTTCATACCAGCCAGATGTTTATCTGATTATCAAACAGCATTCTTTTTGTTTCTGTGATTCATTGAAGAAGAGAAAAAGGAGAAAGGAAAAGGTAATGGTAAAGGCAAGGGGAAAGGGAGAGGGAAGGAGAAAGGGAAGGCCAAAAGGGAAGAGAGAAGCAAAGGGAAGAGGAAAAAGGAAGGTAAAAGAAGGAAGGAGAATGAAAGAAAATGGAAGTGAAGGTGAACGGAAAGTGGAAGGGACAGGGGGAAAGGAAGGTAAGGCCAGGTTTTAGAGAAACAGCTGAAACAAAACATTGTCTTGACATTCTGACTTGCTGTTTCTCATCCTACAGCTCCCTGTTATCTGAATCAAGAGGAAATTTAAAAGTGCCTGTTTACTTTTGTAGGATTTCAATAAAACTTTGCACTGATTTTTTTATTCTTGATCTGCATCTCTGCTTTTATCATCACCATAAACATGTAGCAATTGTTGAGCAGTTTCTTATTTCAATTACTGTACTGCATCTTGTTTTCTTTCCCCTGACAGCTCTAAGAATGATTTTCAAACACAAAATCTACACAAGTCTCCCTCAGTTGTTTTATCAGGGAGGTTTTGTGTTTTTTTTTTACAGAGTCCAAATAAGCAAATAACTAGTCTGTAAGTACGTAACAATTACAGATTATAGACTAATTAGAGAGTTATTTATGCCTGACGATTACATACTAATTACACATGATCTTATTGTTGAAATACTGGCAAGTGTTAAAGAAGCAATTACTATGAAATTATAAGTAGATGCCATTTGATTTTATGATTATTTGCACCATATGAAACAGCAAGTTGCCAAAAAATTAGATCAGGCTTGTCTATTGTATCACATAACTTTGATTTTTAAGTAACATATATTCTCCAAAGAAACCAGGAACCATTTTACAATTGTTCTGCAAAGGCACAGACCTCTTCCAATAGTACATTAATAGTACATTAAATAATAGTACATTATTTTACTTATAACTCTTCTATGTGAGGTTTGCTACACTCTAATAGTCTCCCAGAGAAAAATAAGTTTGTGCAGCCTTGTCTTGCCTTCTCCCTTCCCTTCCCTTCCCTTCCCTTCCCTTCCCTTCCCTTCCCTTCCCTTCCCTTCCCTTCCCTTCCCTTCCCTTCCCTTCCCTTCCCTTCCCTTCCCTTCCCTTCCCTTCCCTTCCCTTCCCTTCCCTTCCCTTCCCTTCCCTTCCCTTCCCTTCCCTTCCCTTCCCTTCCCTTCCCTTCCCTTCCCTTCCCTTCCCTTCCCTTCCCTTCCCTTCCCTTCCCTTCCCTTCCCTTCCCTTCCCTTCCCTTCCCTTCCCTTCCCTTCCCACACCTTCCCTTCCCTTCCCACACCTTCCCTTCCCTTCCCTTCCCTTCCCTTCCCACACCTTCCCTTCCCTTCCCTTCCCTTCCCTTCCCTTCCCTTCCCTTCCCTTCCCTTCCCTTCCCTTCCCTTCCCTTCCCTTCCCTTCCTTCCCTTCCCTTCCCTTCCTTCCCTTCCCTTCCCTTCCCTTCCCTTCCCTTCCCTTCCTTCCCTTCCCTTCCCTTCCCTTCCCTTCCCTTCCCTTCCCTTCCCTTCCCTTCCCACACCTTCCCTTCCCACACCTTCCCTTCCCACACCTTCCCTTCCCACACCTTCCCTTCCCACACCTTCCCTTCCCACACCTTCCCACACCTTCCCACACCTTCCCACACCTTCCCTTCCCTTCCCTTCCCTTCCCACACCTTCCCACACCTTCCCACACCTTCCCACACCTTCCCACACCTTCCAACACCTTCCCACACCTTCCCTTCCCTTCCCACACCTTCCCACACCTTCCCACACCTTCCCACACCTTCCCACACCTTCCCTCCTTCTTCCCTTTATTTGCTCAGAGACAGAGAGATCAAGTTTTGCTCTTTCAGCTGGGAATGGAAGTAGTTTTGTTTGTGACAGGCCGAGGATCCTGCTGGAGTTCATTTTATAGCCTGAGGACAAGCCAAGCAAGGGACTGTTTTCATTCACAAGTGACTGACCGTGTCCTGTGCCTGAGGAGAGGCAGAGCCAGCCATGGATTTCAATTTCAAGGTTTAAGTGTCTCTCAAAGGAGCCAGAGAGTCAACTTTTGAGAATATCTTGAAGAACCAAAGGTCATAAAAAAGGCTTAACACATTAAGTTCTATTGAAGAATATTTTTTTTAATTAAGTATGTCTTCTTAAGTTAAAAAGACTGATAATGTGGGATAATGAAAAAAATTACTTCATCATTTCTGTGCTAAGCCAAAAGCAATAAACCCAAAATTTCATGTAATCCAAAACTAAAGTGTATGTATGCATGCATCAGTGGTTTTTTTCCTGTCGAACCTTTGATATTTGAATGAGGAAAAATAGTTTATATAGCTGAAAGACAAACATTTGTAATAAAAATCAGGAGAAGAAAAAGTGAACTCTAACGTGCTAGTGATGGTTCATGGTGTTCTTCTTAAGATACTTTCATAACAAAGTGCAAAATCCAGTCCTCTCCTCATTTTTTTCTGGGAGTGAAGTCAACCTCATGATCCCAAGTGACAATGAAGTTGCATAAGTTTCTGACTCAATTAGGATTTAAATATTTCATAGCAAATAGGACAGAGTCATTAAGAGAGATTGAGGGACACACAGACACTTGGGAAAGTTCTATGAGGACACAAGAAAGGTTGTTATGAACATTTCTGTGCTCAGACAGAGGACTTGCATAGTGCTGCTCCCAGCATACTCAAATCCAAGAACTGGAGGGATTTAAGGAGAGTTCTTGGTCTGTCCTGTTAGAGCTGTTCTTTGTATGTCTGTTTGACTCTTCATTCTGCAGTGCCTGGTAGTGGTCAAAATACCATCCTGAGGGACAAAATGCCCAGATACCAGTCCTTTTTCAGGTGATATTTCATGCAAAAGAGCAGTTTCAAGAGGAAGAACTAGAAGCATTAAAAAACTCCAAAAACCAAAAAAAACAATACCCCCCCAAAAAAACCCAACAAAAACCAAACCCCCAAAACCCCCAAACAAATAACCAAAATAAACAAACAAACACCCACCAACAAACAAAAAACCAAAACAACAAAACAACAACAACAACAACAAAAAGCAGAACAGTTCGACCTCTCTCCTCAGGGTCGAAGACCTCCAGACCATTTAGGGAGAACTAGGACTGGTCCTAAAAGGACATTCAGTCCCCAGATAAAAGAGATACAAAGTCTGCTCCAGTACTTTTGTGAATTCAGATGTAAATTGTTTTTTTACTCTCTCACCAAACCCTGGTTGAAATTATTCAGTGAATTAAGGTCAAATTATCAAAGTAATTTTAAGATGTCTATAACACCATTGTTGGTGAAAAATTTATGCTCTGAAAAAAAAAAAAAAAAAAAAAAAAAAAGGTGTTCAGATCTTTATTTAGCAGGTCCTATAATATAACTGCTTTAAAAGCTTCCTTTTTTCCCTAACTCAAAAGAGACAGGAGAAATAGTACTACCTTACTGTATAGGGCATCTTTCTCTTGATTACTCTTTTTGTCACATTTAAGACAGTAAAAACACTTTAGTATGTTATTAATTCTATGGGCAAATGGATCATTGTCTTTACCACTACATAGTAATTATCTGTGGAGGCTGGCACTGAATGAAGGGTTATTTTCAAAAAGCATTCACTAATTTTCATTGTTTCTGCACTTTGCTATTCCATATGAAGCTGTTTTAAAAATTGTGTTTCTTGGAGTAGCAACAAGCTACAGCTCCTGTTAGAGTCAGCAAGGGTAGTGGTGACTTAATCCACATTACTGGGTGGTCTTAGAAATATTAACCATCTGGGCCAGGTGATTAGATAGGGCAAAAAATTTCAAAGGAGCTGTTTCAATTTAGATCAGTTGAAGGTCTAATGCCAGGACTTTTTCAACTGAGTGAAGTGCTTGAGCAACATTCACCCTTTTGAATAAGTTCCTTCTGCTTATGCCTTCAAGGCTGTGATGTTTAGGAAAAAAAATAGCACATTAATATCAGCAAATCTATTTTAAGAAATTACAGTGTTTTTTTTCTTGACTCTGCTATTACAGTAAAATTGCTCTAACATAAGGCCATGTTTATAGAGGCAGAGGTGCTTAAGATTATTTCCACAAGCAATTCATAAGATTCAGAGAGAGTCTCAGGAGAACTAGTTATTTTTATTGTGTTTGATGCATGTAGTAACATCTCCTTTTCAAGTATTTTAGACTTTTTACTGAAACCCAGAAGTGGTGTTCAGCATTATTAAAACAAAAACAAAAACAAAAAAACCAAAACCAAAACAAAAAACCAGGGACTCTATTTACCTCATTTGTGCTCTGCATGTAAGTCCCTCTGCAAGTCAGTGCAGAGGAAGTCATGTGGACTGGAGTCCTGATATGTTGACAGAGGGGAATTATGAAGCCCATTTTCTCCATCTCTAGTGGTTGTTAATGTTTTATGAAGGGAAAAGGAACATTTTGACATTTGGTAAAGACAGTTTCTAATTAAGGTTTGGATTGAACAAAGCACTTAAGGTCTAATGGGACTTAGACACATGCCTGACTGGAAACCTGCCCTGCTCTGTCCCAAATTTTCCATCTAACCACGAAACCACAGTGTCAGGTTCTTTCTTACTCACTCATCCTCTGACCCCACAAGCTTTTCTCACAGCAGCTTATCTCATGAGGCAGGCTCAGGGGCCATTGCAATTCAGTGAGTGTTGCCAGGTTTTGTTATCCACAATCGACGCTACAGGAACCCAGCACAGTCAGAAACAGCACAGAAAACAAGAGGTGGTGGACTAAGCAGTGAGACAAAATTGCCCACTGAAGGCAGAGCTTCTGCTTATTGGGGAAATATATCAAAAAACAGGTTGCAGGCTCAGCCTTGCAGACGGTGGAAATGCACAAATGTCTGGCTGTGCAGCTGTCCCTGGTGAGGATATTGCTGAGCAGACTTTTCTAGTGCTCGGTCTGGAAGATGAATAATGCTTTAGGATATCTTTAGGTAACATAAGTTATCTGTGGATTCTGGGAGATTGCACTGCCCAGTTTACTCTTTAGAGTGGATTTTTTCCTGCGCTATCCTGCAAGTAAAAAAAAAAAAAAAAAAGGTAAAAAAAAAGTAGATTTTGAAGGGAGTCCTGGTGCCTTACTTACCTAAGTTCAGGGAAATAGGGAAGACAGAGCCAGAGAGCAGAAGTCAAGACAAACTATGAACAATGACATAAAGTTGAACAAAGGGAGTGCTGCTGCCAATGTGTTTTAGGAGGAAGAGTGAAATTTTCTCACTCCTTTGGAAGAGTTGTTACTGATACATGCCTAGGTGAACTGGGCTGCAGATACTGGAGTAGATTTTTGTTGCAGAATGGTACATTCCAGAAATTTTAAGCTTTTAGACCTAGTAATTTGGCTGTGTTTCCCATTGCCTGACTTGCTGTATCTTCTCTCTCAGAATAGACACTCAGAGGTACTTTCCTTTTCCCTTATTTTGCTCTTTAGAGAGATCTGCCTAGGAGCCTGTTGTCTAACACCTAGTCATTGTGCTGTTCAGTTTTTTTGCCATGACGGGGAGATTGGAACTAGAGGATCTTTAAAGTCCTTTCAACTCTACTCATTCTATGATTTTATGATAATTGTATATATATATATATATATATTTACTATATTTGAGAGGCTGCAGACTCAGTAATTAAAACATTTTCCATTTCCTATTATATTTAACGACTTTTTTTTCTTTTATTTTTCACCCTTCTGTCATTTCAGAAATGTTAGCCATATATCAGTTTACGGTTTGGTCATTCTCATGGACATACAAGATCTCTTTCCTACAGTACTTTTTTATGTAGTGAAACAAAATTATTTTGCAACTCTGGAACATTATAATGATCTCAGATTGCTTTCTGGTCATGTTAATGGCAAAAAAAATCCTCATAATTGACAATGCCATCTTGTTTATTCCATAAAAAAGAGACATTCTGAAAAGAGGCATTCTACAGTCTTATGTTTACAGGATGAATAGAAACAGGAGAGAGGTTACTGGATCATATTTTGTGTAATGTAAGCTCAAAGAAGAAAGAACAAAAAAGTCATCTGTAGTTCATTATATCATAATTAAAGGACAGACTTAATGTAGAAAACCTAATTACTATAGGACATTGTACTGTCCCAAATTACTCTGAGCACCTAATGTTAGACATGTATCATGTTTCCCATAGTGTGAGGATTATACTTCACAGGCATCTAGCAATTTGGGCAAGAAAGGGAAGAAGTCCAGAAAGGACCCACAGGATGCACCATATGTTCAGGAATTACTCAGGACAAGTTTTTAAAAATTTTTCCCTTTAAAGAATCACCTGAAGGATCCTCAAAATACAGCAATAATGAAGTATCCTTGAAAAGCAAATTTGTCTTCTATTGTTTCAGCTGAATTGTGGACTTTAAGCTCCTGTCAATTACTGAAGAATATATGACTACATTCTTTCAAGAATTATTATAATTAAGGAGTGAGACATAATATTAAAAATATTTTATAGACGGTTCTGGGTAGGAAATACCTGAAAGATCATCTCGTTACAATGCCCCTGTAATGGCCAGGGACATCTTCCACTAGACCAGGCTGTTCAAAGCCCCATCCAACCTGGCCTTGGACGCTTGTGAGGAGGAACTTATGCTGCAATATTTTATTTTTATTGTATGACTACTACTGCTTCACCTCAAACACTTTTGTTCTAATTTGTTCTTTGGTAATTTTCAAATCCTAAAGAAAAAGTCAGAGTTTTAATTTTCCATGTTACAACATAGCTTGCTTCTTTTATTACTTTTAACTTCTAGGAATATTTTTCACAAATTTAATATATATTAAATTTTCAGATCCTAACAACACAATTCAAATCTTCTGTTAGAAAGAAATGGCATCAGAAATTTTTCACCAATTCTGGTGACTATTTTTTTAAATTGTGAATTCAGTCTCTTCAGATGAGTCTGTACCTTATAGCACAAGCCACCCAGTGAACACTGCCAGTAAAATTGCAGCTTTTCTGACAGGTAAACTGATGCAATCCTAAAAGTTTGAGTCCTGCACTCTGCTGTCTCTTCAGGAATTATCTTGTCAGAGTCACATTCATTAAATATTGTCTCATGTTCTAGAGATTGTTACATATTTTGTATGTGTATCAAAATAGCAAGATGCAGCTCTTTTTTTAATGTAAAAGTGCAAATTAAACTGGTGATTGTTTTTTTTTTCTTTTCATGCAGCATGAAATGTGAAGTATATGTGTGTCTCTGCCAGGGAGAAAAAAAAAGGAAAAGTTCTTATTTTATGTGTGTGACCTTAATGGCATACATTACTCTGTTTGGCTTGCAGTTGTTTATAGCTGCCTGCAGCTCTTCAGATATAATTAAAAGAGTTGCTGTTGCTCAGTCTGTGTTTTTAATCCTTACAGCTTCAAGGTGCTTATCATATGGAATGACTTTTTATGAAGAAGAGGATTCAGCCCTTGATGGTGATCGCTTTTTATTTAGCACCTAAACAACAACAAAAAAGATATTATGTTTGCTTGTTTGGTCCATTATGGGGATGTAGAGAGCAAATAACAGCTTTAACAATAATAAAGTGATTTACACAATGAGAGAATACATATGGTATGGAGATTTTCCTGAAAAATTTTAGGAATAAACAAAACTGAAACCAGCAGCCACCTGTCAAATATAGGCACAGGAAATTATCCTCAGCTGAAAAAGTTCCTTCCTTCCACACCAACAGCAAATGAAAAATTGAAGGGAATATTCTTCAGTCTGAGGCCTTTTACAGCATAAAACTCACCAGCAACCTCAAGTAGGTTGGGAACTCCTGCACTGCTAAATAATCTTGAAAGATTTGGCCAAGTGAATCTTGCAAGGTAGCGCAAGATGGCCTTCTGTGTCTGAATTATCATCATTAGCTAAACAGTGAAGCATCACAAGGCAGAAAAAAATAGGAATGCCAAAAAAAGGACCATATGAAGTGGTAAGAATTTTCATTGGAAAGCCCTTTTCCTTAATTTCTGTGATATTCTTGATATCTTCTTCTCCCTGAATGATGTCTGTCAATAGTCACATTTTGCATAGATTTGGAAAGCTCTCACCAGCTGTAGCCTCAGTCTTGGTGGGAGCTGTCTGAATAAATTTTAGAGTTCACAGAGTAGGTCCTTCCATGAGAAAAAAATCACAGCAATTCCCTTTCGAATGAACAACACTGTGAGCATCAGGGACAATGAAACTGAGGATCCTTCTGAAACATCTTTTTATGCAGGGAATCTCCTCAGAACTTGTGGTTACTGTATTGACCACACTTCTAGATTTCCCTCAAATATAATAGGAAACCAGATGGCAAATTTACATAAGGACACATGCAAGGGAATGTGATGGGGAGAAACTTATGTCCCCACAGAGGCATCTGGTGCTACTTTTGTATTTTAGAGGTACCTCATGGGACCACCAGCTGCTGCTCCAGAACAATGCAGATCCGCCCTTGAATCCAATGTCACACTGGCCAGAACCATGCAGAGGTCTTGAGCTTCCTGTTAATTCAAAAGGTGTTACATCCAAAAATGTTAGGCAAATTGTCTTAATTTAGGCAAGATTAGTCTGACATGTTATGGCAAGAAAAATGTTCACACTTTGACAAGCTCTTTATATAATGTAGGCTTACAAAAGAATGTTTTTTGGGAAGCAGGGAAACACTTTCAAGGAATTTCACATTATACTAACCCTATTTGCCCAAACTCCTGTGGCCATTTTATTTAATGAAAAATAATTAGCCCAAACTGTGGTAAAAGAAGAGCAAAATGCTTTTACTATGGGCACAGAGACTCTAACTCTGCTTTGAGACATTAAAAAGAATCTTGTCTGTACTAAAGGAAAAGAATTCAGTAAGAAAGAAAAAAAAAAAAACAACCAAACAAAAATAACCTCTTGTTTATAACCATTCAAAAAATAAATGTACCATTTCTTTCTGCTTAAGAGGACACATCAGAAAAGCCAAACATTAAGAGATGAGCCAACTGCGATGGTTGCTGGAGCTTCAAAACTCAATTTCTTGACTGATGGGAGCCTGTAGTTAAACCCAGGACAGAAAAACTGAGCTTGAAGAAGAATTTGATGAGGTATAGAAGAGGAGGATGAAGAGATGGAGGCGGACAGGCTGTATGTAAAGTGAGCTCTAAACAGTACAGAGGGAAAAAAAAGGAACACAACAAAATCCCAAAACCCAAACAAGAAAACTGAGGACGAGGGAAGATGGAAGAACTAGCCAGATGGCCCCAAATCAGTTTGTCATCTGCAAGTTGAATCATCGTAGTCACTTTGGAGCGCTGGAGGTGAACATGTCAATGTAATTCATCAGCTGAGAACGTGGTTTCAAAGACAGCTCTTGAAAGATCCAGAAAAGGGCTTTGCTCCAAATTTAAATGTTCATTCACAGTGAAAAAAAAGTGTCAGCAAAGTAAAATAGCATTGTTGTTTATAGATATGTCAATTAATTTCAAAACCTCTAGTTACAATAGTTAGGAACTGCAGTATGAGGCTACCTCTGTGTCTAGTGATTGTGAAAACACAGTAACATTGACCAATACTAAAAATGCCATTGAGCTGTAAACAATTAATATCCCTTCCATGAGAAATGAGGAATAGAGAGGAGACAGAGTTTGCTTGTAACTACTTGGGGAGCTCTGGGGACAAGAGAGTGAAGAGTGAGCACAAAGATTAGAACAGGGCCAATAGTAATGCAGCCCATGGAGGAGTTTTAATGATTTTTGAGCAGTGTGCTGAATGCAGGCTTGTTCTGGAGTGACCCACAGAGCCCAGAAAGACAGATTTCTGATAGATAAAATAACTCTGCTAATTCCTGCTCTGGATAAGCGATCTGTGCCAACAAGCTTGCCAAACCAGACATCTCCTTAGCAAGACTAGAGATGACAAGTTGCCTGCTTTGAGAAAATAATTCCTTATGTAAGTGAGAAATAAGAATCTTCCTACCATAAAGACCTTTAAAAAATTTGAAATCTTTATTACTGATCAATCTTGACAAATTGTCATCATTCCATCTCTTTGCTGACCATGTGTAAGGTGTATACAGTGAGAATTTGGGCTTCTTGGTTTATCACAGAATTCAGACAGAGGACTTGCCTCTTTTCATATACTTATTTTGAAGCTGGACAATGGCATTAAGTTTTTTTTTTGAGAGAGGGGCTGGTGGGTTGCAAATTATATAGCCTAAAAATAACAGCTTTTAAATTGATGCTGAGGAGGAGGAAAGATGTGACAATAGAACACAAGTGAATACTCTGTAAGAAACTGGAAACTGAAATAGAGAGATATGACCTGACATACAGAATCAACACAACTGGCACATGATTTATTGATTATGGCCTGTCATATGAGAAGGCCTCAGCTAGCTGAAAAGCCCAAACCAAAGTAGTATTTTTCTCTCTATAGGATTTGGCATTTGGAAATTGCATACACTTTACCTTTACAGTGATTACTCTCTCCACACAAAGGAATATGTGGCTTTGCTTTTAACGGCAGGCATGGTGCAAACTGTGTTATTTTTTTTTTAGCTGTCGGTGCAAAAAACTGTGGATTATACTATTGATTCCCACAGATTATTTAGAGGGATGAAAAAATACTTCATGGGGATCAGATAAGTGCAAATTCTGCATGTATTTGTGAATAAAGAAAAGATATTGAAATAATACAGAAAATACCTGCACAAATGAAACAATTTTTTATCTGCTTTGAATGCACTAGTTCTAGGTGCATGAACTTTTGAGTCCTTCTTTTGTGATCTCACCTTCTTTTATGATTTGGACAGTAAAAATGTACAATCTGTAGCCTTAATCCTAAAATATGACATCAGGATAAAGAAGTAGTAACAGAACCCAAAAATATTCACACAGTGAGTGGTCCAGCTTCAGCCCTTTTGAAGTCAAGGGAAATTTCACTTCCAGAATCTTTGATCTAACATCAGTAAAATGCAGGAAGCTCAGCAGAGGCTGCCAGGGTGCTGAGACAGGAAAACTCAACCTGTGAGCAGAGGCTGAGGACCAAGTGCTTGTCCAGCCTGAAGGAGAGGTGGCCTGGGGGGGCCACCAGCAGCCCCCAGCACACTGTGGGGAGATCACCAAGAAGTTGGACCCACACTTTTCACTATGGTGTTTGTTGGAAAGCTGAGAGACAGCAGATATGAGATGAAAAAACCTTAAGATTTGTTATAATGAGAAAAATCTTCCCCTTAGGGACAGTCAGGCTGTAAATCAGATGAGCTACAGAGGTGGTGCTAACTCCATCGTCAAAGGTTTTCAAGACTCAATGGAGTTGAGCCCTGAGCAGCTTGATCCCATAACTGACCGTCTTGGAGAAGGGGTTTGGGCTAGAGACCTCCTGAGATTCCTTCACACCTGATTTATCCTGTAATCTTCATACCTAAGTGCCTCAAGGACTCACGATAGCTGAATTATATTAGTGTTATTAGTGCTATGCATACTTGCCATATGATTAAATATAGAAATACCATTAAAATATATGCATAGCTTTTTGTTTTATTTAGTTAATCTTAAGGTGTCTGTATAAAGCTTCAGTATTAGAATATTTTATCAAAATATACTGGATTGCTGGGAGGGAAGGAGATCATACTAATGAATAACCCAGTTTTTCACAGAACAAGTCAAACTGGCAGGTGCTGGTGCTTGGACATTTGTATGTGGGCTTCAAAGAAGGCTGTTCTTTCTTATTTCTGGTAATGAAGTTTTCACATATATAACTGGTATCCTAGAAACTATTGCAAACTGACATTTATACCTCACATATAAGGAAATGAAAACCTTCTTTACATTTACATTGCCTCTTTTTTTTTTTTTTTTTTTTTTTTTTTTTTTTTTTTTACTAGAGAAGAAGAACAATGCTTTCCAATTTTTGTATAGGATTTTTATAAAAAATCTAAATATTTCTTGGAGCATACTAGAATATGTATATTATAAATCTAGAAACATTGCATACTCAGAATAACCTATAATATTTTAATCACTATCTCTGAATGAATTTGCTGGGTATTCCGCATTTCCTTGTAAGCTGCTAATGGGCCAAGCTACTGATGTTCAACTTGTGTGCACAGAACAAGAAAGGACATCCTATTATCTCACAGTGTAATGCATTGCAAATTTGGCAAAAGAGACCTATCAGGATCCTGAGCATATCTCTATAAGGTTCATGGCATTGCTTTGCTTCCACAATGCTGTTAACTAAACAAACAGTAGCCTAATTATCAAATAGTCAAAGTATTAATTTTAATTTACTTTCTTAGGGACTCAAACATCATTTTAATGGAGTCTAAATAAGACTACAAATAAAGTAACAGGGAAGTATTTCAAAGAATGCTTATCCAATAAATTGTGGGTATTACCTTTTTTGTTTCACAATCTTTTCTACTTACATATTCTCAGAGGATTTTTTTTTTCTTTTGAATCCATTTGAATTATGTACACCTGTTTACAGTGTCTACTATTAGTCTGGAGGCTCTCTGGATGAGTGATTTAATAGCCAAATGATCAGAGCTGAACCCTATCTTACACAGCTGAGAAATCTTAAATTCCAGTTTTTGAAATTTATTTGCCTACTTTTCTAGCCAGACCGGCAGACTTGCTCTAAAATGATTTCTTAGGAATAGTTCTAATGGATAACCCTTAGCTCTGAAAAGCTCTTTCAGGATGATGCAATTTTGCACCACTAAGTCTCGCTACAGAACAGAAAAGTAAACAAAAAACCATGAGAAGATGAGAGCATTTCCTGAGCAATTTTCAGGAGCAAAAACTTGTGAATAACAAGTCATAGGTTCAGTAAAGACTGGTCATTTTTTGCTCTATAATTAATTAAAGGATCAGACACACCCATTAATTACTGTGTCATTAGCCTTTTGAGCTGCCATCTGACAGATCAACTACACAAGCAAGAAGAAACTACACATGGGCTGAGAAACTGCAGAGCACAGCATAATTTGTCCTCGGTGTGAAGAAGCAACCAGTGTTATTATCTCTCATCTCCACCTTTTCCTTTATCATTTCCCATTTTTTGACCTCTCTGTATAGCTCAGAGGACATTCTCCCCCTTTCTCATCATCTATCAGTTTAGGGGTTGGAACAAGGTCAGTCATAAATCACATTGGTTTTATTATTTGAGTTTATAGTTGTTCATTCTGTATTTGTTTTTGTACTCAATTTCAGGACTGTCCAAGGACTGTGCAGTTTCTGGGGTGTGATGCATTTGGCACAGCATGTCTTAGGCTGGCTGGCTTTTGCCTCTGCCTATTTCAGCTGCAATTTCTCTGCAATGAACTACTGAGATCTTACTGAGGCCCTTAAGGCAGCAGAAGTGCTTTGCAGTGAGAATAATAAAAGCATTGGTGGAGGTTCTGAGCTAAATGAGAATACAGGATGCAAGCTAAAATTAGTACTGAAAATTATAAATTACTATGATTCCACATCTAACAGAAGGACAGAAATCCCTTCTATCAGCCAACAAAAACCCAATAATGTCATAGTTACAAACAGGACAAAGGCAGGAGACAAATTATTTCAGTTTTTTATACTTTATTTCTTTACAGGGCTTTAATAATAGAAATATCTATTTTAAGAAATTCCCTCTAAAAATAAAAGTAAATGGAATTTTTCTACTTGGGGCACTTTGATGTAGCTGCAGATCAAAATAGATGCATGGCTTCAGAACCTCAATTTGAAAGTAAAATGCTGAAATGTTTCCAGAATTTCCACCCCAATATAAAAACAATGAACAGTGAGAGAAAATTCACAGTAAAAAATATGGTACTCCAGTCTTTGCAAGGTTGACTCAGAACTAGTGGGTCAGGGGCTGTGTGGTGATCAGAATAGTTCTCTGAGGATAATATGTATGATCTCACTGTGCACATTCTCTGTCACTGTCATCTGCCCCCAAAATATTTTTGGAATCCACAATCTAAATTAAATCTGATTTGTTAAAGAAAAACAGACAGCAGTGATACCGTCTTCTGGAAATGTCATGGAAAAGGTTTATGGAATATACCATGGGGAAGAGCTTGGGAGTTCAGCCTTTATTTGCCACCAACATGACAGAGTTTGAATCCCAAAAAATTGTTCAGGTGTCTTTATAAAAACCGGGGGATGCAACCAAGATACAGAAAGTCCTTGGAAAGCCAAGTTCCATTTGTTCCAATATTCGTGTGAAGGTTTGGGTGCCAAAAAAAGAGAAATATAGGCTGAAGCATTATATTTATTCGTCCTGTTCAGTCCACTTTGGAAGCAGAAATAAATGAGGTCTGTGTTCCATACATCTGAGAGGACCCAAAATTAATTACACATTTATTACAGAAACTTCAAATAAACTCGGAAGTAATTCCATTGGGCACTGTACAGATATATGGTACAAGATATTGTCTGCTAGAAAGTGATTAAAAACAAATAAAAAAGAGAGAAAAGTCAGTCTTAAGTAGAAAGAAGAGGGGCAAGGTTACATTTAGTGCGCTATTAAATAATGTTTGTTTTGTGGTGGAAGAAGAGTAATTTAAAATATAACCATTACAACTAATTAACAGGAAAGGAACTGAATCACATAAAGACAGTCAAAAATCAAAGAGAAATCTGTACAAAACTAGCATTTCACCCCCAAATACACAACTCTGGTTTTAAAAATAGGTTTGCTAGCAAACATTTATGTTTCAGTTAAGGAGATATAGATTCTCCCAGTGCTCAGAGTCTGGATGAGTTTACAAGTTCATTAAATCTGTATGTTTATCCAGATTAACCTTTCAGAATTCATTGCATTGCTGCTGCAACCACTAAATTCACTATAAAAATTCTTTAAAGTGGTTTAGAAATATATGTTTACCTAATTGTAGAAGGCTGACTAGTACTGAAGACAAATTTGCCTACAGGAGCTGACAACTGCATCATTCCAAACACTCCCAGTGTTATCCTACATATTACTATTACTATTCTGGGTTCTAACTTTAAAAAGAAAACATCTATCAACATGTGTTTTTTTTATTTTATGTCCTTCCACTCCAAACAAGGCATAGCCACCAAAACCAACCAACCAACCAAAAAAAACAAAAGCCAAACCAAACCAAAGCAAGCCAACAACAACAACAAAAACCAAACCAAAACAAACCCCCAAACCCCCAACAAAACAAACCCACAAAAAAAAAAAAAAAAACCAAAAAAAAACCACCCTTTCAGACAAAATTTCTACAAGGAAAAAAATAAAGCAATAACACAGCAAGTTTTATTTTTATTAGTCTGAAACCACAAGCAGAAACCTGTATATGGTATAGTAGCTGAACCAGAGATTTCAGTAACTTTTGCAATTCAGTGACTCAAAGGTTCTGTCTCAGCAACACAGCTGTGCTTCCCTCCAACCAACATCACCTTTAACTTAATCCTGCATTTTCCTTAATTCGTATTTCTACTCTTTAATTATCATCTGATGAAGCTAAGAAAATACGTTTAAAGATCAACATTTTCATATTCTGTTTTGATTTTTATTCTCTAGTTTGTCAGAAGCCTGACCCTGCTTAAATGGTTGTAATGTAATTACTCTTGAAAAGAATGATATCCCCATAAATTCACCTGAACTCTTCCTTTACTTGTTACCTGCAAAATGTCTGGATGGATGGAGTGGAAGAGCTAGAATAGCAAATATTGGTTAGTTTTTTTTTTCCTTAGGTGTGGAAAACCCAGTTTTCTTAAAAAAAGTTTGATTTTTCAGAGGAATCCAAGCCCTCACCCTCATCTCTTTGGTGTCCTAGGTCGTACAGCCAAAGAGAGAAGTATTCCATTATTTCTAGACATGTAAAAACACATTAAGTTTTCCCCCAGAATAGTTGTCTGCTCCTGTTTCAGTAGATGCTGAAGTTACACTGTAAGGTACAATAGCAAAGTGATTCTTTTTTTTTTTTTTAAAGCAGATTTTACTGGTATAGTTCTGAATCAATCAATTTGCTTGAATTTGCATTGTACCAAGGTTAATTCACAGACCCATTTCTCTTCACAGATCTCTCCTGAGACACTAATCATAACTGCTTATCATTTAGGGTCAGTCTTTTTCAGAAGTATTAGTCTCATGAAATTTTAAAAGGCAATGACCAGATCTTAAAAAGCTGTCCAACAAACATTTAATAATTTCTTCCAAATGCACAGCTGGTGGAAATTGAGATGGTGCCACTGATATGGAGGACTAAATTCACATCCACTGAGAATATGGCTCTTGTAATTTGTTCTTTGTTCCCTTCTGTATGAAAGCTTTCCCAGGTGCACAATTCACAGCTTTATCTCTAGTTATAGAATGACCAAATAAAGGTCAGAACACGCTGCCTCCACAGCACTGCCCTGAGACATTAACCACCTCCAGTTTACACAGTCAACATCTTGTACAGAGATATAAAAATATGTATATGTTTAATGAAAACTTATAGAAGGATATTATAAAAATAGACCCTTTAACAGGTGAAAAATGCCTCTGTGAAATTAATTTCCTGAAACTATGATGGAAAAGGATTAAATTATAACAAATGCACTTTGTACCTGGAAAAATATGAATGATTTAAAAGAGATAAGAATTGAATCTGTGAGAAAGTGAAACCATCATCCCTTAATAGACTTTATTTCACTGAATTGAACTAAGCTGCAGTTAATTTGCAGTCCATTCACCAAAAACTATCTTAGGCTGGTTGTGATAGAAGCGTTTCTGTAAGAAGGCATAATGAAGTGAAATTGTAGGATTAGGAGAAATAAGGTGAAGGAGAAAATTTGACACACATGCTGGCATACATTCCAGGGAAGCAAAGGATTCATCAGCTGCTTTACAGATGCTGATAACTTGTCATAAAACACAGGGGGGTCCATTTGGAACTCAGGTTTTAATGTGGAAGGTACTTTGCACAAATATTTCCATGCACTTATCCAGTTGCACTAGGGTTAGAAAGAGACTTGGAATTTAGAGTATACTTCCACTGAAAATAAAGACAGAGACCAACCAAAAAAAACCTAAACAAACAAAAGCCCCTCCCAACCCCCTTTAAAAAAATTAAACAGCTACAATAAAGCAAATCCAAAAAACAAGGAAAAAGAAAGAACTCTACCTGTGCTTTCATAGCCCATAGCTCTACACCTGATGTCACTGATGACATGTAGATGGGTAAAACATTTTCTCTATAGCCTACTTTATATTTCCATTCCTTTGGTCCTCCCATTCACTCATCTTCCTTTCAAATTCTTTTCCATGTATTTGGGAATACCACTTGAAAACACAGTCCTTAACAGTAATTGAAGATTATAACTTTTCTAACAGATCCTTTTCTCCACTGTTTCTTTAAAAAGTCACAGGTTCCAGAAGTTGAACTTTATTGGAAAAACATGGGAAATCTGCACAGAAAATTATCCCAAGCCAGGCCAGATGTACTTCAAAAAATTTTAATTTGGAAATTACAGGGAAAATAGATTTTGTTATTTGAAAAATATCATATTTACACCAACAAACAAATGAACAAACAACCATGTTATCATTTTTTATTCTGTATTAAGGAAGTGTGCCTATTAACAACATCAAAACCAAAACAAACTAAAAACTATAATTTTCCTTTTTATAAAAAATAAAAAGAAACTGGAAAATTTTGACTAAATGTTTTGTATTTACATCATTCTCAAGGTGCATCTTTCTCAAGGTGCAATATTTGGGATGGTATGAAAGAGTCAGAGCTTAGGAAAAAGGCAGAAGAAATGATGACCTAGGGGATGCAAATTCCAGGGCCATCTCCAAATCTCACTACCTGGATTTCCTTCTCTTGCTAGTGCAGTCTCGTGGGAAGCTTTGTTGCTAGAGTTAAAAACTGAGTGAGTGAGCATGCAGAGGGGAATCACAGCTCTTAGAGCTGTCAGCAACTTTAACCCATGTCTACACTAGGAAATGACATTGTGCCAATTTCCATTCCACTCACAGCAGGAAATTCGCCAAATATCAACCTGTTTTGCTCACATGGGCATCAGCCAAGCACGTGCAAGTCCTGTGTGTGTTCACAGGTACGGACAGCACCTCATTCCCTGAGGGCAAGGAATTCTACAAGTCTCTAATGGAAAGAGGAGAAGGAAGGATGCATTTTAATGTAAATTGTTTCCTTTTCCCACACCTTCCTCCCATCCCCTACCATTTGTCTCTAACAAATAATTGTAACATCTGTGTAGTTAAATCTAGATCAAAATAAAGTAGAAGGCATTTAACACATTAGAGCATATATAAGGCACTATTTCTCACACATTACTTTTAGTGTAGAAAAGATTTTCATAGATTTCTTAACATGTTTCTCAGATGGTTCTGGTGGCTAAATTTTAGTTTTACCTGTGATT
The DNA here is from genome assembly GCF_009819655.1 of Sylvia atricapilla. Classification (NCBI taxonomy): domain Eukaryota; kingdom Metazoa; phylum Chordata; class Aves; order Passeriformes; family Sylviidae; genus Sylvia; species Sylvia atricapilla. The sequence goes on from NC_089140.1 coordinate 146,689,834, forward strand.
TAATCTTAATTGGTAAAAGGGAATACTCCTGGATGTAGACTTAGTGCAAGGGTTGATAAGCAATTGTAGTAAAATGTAGCAATAAACATCCCAGCCTGATCCTTCTCTTATTTGTCAGGCTGGAAGTCAGGAGCAGCCTCACTCTAGGAATGTAATCACACTGGAGTAACATTGGCGTAAACAGAAGTAGATTCCTGTTGTATAAGATGAAACAGTTTCAGATTTTGCACTTAATTCTGATAAATATGTTACAGTGCAGCTGTATATTAACTAATTTAGAAAAAAACAAGGCACTAATGCCTACATTTTTCTTTAGATTAATAAGTGACTAAAACACATTATTTTTAAAATAAATGACAGGCAGTGTTAGTTTTTGAAACATGTTTTGTTTGGTTTCCTATAATAACTGTAGGAAATGAAAGAAAAGTTGTCTTAGATTCACAGAAAAGAATATCCTTTTATGCCAGACACATTGGATCCTGATGTATATATTTATAGAGAATTTAAGACATCTGCACTGAGATCCATGAAGTTATTTAGATATATTATTCCTGTTGCAGAACACCAAAAGTCCAAGCCGAGAAAGAAGGGGAAGGAAGCTACAGGAATGTTTAAATAGGATATCCATGTCCTAAATTGTATCTCTCTTTCACAGGAGGACTACATGAAGAAGCCAAGGAGCAGAAGAAAAAAGGTTCAGTCTGTGCCTTTGGGCCAAAATCCCACAGTAAACAAAACACTGTGTAAAAAGACCTTGATTGTCTTTCTAAGAAGAGCATAACGAAAGCTTAGACCAAACTTTTGTGTTGTGAAGTTCTGTCTTATCTGAAAACAAAGGAGAGCGATATTCATAAAAAATAAAGAAATTCAAATTTTCCTGTCAGATATGAAAAAGTGAAAGAATCACACAGAGAAAAATATCCTTGCTGACACATATCGTTGTGAGACAGGTTCTTTTTTGAGTCTTTGTGTCAAGCTAAGACTCCCAAGGACATAATGAACTACAAAAAACTCCACATGGTCTTTTATGAAAATGTCTGTTGCCTCTGAGTTATATCCATGATGACACATGGAGAAGTTACAAAATTCCTCCACGTGAAAGCATCTCAATTAACCTCAAATGTAGCAGCCAGACCAAGAAAATCACAAACCCTCCTTCTCTGCTACTCTGTCATGAGCACATTGATCAGAACAGACATACCCTCCAAAAAAAGTATTTAAATCATACTGGTGAAATCAAACTTCTCCAAAGTCCATCTCTTACTGGTATCTTAGTTCTGATCTCAGAAGCTGAATTTGTGTGGAAAATGGCCTAAGACAGGTTAGAGTGGTCTTCTGATGTGAAGATCTTATCTCCCTTCCAATTAAGTCAGGTCTCTGACATCAGGTCTCCCAGTTCCTGAAGAATGCTGTAGCTACTGGGCTGTAATGCCTAAGAGAGCACAAATCTCAGGTTCTGGATTTTATGAATTAAAGATTAAAAGATAAATTAAAGATAACTTTCTGAAGAAGGTTAGTTCCTTCAGAAGGTGATAATTCCATTTGTTTAAGACACTTTTTCTTAATTCAACACCAAAGAAGGCTTGGTTGTCTGATTCCTAATCTCACAGAAAAAATCAGTAATGAACACTAAGCAGGGCTCGATAGCCTTGGCCAGCCCTGTCTGGATCCATCACCTGCTCCATGGGACCAGAAACACTTTCAAACAACTGTTTAAGCTTGCTGGTCAGCCTTTGTTTGGATTTTTTCTGTATTGTTGCTCCACCTCTGCAGCTTTGCCCTTGGCTCTTTCATGGACACCAATCCATAAAGCAGGCAGAGTTTTCTTGAGTAAATTTCTCTCGTGTGCCTTGGAACTCACCTCCAGCACTGCCTCTGTCACTGTATCATAGATGCATCCTTGACCTTGTCTCCATTCCTTTTTCTAGCTCCATTTGCTTTAGCTCCTGGCTGGGCTCACTGGATGGATCCCAGACCTGGTTCACTCCCCACTGTGTTTGTCACTGCTCCTGGACCCTGTCACCAGCACGTGGAGGAACAGACCCTGTGTGCTGAGACCACTCTTGGCTCACAGCTCCCTGTCCCTGACAGAGGGACCTAAGCCCTTGCTGCTCCCTGACATGGAGATATTTTACAAAGTTTGCAGGTATTGCTGCATCCTGTGCTGAGTGTGGCAGGAATGTTTGAGCCCTGATTTGAACAAGGCTGGCCAAAAGGGCCCTTAGATGATTTAAATTTCCAGATGGCCTTAGGCAAGTGCCCAGATGCTCACCTCCACCTAAAAGGTGGTGACACAGTGTCAGAGCAGCAGGGTATTAGGCACTTATAGAAAACAGCTCCCAAAAATAGAGGAGCAACCTCAAAAATCTTTAGAAGACAATCTGACACACACATTTTCTCCCTGTTTTGTTTAAAGCATCTTCATTTTATTTTACACTGTGGTTTTGGTGTTGTCTTCCTCCTGGACCTTTGCATGACTTTCCATTCATTTTTCTGACTGACTCTTGTCAATTAGGTCATTAACTTTTGTATGGAGGAATTTGTATTATAGGTGTGTCCAGAATAACAATTCACCAACTGCTAGAGGTCTCTAAGCACAACTCTAAGAGGATATAATTGTGCCAGCAACAGTGATAATGTCTGTATGTGTAAATGTTGGTTTCAGTCTGACTAACGATTTTTGCTGGGAACTGGAATTCCTTTTCAGTTTTCTGTGCCTCATACATCTATACCAGCAAGAGGGAAATCATATTTACAAGTGCCATAGGATAACACAAAATAATAAATCTTACTGAGCATCATGTATCACATGAGATATTATTTGAGAAAGAATATATTTCTAGAAGTGTGAGCCCTCAATTTTTTGAGGTTTTAGCACTTTGATGGAGAAGGGGATAATTGCATTAGCTGCATTTGCACAGATATTCATAGTCACATATGAATCCACACCTATTTATGACTGGAATTTTCAGTTTGAAGGGCAAAAGAAAACTGGTATGAGTGACAGAATCAGATCTTATATCTTTTCCTCCCAGCTGCTAAAGGAATTTGTGATGCAAAAGACATAGGGTGAAGCAGGTTGGTGTATTTGGGATTCAGCATTTCATTTAAAGCCTGCTCCTAGAACTGCTATAATGATATGGGTGAATGTTGATTTCTATTAAATATATTGCAAATATGTACAGCATGTTCTGTCCCTGGGAAGATGCCACTGTGCAGAGATATCACAGCTGAATTGCCAGAGAATTCAAGTGTGATGGGGAGGGGGAGGAGGAAGGAAGGCACAAAGAACAAAATGTCCCTACAGCCACCCACCAGGACACACTTCGAGCGAGATATGAATCAGCAGCAGCCAAGGAAGCCCTGATGCCTAAAGGGGATTATGTAAGAATCTGAGAAAAGTGGTGCCACTGGCACCTTTAGGCATTTCTCATGCATTTAACTGTGCCATTTAACCTGAGAAGAGATACCCTGTACTCTCTCTTAGCCTATGGAGAAAGCCAAGCAGCTGTTAAGGGTGATAACTTTAATAAGGAAACCAGAGCAGACAGGCCTGTAAATTAGGCATCTCAGGTGAGTGCTCTTTGGTTGTGCTGAATGCAAGCCTTAAGCTTGAACCTGCTTTAATATTTTGTGTACAGCTCTTTACTACCAAACCTTGCAGATCTTGCTCTCCTTGGGAAGGTACAATACCTTCCTCATGCCAGTCTTCTGGTGCAAGGAATAAATATAAAACAATAATGTCAAGGCATAATTATCATAATTATAAGACATTTAAAGAATGATTATTAAAAAAAAACAAAAAACTGTAAGGTCTTCACTAAAAAGGTATATATCTGTGTTTTTACTGACCTTGACAAAACAGGGATTTATGCAGACAAAAGAATCAGTAATTTTCATTGATACCATCTACATAGCAAAGTCAGGGGACCTCACTTATACTCTTAAGTCAGATATTCAACCATGTCTCCTTGGCTTATGGGATGACCCTTCATAGACCCTTTCCTCCTGTACTGGAGAGGCCACAGTGACTGAACTATCCAGATTAAGAGCATGTAAAAGTGACTACAACCATAATAAATCACAATTGTCAGTATATATTTCTGAAACCATCCATAATCTTAATTTTGATGTTCAGCTGCTAGTTTGGAGATCACATTATTATACCTAATAAGACACTGGGCTGTGTATAACTTGGGTATCAGTGCCGTAGTAACACAGTCAGAGCACTTTCAGCAATACATTTGCAAAGTCACTAAATTTTTGGGATACTTAGCATTCCCTTTGAGGGACTTTAGACAAGAGACCCTAGGCTCTACAGTTGTCCATTCTGTGATTGCAGATATTCCTAGGAATGGCTGTCCTGTACTCTTCTGAAATTTTCTCCAACCCTGGGCAGAAGAAACATGACTAAGCAAAGGAACAAAGATTAAAACAAAGAAGTGTCAATATTACTGGGAGATCTACACACAAAAGTGTCACAGCCAGGTCACTTCAATATGTGATTTCAGGCTATGAGGAGCTCACCCACAACTAAAACTTCAGTAACTGTGTGAAAAAGAAAATGGAGGGTTGGAGTTCATCACCAGTGCTCAATGGGTACATGGGACCAAGGTCATAAGTGTTGCACACTGAGGTCTGATGTAATTTACCATTTAAGGTAGGTAACTTCTATAACATTATTCACTTGTCAGTGGGGTCTTTAGGAGAGATTATCAAGATGATCCCTAGAGAGGGTGAAAAATACCAAAACCATTTATGTGCTTGGGAAAATTTTTTTATTTATCAAACATATGACTACTGGTGGAAAAATACAGAGAAATTTCAGTGGAGACAGGGAAGGGAAAAATAATAAACAGATGGAAATACAGCTGAAGGAAAAAGTCTAAGAAAGTATCACTTCACATTGGAAATTCTATCTCATTTTACAAAAGGTGAAAATGAGGTTTTGCACAGTGATCATCAATAAGCAATATATGTTGAAACATTATATCAGCTCAATGACCTGAGAATGTCGGATTTTTACATACCTGAAATGATAAAGGCAGGGATTTCTCATTTATAATTGACTATACTCAGGCTTTTGTCAATTTGGTGAAAGGCTCTATACAAATGAAGAGTGAGATTACATCTTTAAACACAATAGGGAAGACAGAATTTATATTGTTCAATATTTGCTCTCAGAGATTTTTTATTGGCATTGTAATTTTTACTTTAATTTTAACATTTCAAAATTTTACATGTATAATATACTATAATGCCTCTTTTTTAGTTATGTCCAAAGACTCAAAAAGGTGAGATTTTGTTTTTAATAAGTCTTCACTCTGTCATTGCACTATTGCCATTTTAGTGTATCTGTGTTAGTGTGGATTGACCAAAGTATTTGGTAAAAGCCAGAAAGTTGTTTCCAGTTTGAATAGTGTCTGATCTGAAAATAGTGTTAATGCAATTAAAAACATCCAAAATGAGAAAAGATCTGTTGAAGCCATTAGGCTGAAATTACTGAGATTTTTAAGAGATCTGTAGGAGTACAGGTTCTCTGATGAGTTCTCTAATTCTTTGCACATGGCAGGTTAGACTGCAGACTTTTCCACATTCCTGAAATCAGAGTGCTGCCTATTTACAGAGAGCATTTTTCCACTTTCCTTGTTATCTGTCTGTTCCTGGATCCACATCAAAGTTTGTTTGAAAGAAGAAGTTCAAAGCTACTTAGAAGACTGGACTCCCCTCCTATTTCAGATGTTAAATATATCATTATGTGTTCACCATGGTCACGGAAACTCACAGTTAATTGCCCCCTTACAGCTTCCATCCTCCATTTCTTGCAGTTTGCTGTAATCTGGCGTGTAAAGCTTCCAAAAGTTGTGGGACAGCCCATTTTGAGAGAACTTGTAAGCAGGAACACATGAATGGGTATCAGGTGCAGCTATGAATTTAATGAATGGTTTGTTGGAAATGACATTAAATAGCAACATCCGTCTGCAGATGAGCTCTGTAATGGCCTTATTTCCAGCCCAGGCAGATGGAGGATTTGCAATGTGCTCCCTGTTTTCTGTTTCACACAGCATTACTTGCCTGTAAAATCATTCACAATCACAAGAAAAAAGATTTGGATGCTGACTGTCCAGCCTTTTATTTTTGTAGCTTTCTCTTGAAAGCAAATGGAAGAAGAATGTAACACAGCTCATCATGACAATTAAACTGGTCTAGGATTCTGTGCTGTTCCAAAATAAATCACTTTTTTTTTTTTTTCCTCTCAAACACTTCAGCTGGAAGAAGGGGGTGACAAGAAACTGTCAGGTTCTTTTTAAAATTGTCAATAATTTCTGATGTTAAAGTAAATTTAGAAGTGTTATATTGGGAAACAAAAAAATAAGAAGTGCCACATGAGATATTAAGACCAGTGATGTGGTAGCATATAGCAAGTTATATTATACAACTCTTGCTTTAAATTTGGTATTAAATTAATTTAATGTAGACATTCAAAGGTATCCAAATTTCTTTCAATTATTAGCAATTTCTATCCAAATATCTTGTAATTTTAATTCAAATGCCATAATATTTACATATGGCTGTGTACTGGGGAAAGAAGAGGTGAAAACATAAAATAAAATTATTTCTATGGTATAGGAGTGGATAAGGTACTATTTTCTTCCTTAGTCTTTCCCAAGGATAAGAAAAGTGTTAATCCCTTAGCCTGTGTGTGGACTGTAGCCTATTTTTCCTATGATTCAAATAAAAAGTCTAATGGAGGAAAAGAAAAAAAGTATATTGAATATTGATTTTTTGTCTTAAACATAAGAGAGCCCATTTTGGGAAGGTGTATAAAAAAGAACTGCTTAATGATAACCTGCTTCTAAATGGTTTCTGAAAGTTTCTGCTTAGTGTTTGGGCCATTTTTAATCTCATGAACACTCAATTGTAATCTCTCTTGCTAGATAGTAGATAATTTAGACCAACTTTTTGAAGAAAATTGTTTTGAAGAAAATGTTACTGAGTGAGTGAGAGAAGATTTCTCAGAGACAGACAAAACCAGTGGAAAGGTGAGAAAACATGCATTGGTAAGACTATACTGGTTAAAATATCAAATGTAAAATGTCTTCTATAAAATTCAGCTCAAGGTAGAAAAATAGTCTTATTCCCAATCTCACTCCTACCATTTTAACACAGCTTCACTTGACTTCAAAACTACACCCAGTAGGAAAATAACATAAATATACAATGTTGTTGAAGTCAGGGGTCTCTGATGACTCACATCAGTTGGAGTTGCAGTTCAGCTTGTTGTTTGCAGAAATTTCCAAACTTGGAAACTCTTTTTCACGTTTCTAGCAAAGTCAAAATAGGTCTTTGTGAAATAACTGCAGCCAACAGTAAATGATGTATGAAATGAAATATCTCATCCATCCCATACACGAAGGATATGCAGAGGAAGCTTTGCTGCTCTCACCACGCAGTTTCAGACGAGCTGCTGATGCAGAACCATCATTTGCATGGAGTGATGGGAGGAAGGGGGTGATGCTGTCATTTTCATTTGCTGTCAGGTGTGGCTCTTCCACACAGAGAGAGGCAGATATTATCCCTTTCCCATTTTAATTAATAAGTATTGTCCTATATTCTGGCTAGTAACTTCCACAGAGTTTTATGAGCTTTGAGCCTGAAGTACTAGGGGTTTATTCAAAACTATGAAAATATTTTACATTAAATTAAATTTTTATCTATAACAGATCTCATATCTAAGCATGTCTGCAATGCACAATGTGTTAAAGACCCCTAATATTTCTGTCAATTAACTTTAGTTTACTGATATTTAGTGTCTTGAAATACAATAGCTTTCTCTCAGGTGATAAAGCCACCACTGATTTACCAGTTTTGTGACATATCTGAGCTACTATTGCTTGCAAGCTCTTACTCAAGCAGCAGCAGCTCTGCATTATGTAGCTTTCACATCCTTCAGAAAGTCTGCATTTCACCTGAATTTCTTCCATTTTAAAGTTAGACAGCCAGTTTATTTAATTTGCCTAGGTTTTGACTAGGCATTTGCAAAGAGTAGTTCAACTTACTAAAAAGTAAGAATCTATCTGAATACCTTTATGAGCTTAATCAGAGTGGAGTCTACAAAAGTGGTTTAAATCATCTCAGTCCAGTGAAGTTAGGTGTGGTGAACCCTACCTGTATGTAACAAAAAAATTCAATAGTAATTGTAAAATTTCTGCTGTGTAGAACCAAAAACAAGAAAATTGAAAATTGTAGTTTTTGACTCTGTAAGAGGAGAAAATAGAGAATAATAAGAACTGAAACTTTAAACAGAGCTGCAGGAAGACTGGAGAAGCTTCTGAGAAGGACCATTTGTTTACAGATTTTGCTCTTTTTAAGTGGCATAAAGTCTTCATATCCTAGTGTGATGGGCAAGGGACCTTTGCAGTATGCTTATGATTTTGAAAATCTGAATCTGCAGATATCTGACATTTCTGTTGGTGCCTCTGCTATGACAACCTGGTCCATATAGGATAGACATTTAAGCAGGATTGTGCAACCCTTTGCCTACCTCCATTAATTATGCTCACCAAAAAATATTATGGAAGGGCATGAATTAGACTCTCTGTGCTGATTGTATGGGGATTGGTTTCAAGTAGTACTCAAGTAATCAGCAAAGCAGCTTATACTCAGAGTTTAAGCACCACTAGAATTCACGCTGTTTTGGTGCATAACATCTCTAAATTCTTAGTCTGTTTTATTATTCATTTGACTGTGAAGGTCTGCTTGGCAGGGATGTGGTAGGAAATTTAGCCATCAGGCTTAGGGTGCTTCTGAGTTCCAGTGTGCTCTTCCTGAAGCTTTGTCAGTAAGTCTGCTTGTCTCTGAAAGCAGAGTGATTTGATCGCTTTTGGCAGACACAGTTTCCCCCAAGTACTTTGTTTTGTTCCAGGAATGCCAAGAAAATGTTCTTTCTTTCAGAAAATAGTCTTCTCCCTGCTGAACTCATATTAAGATATCCTCAGAGGGCTTTGCTGTCACCTTCTGTAGGTTAAAACAACAGGATGTCCCCCCTTCCTCCCCCTAACTTTGAGTAACATCACACTGGGTTGCCTTTTAAAGTTTTTGGGCTGCCCTCTGTTACCTATGTGCAGTCAAACCCTCAATGTAAGAACCTGAAAACTGCATTTGTGGTTTGTAGAGGAGAATCACCATGCAAAGTAATCATCCTTGCTCTCTTTCACTCTGTAGGAGATGGGATTGAGGCAGATGCTGCTGTGATTTCTGGGCAGTGGAGGCACATCCAAGTTAAGCAGAAGTTGCTTTGCTAAGGCAGAAGCAATCATTTGGTCTGTCCATTTCTCCGTGCCGCAAGGTTTGTGTGCTGTTTGGTCCAGTCTTCTGGAGTCACAAAGCAGCTTCTGTCTTCCACAGCACTTTGTCTGCATTTTTTACAGGGTGCCAGGTATAGTGGTGCAGCTGAGATTCATGACCCTGGGTAAGAAACAGATTTCCATAACTCCTGCTATTTATATATCTCAAAAATAAGTATCTACCTACTTCCAAAAGGGATGGAGGTGTTGACAAGCAGATGATGACATGAGTCAGCTGATCAGAGCAAGAGATCCACAGAGTAAAGAGGATGAAGTTGACGAGTTAAGATGAATATGAGGGAAAAGCAAAGTGACAGAAGGAGGAAGGAAAGCATGTTCTCCATCCCTACAGCAGGCTATAGCAAAAGGGAAACTTTATTCCCTTTTCCCTGCATTTGGGAATTTTCAGGGGTTTTGACACAAAAAGTTATAATGTGTTGATTTATTGGTCAAACCTTAATAACTGCTGGTGAACAAGATATGCTTTGACTTAGGCCTCTTTCACCCTATTTTAAAGATATGAAAGTATTTTTGATGCCTTTATTTTGGAGTGAAGATCCATCTTATGATATTTAAAAAAGTTTCGCTTATGAATCTCTTATCTACTTTAGTAGCTAAAAACAGACCATGAGACACAGGAACCACGAGCAGAGAACAGACAACCCCTGTCCTCCTTGTCTTTTTTGATAATTATATCCTCACCCAGCAGTCAGCACATCATTTTCCCAATATTGTATGCAGTGGAAAACATGCACATGGACAGTGCTCCCAGCTCAGTAATGTCCTTTGAGTTCTGGGTTGACATTTAAAACCACCTCAAATACCTAATAAGACAGTAAAATCAGGACAAGATTACTTTTAATACTAAACGCATTACAATAACACATGGTACTATCCATGTCATCTAGATACAGAAGGAGGAGAAAAAGCTTCTCCAAGACCAGGACTTTCTTACAGTTCATGATAAATATGGGGCTGGAGTCGGAGATTGAAGAAATGCAGAGGGAAAGTTTGTTTTGAAATGCCCTTTTCAGAGAAGTTGCCCCTGCAGTCAAAACATTTTATTGGCTTGCCAATATTTGGATGTTACAGAGGAATTCAGAGCAATCTAAACTTAAAAAACCCACAAACTAACAAGCAAACAAACAAAACTTTAAAAACCCTAAAATAATATCTCTACTACTTTTGTTAACTGAGGTTCCCAATCCCATCCTGAAATAACAGTTTTCTGTGGCTACCGCTGAGGGGAGATCTGTGCAATTCAGGAGATGGGCCTGCTTTTGCTAAGCAGCAGAACAAGTTCATGTTTCTTTGCAACTTCACTTTGAACTTTAATCTTTGTGTTCATGTATGTCTGCTTAAATACCTTCAAGGCCTTAACCCTATGCTCCTTATGACTGCGTTCCTATTAAATTTGGCATTTCACTGTTGTTTCAAAGAGATTGAATAGAGATTGTCTTATACATAGCTTGGACCTTTGATATTTTCATTCAAGTGTGCTTAAGGAACATCACAGAAATATTCTATGCAACAAACATCCCATAAGAAAGACATAAAGTCTTAGATCAGAATATTATATTCTCTGAATAAGTGTATTATTTTTAATGTTTTATTTTTCTTGTTAACTTAGATGGTTTACAATCATATCTCATTTCAGCAGAAATGATTATTCAGTGGAGCTGGTCATTCTTGACAATGAAAGAATATTTTATGTAGTCCTTTATAGAATTCTTTTATCTCTACTCTCTCCCAAAGAGAAATAAACATAATCATACATGTCCAGCTGCATGAATTTCATCAGAAAGATTAGACGAAAAGTAATATCTTATCAATTGGAAATGGCATTAAAAAGTCACAGAAAAATACAAATATCATCCAGGCAGTTACACTGAGAGTGTAAATGAAAGATTAATAGTTCATATATTTCTCATTGTGGTACATTGACACCTTTGACCAAAGGGAGGGAAAATACCCTTTTGTTAGAATTAAATAGTGATTTCTCAGTCAGACCACTGCATCAGATTCTTAAGAGGGTTAGCAATCAAAGAGAGATCAAGACCTACATTTTCCTAAAGTCTGCTATGCAATCACATTCATAGAGCAAAATAAGTCTAAGGAAGGAATTACATGTCTAAATTCTTTTATGCACACTATCACAGGCTTTCTGTTTTAAAACAGTAGTTCCAGGGAATTATTGGCCTGGTTTTACAAGGAGAAATATTGTTGAATATGAGATTTTGCACTACATAATCATAGAATTCATTTTGTGTTGCCTGTTTATAGGTTTTATTTTACTTTAATAGGTCTGGTTATGGATGTGGAGTCGAGCAACACATCTTTTAAATCTCTGAGAGTCAGATTAATTCAGGGGACTTCAGATGTTTTCTTGTTTCAATTTTAGAAGGTAATGTACTGATATTGTAAAAGTAGAGCATTAACAGGCTGTATTACACTTGTCTGAGCATCAGGGCACGCTCCTATGTGTGTAGGAGTGTAACTCTGTCCTCCCCTCATTGCCAGTGGTGATGTACCAAACCCCTCCTGAGCACCCCTGTAACACAGGTGAGCACTGTCCCAAACATGACCTGTCCTGGGAGACATCCTTTTGGATCAGAGCTAATGGATTCTTCCCAGATGAGGTTGTTTAAAGATACTGAGGGTATAACAGACTCCTGGTGACCCTGAGGGACTGGTACAGACCTATGGTGGAGCACACCTGGACCCTGTCCCTGATGCTACACTGCAAAAGGGTCACTGTGTGATTGCAATTTCCATTCCTCTCTCTTCATCACCCAGGAAATGCAGCACCGTGTTCTGCATGAAGGTGAAACAGAAAAATGGGCCAGAAATCTACAAAGTCATTTTGTGGTCAAATATTGATTTTGGGTACAGAACTAAATAAAAGAAACCCCTCTGTGACCCTAACCTTTCTGTCTGCATCTGCAGATCTGAGAATTTTCCTGTAAATGATGACTCATCACTCTGTAATGATATTCCCTTTGTGTAGTGTCAATATGTACTTAGAGGTGTGTGCTGTAGATCACTGTGTTGGTCTCACAATAAAATATGAAGTTTCAGAGCCACTCCCATAAATCAGTAAAGCACCATTAAAAGCAATACATCTATAATGATCTGTTCTTCTTGTGTATCTTAATTTCATTATTTCCTTATTTTCATGCAAATTACTATTTTCTGAACTCAGATAATTTGTTTTTCTAAATTTATCCACCACAATGCTAGATTTTGTAGAAATAAATAATTGTTGAGAATAGCTATAGTTAACAATGGAAAGTTTAAATATGAAATGTTGTGCCATACTGCAAAAAAAGCAGCTGATATGATATTCTGCTCTAATTAAAGTATATTAATTATGAGAACAGATTTATTCAGATTATGTTTCCTATGTGTAAGTGCAATATATAACAGATTTTTGAATACTTATGCAAGCACGGAAGAAAGATAATTGAAATCCCTCACCTTATGTTTCAGTTAGTTAGTCAATTCCTATTTCCTAATGCCATATATGAAACACTACGTTCCAAATAAAGAGCTAAGTGAAATATCTGACTTACTGATTTTAATCCAGAAGGATGTTTTCAACACTGTGAATCCAACAGGAAAAATGGATTTTGGTATCACTGTTTTCTGATTTGGAGATTTCCAGAGAAATTGAACTGAAAGTGAGTTTTAAAAGAAAGCCTTAGTCATTTGTACTGCCTTGGGTGCTGTCCCATTTAAGGGTGCTCAGCTCTGTGTGTGTGGATGAAGTGATCAGGAAGCTGGATAATGATAGTATCAAGAGAGAAAATTTTAGCATCATAACCCATTGCCACAGAGTTTGCCTGAAGAAATGCTTCCACCGATGTCAATGGACTTACAGGAAATCAGGTCTCAGTTGCTTAAACACAGGCAGCTGGTGTCATTTGGAATGTGCCTGGGTGTCTGAGGCATCCAGAGTACTGCTCACTGCCATGACTTTCAGGTGTGACAGCTGAATCTGGACTTGTGGGATCCCCTTAGGCACAGAAAACAGCACTAAGTGCCTCTGTGTGGGCAAATCACTTGAGCCTCCAGGGCTGAATTAATTTTCTCTCAGTAAACTTACACAATGTATATTTCTACATGCAGGATAGTTTCCTTATTGAACGTTTACAGGCAGGAATGGATATGGCACATTTGATTTATTTCAGGTGTTTACATTGAGATGAGAGGTCTCCAGTTCCCTTCTCTGCTGCTAAAAGTATTTCAGAAAATTCAGATATTGGCATCTTCACTGCAGATACCTTGGTTTGATGCAGTGCTCTAAATAAAGATATTAAAGGACATCTCATTATCCGGCAGATCATATTAGCGCCCATTTCACAACCCTTCATCTGTTTACCCTGCAGATCTACCTGCTTCAATGCTTAATGCCCTATACATCTTACAAATCTAATTAAACCAAAAAGAAACTTTGCAGCAAATTCAGACTTTTGACACCATCCTTTTGACCACTACCTAACCTGCCTATGCATTTCTCCTCTGATAATTAGTTGCAGTCCACCACAGGAAGAAGGCTCTTGTGATTTTATTATTTCACATCATCCTGCCTCTGGCTGAGAAGAAGAAAGTGGTACTGGTACCATAAGACATTAATTTAAGGCAGCAAGATGGTAATTGGAAGCTTTCCACTAGCTTCAATGAACTTTGGACTGGAATCATAGAGAAAAAGTCTCAGCAAACACCTTTCACTGAGAAAGTGGCTTGCTGAAATAAGTCATGCAAGACTGATCAATGGTTTCACACTGCTCACAACACCTTGTGTTCCTTCATGTTTCTCAGTATGATGCAATCTCTTCACACTCTCCCATGGCTTTGGGGGATTTGGCTGTGTTTTGATTCTATTTGAATTGTTAATCCTCACTTCTCTGAAGTAAAGGTCTGCTGTGGGCTGGCCTTGGCCAGCAGCCACACACCCACACAGCCACTTGATCACTCCCCTCTCCCTCCCGCCTCCCCACAGGATGGGGGAGAGATTAGGAACCAAAGTGAGAAAACTTGTGGGTCGAGGCAATGACAGTTTAATAAGTGAAGGATGGGTTTACAAAAAAAAAAAAGTGCTCACCTGTCATTCCCTTCTTCCTCTGCCCTAGGTTTTATTGCTCAGCATGGTGTTATGTGGTATGGAAAATTGGGTCAGCTGTCCTAGTCTTTTCCTCATCCCCACCCTATTCCCTGCATGAGCAGGGTGAGGAAATAAAACAAGCCTTGCCATTGAGCAAGCTCTGTTCAGGAATACTAAGAACACTGTTGTGTCATTGTAGTGAACCATTCAGACTCAGTGGCTAAATTTTGCCCTAAACCAGTTGTTTTCAAACCAAAGTAGTAAGTGCCATTGCCATGGATCCTGAAGAGGCAGAATAGCAGATTTTTTTCATTCTGGTTTCTCTTCTGCATTGTGAGCCACCACTGCACAGCCACAAACCTCAGAAAGGTTTATTGACAAACTTTATTCAGAAACCTTGTCCAGCACAAACAGACACACACTCACTCTTCCACCAACACTGCCCAAGTTTCACAATCTTCCAGGAAGAAGATTGCCCATGCCCTGAACTCCTTCTGCAATGACAGTGGAAGAACTGAAGTTATAAAAAAAGTGTACATGGGCCTCCAGCTCTGACAGACCAGGACTGCACATTACAACCAGGGGCCATTGGTCATCGACACATTGCTGGAGCCATGAGTGGTGGTATCTTTCTATCTCTTCTTCTGTTTCTCTTTCTCTGTTTTTCTCTTTCCAATTTTCCTCTCTTCAGGTGATCATACCCTCCAGAACATCAATACACCCCTTTTCCAATCTGTTACTTTTTTCTCAATTCAGTTGTTCTAATAAAAATAATTTTTATATAAGTTATTTAGTGTTGTTTTGCTGTAATCCAGTTCAAGGTGTCAGTTAGCAATGAACCTGGTTGCTCTGCCTCAGAAGCAGATTGCTGCAGTCATCAGCAGTGTTTTAGCCACAAATCCCAACTGCAGCTGCAATCTTTGCCTTCTTGGGGCAAGAGAAAGTCAGGAGTACTGGAGAAGGGCAGGATTTATCTATCTACCAGCAATTGAGGGCTGGGCACAGGAATGGGCTGAAGGGATGAGACCTGAGGAGCAGTACCAGAATGAGGGTGAACACTTCATCTCTCTGTGGCAGCTGAAGAAACTCCATTGTTGTTATTAAGAGCTAATTGTTGATTTGCTGCATGAATGGTCTAAAATGGAAAAACAGTTGGATATTATTCTTTGTCACTTCAGATCAGATTCCCGAGGGCGGAATGAAGGTTACATTGGACTATTTTTGGCTTTCCCTGTTTTGTGGCCCTACCAAAACCACAGCATGAGTTTCACTTTAAAGAGAACACAAAAATAAATATATATTACATATTTAAATGCAAAGACCTGTCATTGTGCAGTCTAAGCCTTTTACCAGGCAACAAGAATTTTTCTGCTTGTGTTGTATTTTCTAGTTCCTGCCTCTCTTTAATTGCACATCCTTTCCCTCCTGCTCTGAATAGATTGAGATCATCACTACGTTTTACTGAACTTTTGCCAAAAGAAGTGCTGTTTTTTTATGGGAAGTGTTGGAAACATCTCAAAATACAGGGTTTGAAGCAGAACATTCAGCTTTTGCATTGGTTTAGCACTATTTTTTCTCCTGAAAACTGTCACATTGGCACACAAAATAACTCTGTGTTTGTGTGGAACAGACATCCAATTAGTAACAAGCTGGTGCTTAGTTCATCAATAGTTGAAATGTTTTGTTTGGAAGCTCTGGCCTGAGTTTTGGTTGGGGGTTTTGTTTCTTTTTTTTCAGTTGAAGAAGCTATTGCTATCACACCGTGTAAGCAACAGTAGTGCCAGTTTTCCTAAATATCATTTGCTTGGGGCCTCACTGGCACCTATTTAACTATTGTCTCATTTCATTTAAACTGCATTCTGTAGGAACATTTTGTACTTAAGACCAAAGAGAACATTTAGAAACATTTTTTATCATTTACAAAAAGAGTCTTAGAAAAGGATCAAGGCACCTGAATGAATCTCTCAATATATTGTTAATTATATTAATAACAAAGATTGTGCATAAAAACATTGGATACGGCCAACAGGTTTGTACATCATAACCAGTCTTTGAAGACACAGGGGTTTCATACTGATATTCCAGTGCTTTTCTTGGACTGAGAAATTAACTGAAACTATACTTTGTGTTTTACTAGATTTTACTTTGCCATTGCTTCCCTGATGACAGCAAGTCAGAGGATGTAACTGGAATTCGGTGTGAATGAGTTTTTGGCCAATGTTTCTCATTATGCACACTGAGCCAAAATGGTTTATTCAAACATTGCTATATTTTGGTGCATTTCAAATCCCCATTCCTGTGCATATTTTAACATGTCCTTATCTTTAGGAATATTTGTGAGCTTAGTGTAGGTGAAAACAAGCAACTGGGGTTTTTTTGTGTTGGAATCCTGAGCACAGAGAATTTGAGACTTGCTATGCTGATAGGCACTTGACCCCCAAGAAAACATTACACTTGACCTGAGGCCATGGAAAAGGCTTCCAAAATTAAGTGGTAGCACTGGGATTGTGGGTGTGTAGTTTGAATGGAAGTGTGTAATGTCATGTGGTGGAAAACTTAGAGTTTACAGTTTTACATTATAGTAATATATATAAAGCAAGATGGAGGATTTAAGGCATAGGCTAAGTCCTTCTTTTTCAACTTCTTCATGGGTTTGGATGGCATGTGTAATTGGGTAGAAAAAATTGCATTGCGGACCACGGGTGTTTGGTAATTGGATTAAAAGTAAAAATAATTTAGGTGTCACTTCATAACTGGAAAGTTTGTTCTTAAAGACTGTAGAGAGATAGAGAGAACAACATTTTCTGCTTTGTTAGCTAGAACACACAACTTGTGAGACTGTACTGTAGATGTCTGAGTCTGAACACAAAAAAACGTCTCTTGAGCATTTAATCCCATATCTAATAGAAAAGAAGATAAAACCCCCACATTTGTGGACAAGTAAATACCCAAAGTGGTTAAAAGCTGTTCTCTGTATCGTCAGATGTTGGGTGACAATTTGAGGACAACCACAGGTCCTCCAGCCTGTGTGATTTGTGGTGGAATATCTGCCTGCTGACACAAGGTCAGATGGTGTGCAGCACTGGGGAGTGCTGGGAGGAGGTGGTAACTTATTTCCTTAAAGTGCTACATGTGCACAAGCAGGAGAAGGTGACTGGAACCAATAAGTTTTTTCTCCCAGGGCATTGTCATTGTGAGCACCAGATTAACATGACAAGGTTTCACTGCATTTTGCTGAAGCAAATACCCATCAGGCTTCACTGAGTCCTTGGAATAGGACCCTTTTTCAAACACCTCTCTATGCTTGGGAAAATATTTCTATTTTGTCCTTTTTTTTTTTTTTTTTTTCTCCAAGTTGCCCATGCATTTGTAACAAGACACCTAGGGTGAGACACAATTACAGAGAAGAATTCCAACACATACACCTGAAATACAAAAAGTGCTCTCTACCCCTCGCTAATGAAGAAACAGTTGATGAGAAATAAAACTATAAATGAAGGAATAAACTATGCAACTTATTAATAAGAAAGTAAAGGATTTATAGACAACAACTCAGTCCATAGAAAATATTGAAGATTCTCCAGCTTGGCCCATGAGAATTACCACATTGTAATCCTGAATGTGAAAGAATTATTACTACAGTAATCTAAGGTATTGATGAAGTACAACCAAGAAAATTAGAAAGAAAGGAAAATATAAATAACTATTTTCATCTTAAGAAATAAGACAACACACTGTGAGACCATTTACTTCACTGAATTCCTTCTCTTCTTTGGGTTTTTTTATATATTTGTCTGCTTCTCTTCTAGATTCCTTATTGTCTGCATTAAGAACACAAATGAAGGAATATTTACTTGTGTAAGATTTTCTCTTGTGCTTCCCAAGGTGAATTCAATCAAGTGTTTTTCTATACCAGTGTCTCTGGTTTTCTGATCTATTTTATGTGTGGGAAATGTGTCAGTAAATAGAACTCACTGGTCACTTGAATTTAATACTTCAATTTATTAGAATGTGATGAAAAGATTTGACATAATTTGAAAATGACAGGTGATTCCCATGCCTTATGCATGTTAATGAAGTACTGCAGAGCTCAAGAGAGATATAATTATGCTTTTCTGTGAAAGACTTATGAAATTTCTTTAATGAAGTATTTTAGCAGTTCTCAAGGCACTAAAAAAAGTAATCTGATAACTTGTTTGTGATTAAAAAAAAAGGTATAAAGGCCTTTTAGAAGGAATGATAACTACAAGTTATACAGCAAATCAGCAATTCTAGAGAGAATTTATCAGGAGGCTGGAAAAACAGAGATTTTAATGGTATGGGTAAGTGTTTTCAGAGGGCAGAGGATATGTCACATGAAAGAGTGCTAAACTGACCGCACAGTTTAAGCAATTTAAACATGTGGTAGCAAAGGTTTTGTCTTTGTTCTGTCTTCAGTACAGGTAATGTGTGTCTCCACCTCACCCTGTGCTGCCTCTCCCCACAGAACTGTGCTTCTGAGTGGTGTTTGAAATACAGCTGATGGCACACTATGTTGATCTTGAGAGGATCAACGCCCCTGAATTCAGGGGTGACGTTACCTTTTCTTGACTGACAGAGATAAAATGCATGAAAGAAAGGATTCCTGAGATGTTTCTGTGTCAGTGAGGGTCAAAATGAAATGTGTCCAACTTTTTCCCAGAAGAATTGTCTCCTCCTATAATGTGACACTTAGTCTCTATGTGAACTTTTACAAATGTGTCATATTGCAGAAGATTGAATAAATATTTTGTCCCCAAGGCAGAAAACACATCCAATATATCCCTAACAATATAATTAATTAGTGTATGGCTCTTTATCAGAAGAATCTGTCTGGCTGTTTGTATAAATATGGTTGAGTTCAAATTTACAAAAACCTCTGTAGAGCAACCACAAACAAGATTTTCTTTTCTAAGCCAAGTGTGTCTTCTTATGACAGCAGAGAGATAATGCCTTGGTGCAATTCATGATCTCAAGGGACACAGACTGGGCAAAAACGTGTAGACATAACCTGAACCTTAAGAAACTAAGTTCTAATTTAAAAAAAAAGAAAAACTAGCAGATTGGACCCCCTGGGAAACTGTCTTCAGGGACAAAGAAGAATAAAGCTGGTAACTATTTCATGTTATTTTCCTTAAAGCACAAGAAGAGCTCTCAATTCCCATGCTCAAGAAATTGCTCAGGGAAGGCAGGAGCCAAGTGCCACCTGGTCAGGCTGAAACAGGAGGGAAATGATTAAACAGCAAGAGCAGAGACTTACATTCTGGGAAGAACATAGGAATAACTGCCTGGGACTGTAAGGGTGGGTTCAGCATTGATAAGGCATAGCTGAAGCTAAATTTGGCAGGGAATGTGAGAAATAATAAGAAGGGTTTCTACAGGTGGATTGGCCATAAAAAGCAAGACAATGGAAACTTCTCTGTGGCAATAAGTGAGACAGGGAACTGGTGGCAGGTGACATGGAGAAGTAATTTTTCACTGAGAACTGCTCTTCCCACAGCTTTCAAGACACTTCTGGAATGAAATCCCACCCAAGGCAGGACAAAATTCAACAGTTTTAAGCTGAAAGATTTTGGATTTAGACTAAATATAAGGAAGGAAATCTTTGTTATAAGACTGGTAAAGCACAGGAACAGATTGCACAGAGAAGCTGCAGATGTCCCATCCCAGGAAGAGTTCAAGGCCAGGTTGGATGGGGCTCTGAACAACCTGGTCTCATAAAAGATGTCTCTGGCCATGGCAGGGGGGTTGGAATGAGATGACCTTTAAAGGTTCTTTCCAACCTAAATCCTTCTATGAGTGTATGACCTTATAACTACTCTTCCTGTCTGCCTGCCTTTGAGCAGTCACTCACAGATTTAGCATTTTATATGAAACCTCCCTTAGGGCACAATCTCTGTGTTTTAAAACTAACCCTGAACACTGTTTCAGGAATGCTGTTCCTGAAGGGGGTTGGCAAGTGACTCATTAACCTGTCTGAGATGCTGCATGTGGCCGACTTTGAATCCTTGAGCCTACAAAGAAGAAGATATCACAACACTGAGTTAAGTCATCTTAGGGGCATCTCTTCAGTACAAAGAGATTCTCCTGCTGACACAAGTCTCCCATCCTCTCACTGCTCTTACTGGGAACACTGGAGTTATGTAAAAAGCAGTACCTTGGCGTTTATGAGTCCTAGATAAAATTTCTTGTACTTCTGCAGACTTCTTTTTAAACTTTGGATAAACCTTTTAGCAAAAGGCAATTTAAGTTATGGGAGGTGTAAATTTGTACCTAATGTTTTAAATGGCACATGAAGCTCTTGAAAAATATCACAGAATTCCCGATACATAATTTTCATTTTGTTTTAGTCTTCATTCCTCGGTTCATCAGTAGATGGGAGACAAGAGCACTCTCTTGTTTTGTGGGATGAAAACATATCAGGATTGTGATTTTTTTTAAATCTTTCCATATAAGAAATATGATATTAGATACTTTTTGTGCAGATGTTAGATGGAAAGAGGTATTCGTCATTTTTTTAGGTCATGGGTTACAGTAGTATTTATTTTATCAGAATAGGACAGCTTTGAAATATCCAAGTTGTGCGTTTTTCAAATAATGCAATGGCAAAATGAGAACCCTCCATTACACTAGAAGCACAATAGAGAGAAATCTCAAGAGTACATATATTGATATAGGAGTAAATATGTATTAAATGGCACAATATAAAATCATAGCTATATAACAAACAAGAAATGTTAAAATAATATCAGGAAATGGTAATGGCATGCAACAGCATATCTAAGAACAAAACAAACATGTCAGATATAATAATCCATTTCTACAATAAAATTATTTGCCTGATCATTTATTTTTGTCTGTAGCTCTTCCCCTTGACTTGCAGCATGCTGAAGTGGCAGATCAATGTTTTCCTCTACTAAAGACTAAAAATTTTTATGACAGCGAAATTCTTATTCAAGAAGAGACCATCACCAATGTTTTTGCCTAATACCTTCTAATGCTGTTTGTGCTACTCAGTGTGCATTACATTATATTCATTATCTTTTCAGGAGTAGAACTGAGCAATATGTGGAAAGTTTAGTGAAAAAGGCTATTTTGTAGGATAATAACACACCAGAGTATCTGAACCTGAAAGTAAGGCCCTTTAATGCAGATTCATCTCTATAAGAGTGTCATAATCATACCTATCTTCATCCTTTTCACTTGCACTAAGTGCCCAGCAGAAAGCATCTCTATACACTGCAATTGCTGTTTTTGCTCTATGTTCAGATGTTTTGTGACTTAAGTGGCAGCTTAATACATGTTTCTTGCCTACCCTTTGTGATTCTGCCTATATGTTGTGTCATAGAGTGAGAGCAAAGTGAACCTCTCGTACAGGGACAGGGGGCAATTTTACAACAGCCTCTCTTCCTACCTCCAAATCTTTGCTGCCCGCCCCTCACCCCCCCAAAGGCATTTTTCTGGTAACTGCTGGAGAATACAAGAATCAGCAGGCAGGAAATTCATGGTGCATCTTAATTTTTAGTTCCTGACTATCTCAGAGTACTGAATGAGTTGGCCAAATTTGCTGAGCTGGCTGAAAGCTAACTCAGAAAATGAACCATGAAAAACAAAAGTTTTCTTTTGCATCAGTTAATGAATTACTGATCTTACAGGAGTATTATCACTGGAGTTACATAAAAGATGGGGTTAGCATGCTTGTGAAGGAAAATGGAGAGCAAGAACAGCCCTTCTGGAAATAATTCCTATGATCAACTGATTTAGTTGGCCATAAACTCACAAAAATAGAGCAGATTTTACTTAACAAACACAATCCTGTGTTCCTTCTATAGCAAGTAATAAAAGGACTATAATTTTTTTATTAAAATATACTTAAACATACATTTCTTACATACAAGAATTTTAATTAAATTTATCCTTATAACTTGTTTTTATTCTAGTTATTATAATGCTTCATAAGCTATTCCCCAAAATTGCATTCTTCAGTGGGGGCCACTGAAGATAAAAGGAAAAGCTCCCAAAAAGGGAAGACATCCTATGTGATGGATGGATTTGCCATATTAGAATGCATGGTTTGGCATGGACAGACACGGCTGCACTGCGATTTGAAAAATTGCTTTCCCTTTCCTACAGCTTAGCTTTGACAGCTGTAAAGCAGAAATAATTATATAGGCTGCCTCTGAAAGAGCATTCAGATTTGTGAGGACGATGTGCTGTTGGAGAAATGTGCATTACCAAGAGTTACTAAGCCTTCCTGGGTTAATGGAAGCAAGTAGACCTGGGGAAAAGGTGGAGATTGATCTCTTTTTTTTTTCCTGTACATCATTTCATTGTGCTTATCTTTGATGAAAACTGAGAGAAGAGCATCATTTAGGTAACTAAAGTGTTTTAATCCCAACTTTAGAGACATAAGAGGTTCTAGTGCCATCACTGGCTTTGCCTGCCTGGTAAAGCTTGTCACATGTATCAGCAAGGATTGATGACAACTTGATAATAAAAACCTGTCTTTGAAATGTACAGGAAAATAATTTTGGATTATTAGAAAGTTGTCAACAACAGCTTACCCTGTACTGTAGTCCTTAAAGGAAATATCAGCCTTGAAATTCCTTGTTGAAACTTCCCAGCTCCTATCACTGTCCACCACAGGACAAGTTGCAAATTCAACAGAACACACGGGAGAGTTGAAAGCTAAACAATAAAGCTGACAGAACATAAAGCAAATTGAGGCATTAATAAAGCTGCTGGGATTTGCTGTAAATGGCACCAAGTCTGTACCAAACCTTATGAAAGTCTGCTTACATCAGATGTGTTGGGTACTCACTAAATGCACAAGATCCCTCTTGGACATCTATGTCAATTCCTGTCAGAAAAACAGAACAATAAAGCAGCAGATTCTGCAAAAGTTTAATATTATGAAATAAAATTCCAGAGATTTGATGTACTGAGTGTTGTATTGTATATTTTTTAAAGATAAATGCAGACTTTCTGATGAATCCTGACATGTTTATTTCTCTGTTCCCCAGCACAACTAAAATAACCAATAAACACAAAAAATCCTCTTGCAGAGATTGTGATAATATTTTTCTTTCAAGTTTTGGAAGTCTAGCTTTTTGATGTACAATTCATTACTTATTTTATGGGTGATGCTAAAAATAAGTAGCCAGGTAAGTAGATATGTGTCCCCTCACCTCAAACATCAACAGAGCTATAACCCCTGGTTTATTTGAAAAAAAAAAAAAAAAAAAGTTTATAGGACACTTTTGGACAAACTTTATAGTAGTTGCTGAAAGGGTCCTGAAGAAAATACTAGTTTGTTAGAAAATAATTTTGTTCCTCCTACGTTGCAATGGCTGGTATTTCAGCTGAATACTTATTCAGCTTTGTCAGCAAAACTTTTTGTCCAGAGTAACATCATTCTGGGGAGATCAAAATGTGTATGTAGTGGCTTATTCCCTTTGCCCACTCAATGGCTGTGTTTATGTGATGACATGTGCAAGCTCTAAGGACAATAGTCTTATAAGAAAAAAAAGAAAAATCAGACATTTTGCATCCAGTTTACACACATAATGCAAAGTGTGCTTCATAAACTGCACTAAGCACAGCAGCAAAATCTAATGGTAAGCTTTCTACATTGCTATGGAGAGCATAACATGATGACAGAAAACTATTTTATATAATGAGATAGGGGTATGATGACATACGGAGAAGTGAGGAAAGCGTGGACTGGGTTGGCAAGCAAAGTGTGCAGTGTGGTGTGGAACAGAGAAACCTTGGAAAAATAACAGGGGTTGAGGGGCTCCACCCCAAGCATTTGCACACCAAGAAAAAAGTGCCTAGAGGGCTTAAGTGTGATTGCAGCTCTCATATCTTTTCAGGGCAATAGTCATGACTGAGGGCCCATCTGAAGTGTTTGTATAATAATTCACACAAGAAAGGAGATGGCTCATGCAATGAGAAGGCCAATCTTGATTGTCTTTAAGGGCTATTACAACCAAGGGAGGTTCCTGAGGTTTGAAGTAGAAAAACATACCATTCCTATTTTTAGGAATAGGAAGAAGGAAGATCTGTAGAAATACTGAGTTGTAACTTCATTTCAGTCCCTGCTAAGATGATGAAGCAAATCCTGCTAAAAACCATATGAAGGGTAAGAAGGTGATTGAGAATATTACAAACAGTTTAAGAAAGGTAAAATCATGACTGACCAGCCTGATAGATTTCTACAACAAGATCTGTCTTGGTGAGCAGGAGGGGAGCAGTAGAAGTTTTTTTTTTTTTTTTTTTTTTTTTTTTTTTTTTTTTTTTTTTTTTTTTAAATTCAGCAAGGCTTTTCACATACCCAACTTTCCTTAGATATTCTATGAAATAAGGACAAGTAGAATGAATGGTGAGATGCTCTGAAAGGTGGATGAAGAGCTGGGCACAAAGGGTTATGATTAGCTGCACAAAATCCACCTGGAGGCCAGTTATAAGAGGTACCCCAGGGATTTGTGCTGTTTGAGCTCTTCATTATTAGTGTAACTCTCACCAAGTCTGCAGAGGCTATAATACCACAAGGAATGGCTGCTACACCAGAGGGCTGTGCTGCCATCAGGAGGAGCCTGAAGAGGCTGGAGAAATGGCAGAAACCCTTGTGATGCTCAGCATAGGTAGAGTGCAAAATCCTCTCCCTAGGAAGAATAACCTTGTGCATCAGCACATCAAGAAAGCAACTTTGCAGACATTATCCCAGGAACCCTCATGGACAGCAGGCTGTGTGTAATTCAGCAGGGTGCCCTGGTAGCAGTGAAGGTCAGGCACCTCCTGGGCTGCATTAGTGAGAGCATTGGCAGTAAATCATGGAGTTGCAAAATGGTTTGGAGTGGAAGGGACATTTAAAGATCATCTCTCTCAAGTGACATGACACAGGCAGGAATTCCCTTCACTAGATGAAGTTGTTTAAAGCCCTGGCCAACCTGGCCTTGAACACCTCCAGGGACAAGACAGCCACAATTTCTCTGGGCAACCTGTTCTATAGCCTCACCACCCTCATCATAGGAATTTCTGCCTGACATCGAATTTAACCAAATGTCTTTCAGTTTAAAATGGGACTCAGTAGCATTGTCTATGTTGTGGATGCAGACACTAAGCAATTTTGGCCCAAATAAAGACCCTGAATGGACACACCACTTTGGATATGGGCATCCAGCTAATTCATTATCCATCTAAAAATCCATCCATCAAATCCTTATCTCTCCACTTAAGTGGCAAGATTGTTGTTGGCGAACATTCCAAAGGCTGTACAAGAGTCCAGGTGACATCAGTACCTCTTTCCCCATCCTCTGATGGAGTCACTCAGTCGTGGGAGGCCAGTAGATTGGTCAGGTACAATTTGCCATAGGTGAAGGTCATGGGAGATTAATTGTCCCACTGCTGCAGTGACACAGATGTAGGGTGCCATGTCCAGTGCAGGTGGCTGGACCAGACAATCTCTAAAGGTCCCTTCCAGCTTCAACTATTCTGAGAATCCACAGTTCTTTGATAGGACATTTCACTGTAAATCATCTTATATAAACATAATTTTGCGAGGAAAACTATCCAAAAGAGTATGAAAACTGCATAATGATCAATTCCAACGTAAGAGCATGTTAGGAGACTGGTGATATGCTAGAGCTAAAAAAAAAAAAAAAAAAAAAAAAAAAAAGAAAAAAAAAAAAAGAAAAAAAAAAAGGTCACCAAGAAAGGAAAGAAAATAAAGAAAAAAAGAAAATAACAATGTATTTACATTTGGAAATGCAAGGCAATTAACTTAAGGAAAATAGTATTAAGAAAAGAGAGAAAACACAATCAAATAATATTATACAAAAATCTGGAGTCGATAATAGATAAAAATTAAATAAGTAAGATAGTAGCTGGAAGTGTTGCAACTAAAAAACAGAGAATGATGCCATTCTCTGCTGCCTACTCAGACCTTCCATCACGAATGAAAGACACCTGGTGAGATAACATCTGCTATGTTCATAGACAAACAAGTTTTAAGGTCATTTTTATCATTTAATTTGGTCTCAGTAAGAAAGAGTTCAGAGATCCAATATCACGTGGTTCAGGTTTCCTCTTTGAAACTTCTTGGAAGTTCAGATTTTAATATTGTCCTGAACTTGTTGGGACATGAGAAAGTACCACCAGTTGGAAGACTGATTACTTGTTGAGATTTTGCTCTTAGGGGCTGGGAAGAAGCAGGGCAGGAAAGAAACAGGCTCCAGAAATAAGAAGGTGAAAGCCCTGGTTGGAATAAATATCTTGGAAGTGGGAAGAGCTCTGGGAGACGGATAAGATGTATAGAGATGAATCTCTGAGGACACACAGGAATCTCAGGCAGTAGCATCTGTGGCTGGTGAGTGAGGGCAGCAGCAGCACAGGCTGGACCAATGTGACCTTCCCCCTGAGCATGATGGACCAGCAGTGACCCCCCTGCAGGGAAGGAGAGTCAAGGTCTGGTGAGCACAGAGCCACAGGAGAGGGGGAGTGAGCTGGAAAATCAGGTAGGGACAAACTCTTACCTCCATCTGAAGCAAACTCCAGTATCCAGAAACATCATAGGCTGCTATTTACTCTTTCTTATACAGACAGAGAAAAGAAGCTAGGCCCCTATATATTCTGAAGGGTTTGCAGGACAGATAGAAACCAAAATATAACTTTGTCCAAAGCAGGAAAATCTCTGAGTGCCAATAAGTTAGCTTAACATGGAAAATACAGCCCTAGTTTCAAATTATGATTGCTCTTATTAACATTTCCATGACCGTAATATAATGATAAACAAACAAGTCAAGCATTTGAAGGAAATTTTCTGACTTATAGGGTACACTGCCTCTGATGTTAAGGAAAACCAAAACCAACCAAACCAAAAAACACTAATTACTATAATATATTTTCTTCTGTATACAATGTATTTTCCCCTGACTTTCATCAGTTACCAATGGAAACGTAAACAATGCCTGCATTTATTGCTTTAAACCAAAACGGTAAGAAATATGAGCTTCCCAATAAAATGCAAAACTTCTGCAAGGTCAGTAAGTGAAAGAGGAGATGCAGACTCCAGGTAAGGACTCCAGACAAGGACCCTTGACTTTGACTCCTGAGTACAAAAAATATAGATATTTTGTGTTCCAGGAATGACAGTACACCATCAGATGTAAAGAAAACCTTCATCTTTATCAAAAGGATACAAAATTCAAATATTGAGAAATACTTTAGATTTTTTACCCACTCATCACATATATTGCAAAATATACTGGTTTATCTCACATATTCATAATACAGAACTCTTGGTAATTATATTTGCACGCCTTAAATCCATGAAGTGTTCCAATTCCCTCAAGTACTGTGGTTTTGTCCTCTGTTTGTAGATGCAGACCTGGAAAGAAAGATTAATTATCTGTACTCAGATACATCTTCACCATGTTTAGACAGTGCAGATACGTACATTTGAGTTGTCTGGATTCCAGAGAAGGACTCCAAAAGCTATAGTCTTGCAGCTAATTTATCTATGCTAGAGGTCTTCTTTAGTAACGAATCACAAACTATTATTGATATTAAAATAAAAGGAAACTAGAAAAAGCATGTTTATATGACATATTTTCCATGGGAATAAATCCACATATTGGTCTTATATTGTAATGGGATAAGATTCATAAGGAAATGATACAATATGGATCATTTTGGTGCAGAGCACAAGGAGTGACTTCAGTGTTCACCAGGGACTCACAGAGCTCCAATTAACTAAGGACAACCTGGAGGTAAAAGCCTGTATCAATGTACATGACTGTGCAGTGCACATCAATCACCACTGCACTCAAACCTCTCCTGGCACCAGTCCTTCTGACCTCTCTGTCCTTCTTTCTGAACTGTTACAGTGCCTGATTACTCTAATTGCTTGGAAACCACACATTATAATTTCTTGTTTTTTTTTTTTTTTTTTTTTTTTTTTTTATCTCAGGGATGAACAAACCTAAACTGGTCTCACTGTTCACTGAATACTGCTACGAATTTTTCTCTGCACTTGCCTCATTAACAATGCAATGCCAAAAAAAAAATGTCTTTATTAAGCTAAATAGATTGAGCTCTGACAGTTTTTCAACATAAAATATGATCTATAGAGCATTTTTACTGCCCTCCTGCCATATTCCTTCTTGCATGAGCCATTTTTCTGCATCATTTAAAAGACTGCACCACAGAACTCTTGGGGATCTTGACAGATCTTGTACAGAGACAAGGCAATTTCTTTATTTTTGTTTGACAGTCCCGCTTTTTATACTTCTGAAGACAATATTAGTCCTTTCTGTTACAGTACTTCACTGCCAGCATGTTGAGATCATATTTTCTTGTTGAACAAAAGGGATTTTTTTACAACTCACCACTTTCCACTCTAAGATCCCTTATAAAGTAAATTCAGCATGAATTTCCTGCTCTTGCACATGTTATTGAGCAGCTGATCACTCAGAAACAATTGCAAGGTACTTTACAAAACCCTGTTGAAGAACCATGTCTCCATTATTTATCTCACCTTTTTTAATACCTCCAAGATTTATCTGTAAATATCTGATATAATTATTAAAAACTTTACTAAAAAACATTGTAAATTGGTCACTTCATGGATGACTCCCTTTTAACAGCTGCTAAAAGTGACATTAATCCATTTGATGCTTTATTTATTCCATAGAAGGTAAAACATCATGTAGTACTTTCTCAAATGCCCTGTAGATATTCCAGCGTGCTACATCAATATGTTTACCTTGATCAGATGAATGAATTATAATAGCATAGAATAGGAAGAGACATTCCATGTCATTGAATTACAGTTTTGTTTTGTCACAAACAATGATGTTATGTAATGCTTTCTATAGACTGTTCTATAAACAAAGAAGGATATCTGCCTGACTGCTATAATTATCCTGGTGTATCAAAACCTCATTACAGTTAACATTAAAAATTTCCTACTAAATTACAACTTAATTAATTATAATCATACTTCCTTGCTCCACATTTGACCTTTTCCTAAAAGAGTTTTTTCTGTCATCTTGATATTTACCCCCGGATATTTCTAAACATAATTTTTTTTTTCAAGGTAGATGAATACCATTTGTTTTACTCTTGAGATAGTATAAAGACTAATTTTTTTCTTAGATTTTCATAGAAATTATTAGTAGTTATACTATGATGACAAAAATGATGTTTATTTGATGAACCACATGGATAGACATTAATTATGGGGTTTGATACTTTGTGTATTGGATAAGTATTTTATCATTACGGTTCTCTTGGACTGACATCAAGGAAAGCACTCTTTAATTTTATCAAAATTTGTCTGCCCTGCTTAATTCTACCCATGAAGCTGGTGGTCTCTTCACTTGAGAAGTCTCACAACTCCAGTTTATTTATTTGTTTATTTGTTTATTTGTTTCTTACTTGGGAGGCTTCTCAAAATAGATCTCATAAGAGAGGAACTTCAGGCTATAAAAATTTCAGCAAATGCTACTTTTACCTACCTTTATTGTGAATGCCATGCTTTCTATTTTATTCACAGTGCTACACAAAGCAAAATGTATATTGAATATTTTTCCTTATTGTGCATCTTTACCTCTTATATTTCCATCCAAATGTAACAGGGAATGCACATATTACTTAGGAGCTCACCTCCATTGCAATACATCTACTTACTGGGCCATGACCCATGATTTTGCTGGGCCATTTAAACTTCAGTGATCGTTTTGCTTTCTTTACCAGCTACCTGCCTTGAACATTCCATTTGAATTCATTATGTTGCAGTGGCTCTTTTTCCATATCATATTACATATTAAACTAGAATAGTAGTTTTCACCTCTTCTTTTAATCAAGACATTTTTGTGTGTATAATGAAAGATTCTCTGTATTTGTGAAATCATAGTTTCTTGTGCATTCAATAAAATGTCCTCAGAGTATTCATAATGTAAATTAACATGTCTTTCTTTAAATTTATCACTTCATATAAAACATCATTAAGAATTGGGATTAAATTTATTCCCTATAATAAAACATCATTAGTGTTAGGATGTTAATATAATCTATTTAATTCAGAGAAAGATTTAGTGATGCCAGTTATAAGTGATTAAAACTGATGAGAAAATTCCAAGAGTCCTGTAAACTTTGTGATTTCCGTAAGTCCAGTGATTTTTGCAGATGTGGGCACATATTTTTCCCTCACCACTGTAGCCATAGCTGCTATAGTGACTAATCCTACTAGTCCCCATTAACCTGACCCTGTGTGGTTCCTCTTGTTGTTTCAGAGTCATCTCTCTAATTTGCCAGTGTTCCTAGTGCTTATTGTTGCTCCTTACAAGTATCCCCATAGATCAGCCACTAAGTCTTGTAAGTGTTTATTTTAAACCTGCTGATTTCTTGAGTGTACAATTTTATCTGTATTGTAAAACTGCCTATGACAGGATCCACCTTTTTAAGAAGTGCCACACCTCTGCAAGAGAAGGACTTTGTGATGGCAAGGCAGGATGTCACTGAGAATGCAAGAAGTGCACAGAGAAAACTAAGAGATTGTCAACAAAGTAAGAGGGAACATAAAGGAAACAGCCTTTTCTGCAGGAACAGCCAGGTTTGTACTTTTAAAGAGAAAGCCAAAACATGGGGTGCTAAAACATTTCTATATGATTCAAAAATACAACTGGACTGTACAAAATGATGCCCAGAAGGTATATTATTTCCTTACCAAGGTGCTAGAAGGAAAAGCATTTCCTTGCTGACTGAAAATGCTTTAGAAGGTGAATGGCTAAGAACCCAAAATTCCTAATCTTTACAGTGATGAAATTGTATTATACCACTGATGTTGGACAGAACCTCTGGAGATTGTGAAAGTCCAACCTCCCTTTTCAGTCAGGAACATCTACCGAGTGTTGCTCAGGACTGTGTTCAGACAAATTTTTAGTATTTCCAAGGGTGGAGATTCCACAACCTTCCTGGACAAACTGTGCCAGCAGCAATCACCTTCACAGGAGAAAATGTATCCTCACATTTAGAGGAAATCTCCTGTGTTTGTGCCCATTGCCTCTGGTCCTGTCATGGGATATAACTACAGAGAGTCTGGCTCTGTCTTCTTTGCATGCTTGCTTCAGCAAAGCATGCAAAGAATGCATGTACAAATGAATGAGAATCCCCTGATCCTTCTCTTCTCCAGGCTGAGCAACACCAATTCTCTCAGTTTCTCCTCACAGAAGGATTTTTCTGTCCATTCATGTTTTTGCACATCCACTGGATT
Organism: Sylvia atricapilla; assembly: GCF_009819655.1. Lineage (NCBI taxonomy): Eukaryota > Metazoa > Chordata > Aves > Passeriformes > Sylviidae > Sylvia > Sylvia atricapilla. Next base: position 146,721,581 of record NC_089140.1, read on the forward strand.
CCCTCCTGTATGTCCATGTTTCTCTTGTCTACATCTGGACTCAGATCTCCTGGTGACTCTTACCAGGGCTTTGAATTCCAAGCAATGTTCCTCTTAATCCTGCCCACGAAACTTTTGGGCACTTATATTGTGAGGGCACATTTCTGGATCCCTTGCTGTCCACCAGGACTTCAGGATCTTTTCGGCAAGGCTGCTTTGCAGCTTCTCAGCTTCTCGGGTCTCAGCAGGTATTGCTGCAGGGGCTTGTTCCCCTCCAAGAGCAGGACTTTGCTTTTATTTTGTTGAAATTTACATCAGCCCAGTTCTCCATCTTTTTGAGGTACCTCCAAATGACAACACAATGTGTGAGTGTGGGAATTAATTAGTCTGGATTGGGAGGGCAGGAATTTCAGTCTGTAGACCCTAAGACCACGTTATTTTCATACATGTTTCACATCCATCAGTTTCCTTTACCCAGTGATTTCATATTCAGACACCAAAATTAAAATGTTCTCATAAAAGGTTTCTCTTTGACAAGATCAGAGTGGTTTTCTGATATTTAACAGCTCATTTTATGCCTTCCAGACATTCTGAATTCTTTTCTTTTCAGGTAATGACTACATCCCTACTTACAGCCTAGGTACAAAATGAAAGACATCTGTGATTTGAATTACAGTAAGCTAACAAAGGAAAAGAATAGACATTACTGATGCAGTCTGTAGAGAAATTTCTAGATTCAAGGTCACAAGTCAAGAAAAACATTAATTCCTCAAAGGGGCACTGAAACACTGTGGGGAGAGCTTGAAGGAACATCATCATAATTCCTCCATCTGGCCACAAACACTCTGTCATTTGCTGTCCTAATAAGGAACATGGATCAAATATGGCTAAGCACTCAGGCTAGTTGTGATTTTTTTAATTAAAAGAAAATCAAATTGGTTTTTTTTTTTTAATCATAAGGAGAAAATGCATTTTCAACCCTTGTGCATAGACACAATTCAATTCAAATTCTGACTAAGCCTCTAAAGCAGAGAACAAAACCCAGCATGGCCTTGTCTAGGTTTTGTTTAAAAATAGAGAAACACTTATAATCTATGCATTTGTAAATGGAGGGTATTTTATGTTGCAATGCTTTGGGCTTATTTCTGCTGCTTTTGAAAGTACCCAAACACTTATATGGATAGTCCTTTAAATATGGTACAGGCTGTATTGTACAGACCTGACTGAGCCTGATCTTGTGGAGGAGAAAAAGTATCAGATATTGAAGAATATCTGAGGGTTTTTTAGTCTCCATATTTGCAAAATTTCCCTTTCACTGTAAGAATTAACTTTTTATTTTCTGTTTTTCTCATCCTCTATTATGATACAGACCATTTTCAGAGAGAAAGATACTGTGCTAGAATGGACTTTTGGGTTGAAACACACATTTTTCTCTACAGAAATGTTTTGAAGCAAAAGCAGTTACAGCAATGCAGAAAGTCAGTAAGTCATGCACATAACTGAAGAGCAGTATTTGTTGACAGCTATGTCAGAGCAACATGCCTGCTGAAAATGGTCTGGTTTGGTGCCAAAACCCATTAAAATCACAGAACACCCTCTATTGATTTCAACCAGACACTTTAAATAAAATTTCATGCTTTGAAAAAGAACCCCTCTCTATTACCTCACACAAAACTTGCTTATTAACCAACAAGAATGCAATTAACTGATTTCAGCTCCAGCAATTCCTTTTGCCCCTGTGATTTGATGCCAAACCTACCACAGGTGAGTGGTACTGAAAAGTTCTTACCATCTCAAAAATGTCTGATGGTCCACACGGAATAAGATTGTGGATCATCTTCACTGCCTGTGTTTTATTTATAGTAATGATGTGGCTTTTTTTTTTTTTTTTTTTTTTTTTTTTTTTTTTTTTTTTTTTTTTTTTTTTTTTTCTCAAGCATTAAGTCTGAGTATGGTGTAGGCAGGAATCTATCTTCCCTTATGTATACCAGAATCTTTCACCATACTCTCATGGAAACATGCAAGGAAATACTCTGTGGCTAATTTGAGACAGTGCTAAAGAAACGCTTTATTGCTTAATTAAACAGCAAAAATTATATATAGAGAGAGGGAGGCAAGAAGAGGGAAGGTTGTCAATAAAAAATATGTCCTGTTGTCCTGTGGCAATACTCTGAGAGGTTTTTCACATTGGTTGCTGTACCCAGTTAATCCTGTTTACTGTAAATGATAAGTCAAGTTGACAGCTTGGTCCCTATTTATGCTTGTATTTTCTTTATGCTCAAAGTTTAAATAAATGTAATTTGATGGGGATGAATAAACCCTTCAGGCTTTTTACTGAAACAGCTCAGGAAGAGTCTATTTTAAATGGAAATACAAGAATGCAAACCAGAATTTCCTGAGAGCAAAATAACAGAGCAATTCCAAAATCCTGCTTAACCTGCTTGCGAAGTAACGAGTGAAAATAGAAAAGGATATTAATAGTGAATGAATCTACTGTCTAATAACTTCAGCTTTGTGAGGATCACAAACTACATGAACAGAAAAATAGCTTATATATAATTAAACCTATGCTTTTAGTAGGGTATAATATTTGTTATAGAAAATGAGGCAAAAGTGGAAAACATTCTTAACAGACAGCCTAAACATGAGATATCAGCAAATTTACCTTTCAGCTACTGCAAGATCTAAACAGCTCTGTTCATTAGTGAAACATGTCTTAACTCATGAGTTTATGGTCAGATAAAATACCAATGAAAGCTTCCCTCCTCTTCCCTTCCCTTCTCTTCCCTCCTTTCTACTCCTCTCCGCTTCTCTCCTCCTCCATTTTCTTCTGATTCTATGATGATACTTGACGGTGGTGAGGCCATGACACAGGCTGCCCAGAGAATCTGTGGATGCCCCATCCCTGGAAGGGTTCAAGGCCAGGGGCTCTGAGCAACCTGGAATAGTGAAAGGTGTCCCTGACCATGGCAGTCGGTTCAGAGTGAAATGATCATTATGTTCCTTCCAATCCAAGCCATTCTGTGATTCTCTGATTTGATTTATTGCTGAGGACTGTAGAGACATCCATGGAGACCACAGAGGTTTCTGTTAACACAGAGTGATATAATTCTTGTCAGACAGACATTCATTCTCACTTGCTTCTGTCTTTCTCTCAGCTGAAAACCAGATTTCAGCAGCAAGCAGAAATCTAAGAGGAAAAGAAATAAAGAAAGAAATATAAAGCTTTCACAGAATCATTTTGTGCAGATGTTAGCATCTTAGGGGTATCCATAGAGGTTCACACATTCACAAAACTTCTAGCTGAAAGATAGATGACACCTAGTCTAATAAGCACTGCTCTCTGAACAGGCATTCATTGATTTTAATCTTGTTAAATCATGTTCTAGTTTCTCAGAGACATAAAGAAGGAAAGAAATACAAAACACAACTCAGTAATAACCAAATTACCCAGGAGATGAAATCAACAATTTTAGTGAGTTCTCAGGCTAGAGAACAGGAGTTTAAAAGAATTTAAAGGATAAGTAATGAAAGCTGATGTTTTTTACAACATGGCAACAAAACAAAATAAGTAGCTGCAGAGAAAGCAGATTTTTAAAGGCAAAATGTGAAGAACATCCTGAAACAAGAGTAAGAAAAGATATTCCAGGGAGATTCAAACTCTCATGGTATTCATATGTTCATAAAAAAATGCTGTGTTTATTTCTGAAACAGACTTATGAGCTTCTTTATGAGGTTGATTCATAGAATCATGGAATATTTGGGGTTTGAAGGGACCTTTAAAGGCCATCTAGTCCAACTTCCCTGCAATAGGTATCAGCTTCATCAGGTAGCTCAGAGCCCTTGCCAATCTGACCTTGAATGTTTCCAGGGATGGGGCATCTACAACTTCTCTGTGCAATCTGTTCCTGTACTTTGCCACCCTTATCATAAAAATCTTCCTTATATCTAATTTAAATTGAGCCTTTCTCAGTCTAAAACCACTACCTGTGACAAGAAGCCTTGCTTAAAAGTCCTCTCCCCATCTTTTCTTTAAGCTGCCTTCAAGTACTGAAAGGCCACAATGAAGTCTACCTTTGCTAAGTCTCCAGCTAAAAAGTGGGTTTGACAGTTTTCAGAGAAGATATGATAGACAAGGAAAACTGTGCAATCCAAAAGCAGAAATCAGTCTTAGGTCTGAGTCCAGCTTTTGAGACATCACAAACAGTAAATCTCAATCAGCTTCCCAAATGGTCATGGACTGGGTTGATGTCTTTTTTCTCCTTTCTTTTACTAAATGGTAGAAGTGTTCTCAGACTGCACAGAAAATGTACTTTCTCTGTGACAAACACTCACAGAAAGAGGGAGGGCCTGGGCTAGGGTTCAGAGCTTGGTAATGTGTGCAGGTTGGACCATGTTCCCAGCCTCACCACTGGCTTAAGAAGCAGTTCAGGGAAATCATCTCTGTCTGTTTTCACCATCTGTAGAATCACAGCATCATAAACATGTTCAGGGCTTTAAGCCATCTAAAGTGATACTATTCCAGTCATGGAGAGATAGCAACCAAATAAGACTGCAATAATTAACACTTACTCTCCTCTCCTCAGATGGAGGGAAATTTAATCCACTAATGCTTGTAAAATACTTCAGGATTCTGCAGTGAAAGCCAGCATGAGAATGTAGAGCATTAGCCTTGTAAGTGACAGCAGAGTGCACTCTGGAAGGAAGAATAAAAACAAGATCATTGGTTTAAATTCTCCAAATTCAGAGAAATTTTCCTAAGAGTATGTCTCAGTAGCAGCTCCAGTCCCGATGTTAAGAGGAACTGACTTTGGATGAACACCAGTGTGTCATAAGGTCTCCTCCTTTTGCCCCTGAGCTGGAGGGATGGTATTGGAGTGAACTTGTTAAGAAATTAGCTTGGTGTCTCTCCATTTCTGTGACAGTGACCACTGATGTTTCAGAGCAGGTTGTGGTTAATGCTGCTCTCTCCTTCTGGGACTGCTTATCCAGCTCCTGGGAAATCCAGCAAAGGGAATGTCACCTGTTGCATGTGGATTTGGTCTTAAAAACATCAAGGAATTCACTGAGGTTCATCACTGTCTCTCTCAAAAGTTTGCCAATATTTTTATGACAGGCCTGTTGACTCTTTACTGCTTTTAGCCATTTATCATATGCCAAGTTGGAAATGATCATCTGGAAAAATTACTTCCAGACAAATGAGCCAAAGCTTTGATCATCTGATCTGTATATCCCAGTCATATCTAGTATGACTGTGTCAGGTGCATACAATGTTGGATTAAACACTGTGTAATTTAACTCTGTCCCAAAGAACTCACCTTTCAGTGAGAGGCTTGGAGCCTTGATTCAGTCAAGACAGAGAGAAAATCTAATACTGACAAAAGTTATTCCTTGTGCTGACCATGGATTATTGAGGAATGCAAAATCACCTTTAAAAATAGCCCCTATATGGCTGTAAGGATATAGAACACAAAGTCATGGCAGTTCTCTATTCTGGTGACTGATGCGTGGTGTTCTCCTCTACAGCCCACAAAATCACAAGGTGCTATTGGAACACAAGCATGGCATTACTACAGTGTCCTTTTGAAATATTTAAACTAGCAAACTCAGCAGTGAACAGTTACAGTATGAAGTCAAAATTTGAATCTTCTAGGTGAGTATCACTCCAGAGAGTCCTGTATTTAAAGAGTGAGACCTTTTCTTATCAAGAAGAGCAGAGATTTCCTTCTGTTTGATGTTCTCACATGAGAGTCAATTACTCATGTACCTTCAGAGATCTTCTGTGTCTTCTTTGAGAAGGGTAAAAAATAGGGTTGATAGTTTGCAGCTCCCATATTAGTCTTAATTCTTGCTGACTGCACTTCTTTTTGTCTGTGTTTGCCTAGAAAACAGGGATTATCTGAGAGCACAAACTTTAGTGACCTAATAGAAATCATCTGTCAGAGTAGAATGATACTCATCCACCAAAAATTAAACATCCAATCCGTTTCTTCTCCCTCCTTACATCCATTTTTCCTCTCAAATGAGCAGCTCAGTCACTCCTGGAGCACAGTAATAGAGGGAGCAAAAGACACAGGAATCATATCTACATTTACAGGGGTCAGATTTTCACCTGGCTAAGATGTGGCATGAGAACTTGCAACTTGTGTAATGGACATCCAATTTGATTTCTAAATGTACAAATAGCTGACATTTTACTGTAGACTTTTCAGGGAAAAGTTCTGTCCCAAGCATTTCTGTTTCTATTGTCATTGCCAAAAGTTAAATTATTCCTTTCCTTTGCCTTGGGAACTGTCAGGAGGCAGGTAGAATTGTCTAACACCTTCAGACAGGAAAAGTAATGCTACCTTCTGCTCACATCACACTGCTGTTACATATGAAAAATACATGTTAAAATTGCTCTGTCAAATGTTGTCATTTGGTCAAATGGTCACTGTAATGCAAATTTTTATTAAACAAAGGCAGTTATAGTACAATTGAATAGAATAGAATTAGACTAGACTACTTCTATCGGAAGGGATTTAAATTTTCAGTGGCCAAGGTTTGCCAATCTCCTTTCTAAGCTCCACCATGTCTCTCTTCATGGCCACTGTCACATGCTAGCAGTGGCCTACCACTTCCTTTGGGGTTGAGTTTTGAATTTGTGATGTTCCTCTCCTCTCCTCTGAGTTTGTGTGGAGGAAAGGCAAAGCACAAGGTGTCACCACAAGTCACAAGTTTGGTTTCAAAAAAACTATCACGAGATCACTGCTTGATATTTTAACACTGTAATCTATATCCTGATACATGTTTGTGCTTGCCACATATCAACAGGGAAAGGAGGAAGAGTGCACAGACGTGGCAGAATCCTAAATAATTTTGTTTTCTTGCTAGATATAAGCACTTTCATGAGTCTGTTCTGAAAATACATTACTCTAATTGGCAGTAGGAGTCTGTGACACACATCAGATGCTTTCCAGAGCCTTAAATGGACAAGTCCTTTACACTTTATGTCAGAGAGCTGTGGAAGTGGGCTTCTCTGGATGGGGAGGAGAGCCATGGGGTGGAGGTGACAGCCAGGAGAGCAGGGCAGTGCTCTGGAAAACAAGGGGTACAGTCCCACAGCCCCTAAACCAGGACAGCAGAGCAGCTCTGCTGACAGTAACCAGCACAAAGCAGCAGTCATCACATCAGACCAAATTATGAGCCAGCTCTGAGTTCAAGACAGCAAATTAGGATCTGCAAGGTGCCAGGCCAGGCATGGACATACCTGCAGTGTAGTTCAGACAAAGTCCAAGGGCAAGGGTAGACTAAAATCCAGTTCCTGGACAGGGCAGAGGGGACAGAAAGGGTCAATTCCCTGGAAAAGGTTTTCTGCAGGGCTCTCTCACAACTTAGTTGTTTTTATCTAAGCCTCCTCTATATTATGCAGCTGCATCATATTAAGGCTGACTCTGAACAAAACCAGTTAAACATCCAGACTGAAAAGAAGGAGAGAGTTTGCAGGAGATTACAGACAATGTTTTCAGGCTGGCCAGAACAATCAGAATCTGTGTGTTCACTCAGGTCCTTGGAAGTCTGTGTTTCACCTCTGACCTCTGAAAACCAACGTTAATGCCCACCTCAATTTATTGGACTGTGAACCTTGCCAACATCATTAAAATCAGTCTATAAGGCAGCATTAAGCTCTAGCTTAACACAGCTATCAATGTTTGAGTCAGCTGATCCACTGAATACCTGAGACACCTGCAGGAACTGGCAGATGTGACAAGAGGGCTTGCAGGAAACCTGCAGCAGGAGGCCAAGCATGGTTCAGTACAATGTTTAAAATGATGCTGAGACCTAAGTTTGGCAGTTGAATCAAACAGTTCCCAGGATCATCAGGACTGTTTTACCTTTGTTTAATTAGATCATAACTTTGGCTGTGGATTGGCAGGCATAAGGCTCCCTGTGAAGTGGAAAGGCACATCTTAGGGAAATGTGCTGTGTTAAGCAAGCTGTTAGTGATAATTGTAGATAGTAATACCTCTGACACTTATATGACCCATTAGCTTGTCTGGCAGAATAAAATCCTAATGTCAAATTGTGCATGTGCTATTAGGAAAAGATTTTATCCATGGTCCCCTGGTCTCAATGTCCCATAGTGAAGAGGAGTAATATACTCCTATGTTACAACTGGGGCTGTGCAAAGGGGTTTTGAGTTTTGAGATAAAGAACTGTCTGTGTATCAGTGGTGTTGTTCTCCTTAATTATTGCTACAGCCCTGCTGATTTTGATACCTAGACCCCAGTGATAAAACCTATTATCTTTGTTGCTAACTGAGACTGGCAGGTGATCAGAATGAAGAGCTATAAGGAAATTCATCTGGCTGAGCATGAAATTAGCTTCCAGTGAATGCTAAAAAGATGAATGTGTATTTTTTTTTGTTTGAAGGAGAGTCTGAGATCCCAATTTGTAGAGGAAAAAACATGTCCTATTCCTCAGTATTGGAACAGGTCTGGATCAAACAGCTTTGTAAACATCCCCTTCCTCCTTCTTTTTTCTATCTGCACATATTTATAAGTAAGCAATGAGCAAGGAAGTCTGAACATTTTCATGAAGGAAATTTAAACACAGTTCACATGTCTTTCACCTTGCACATTAGTGTTTGGCAGGTGTATGTCTCATTAAGTCTCTTTGGAAGCAGAATCAATGTATCAGGAAGAAACTTCTTCCTCATCATTTACTTATAGTAAGTTGGAGTTGATGCCTCTTCTGGTAGGGATTTGTGTGTTTATCACATTTTGTAAACATAAATGTAAATAATGTCTTGTTTACACTTGAACCACTATACCAACTGACATTACAGGGATATTTGAATCATTAAGGAAAAACATATTTAATGATAGTAGACCAGGTAATTTATCTGTCTATAGGGATAAGAAAAAGAAATTTTAATATGTTTAAAATTTTTAAAATTAAAAATTTGTTGCTTTCTTATCCCTCTCCTGTCCTGTCCTTGGTTTCCCTAATAATACATGCATTCAATATTGCAGTCCATAAACCAAGATGGATTTTTAGAAAAAGACAGCATATAAAACAGACAAGGCTTGAATTAATATCTCAGAAATCAAAATGTTTTCAAATTGCAGAAATCTAAAGGGCTTAAATATGTCAAGCAAATAATACAAGGTAGAAGAAATTCTACACAACCATCAACTATCTTCTGACATTTTCTAATGTTGGAGGATGTCAAGTCCAATATTGTGTACAGGGTTACATATATATATTTTTTTAATGGCATGTACTGTTTGGAAACTAAAGATGTAGTAAGGATATCATTTGTTTTAGCAGCTCATATCACTTCTGTTTAACTCTCCCTTCTCCATGTGATCTATTTACTGACATCTCAGTCTCCTTTCAGTACGTGCATGTAACAGATAATTACAACAGATTATCTGTGGTAATGAGCGAGGTAGGGACCCCATACAGGTGCAAAGGAGAGCTCTTTATTGCAAAAACCCAGTCTTTTTATGCAGTTAGCCAGTTAACAGTTTACATAGTTTAAGTTACAACAAGCCCAAGTCAACCAACCACCATACACCAGGATGTGGACAGGCAGCATCACATGGCAATGTCTCTCATGTCTCTCACACCTCTCACACCTCTCACATCTCTCATATCTCTCTAACCCTATTCCAGCTGAGTCACTCTCCCATAGTTTGCTTCTCCTTAGCCTAAGTAACAGGCCAGAGCCATGTTAAAAGGCCTTCCCTTTATCAAGTCTTACCTATGGTAACACATATCCACATATATACCAATGCAGGCAGTGTGAACCTACTTGGAAGATTCATTCAAGTTAAAAACCAACTTATTTGTCTACAAAGTTATTTGTCTGGAAGTGTTTTATATCCTAATTGCCAGCTAGATCAGTGTAAAGAAGGGAGAGAGGAAAATGAGTGATAACGAGTAGATTAGTGATTTGGCATCATGATTGGCAAAAAAAAAAAAAAAAAAAAAAATTCTTGAATGACTCCTTAGTAAAAAAGTAGTAGAAACATCACTCCAGTTGCTTAAATTATTTTTCATTTATTTACTGACCCTGGCTTTTACACAAATGACATTGGTTGTAAGTTCAGTGCATCTTTATTCTGGAGCTGATGAACACAGAAAAGAATAAAATTTCTGCTTCAATGTTTTTAAACACATGAAGGCTAGTGAGTAAGAAGCAATTTAAATGCACATGATCTCATATCAGGCAGTGAGGGTAGCTTAGGAAGTTACTAGCTCTTAGCTGCTTTTTATTGCCTCCCTGCTATGCATTGGTACAGGAGTAGCAAATCTGGCACATTATGACATGGACTTACACTTTAGCTACTTCATTTCATGGAATAGTTCCTATATTCTAATAAAAACATCCTGATTATCTCTGAAAACCTGGTTACTAAATTCCATTCCTCAATTTGACCACCTAATTCCAGCTTCACAGCTGGAGAAAAAAAAAAAAAACCACTGTCTATCTTTTGGACAACCAAAGATTTTAAATTATTTAATGCTATATAATGTTCTTTCTGGGTAAGTTCAAAGTAGCTGCACTTGTTCAAAAAATATCTCTGCCTCTTTCCCTCTTACATGAAAGTTTCTGCAGTGTTATGGGCTCTTGAAACACAAAAAAGTGACACTTATCTGGGAGAGAAGAAACCCTCTGGTCTCTGCAGTCTTGGAGGTGTATGTCCTGTTTATTAGACCAGGGGATACAAAAGACACTGACTCACAAGTTATATAGTTGGGAAATAGAGACAGAGAGTACAGGAGGCAGGGAAATGCCCCTTGCACAAACTCTCAGAAGAGGCCTCAGCAGCTGAGAACACAAGCCAGTGATACTTCAAACTGCCTGCAGCCCACAAGTCTGTCATCTTTTCCACATTAAGATGAGGACAACAATGGGATAATGCAGGTGTCAGTTCTGGGGAAGAAATTGCTGAGCAGAGAGCTAGCTGCTTTTTTTTAGCTTATCCAGATCTCTTAATCCTCCCTGGCATTCTCACTCACCAGAGATGTGATGGTGGCCAGCAGGATATAATTCTTGATGATTTTCTCTGAATAACCTTTCCACGGGTCAGCCCTAGCAGAGATAAGACTGTCTCTCCTGAGAGAGACAACCACTGATATATTTGGATACTTAGCAAACGTGCTGTCTGAAGCACCTGTCAGTGATAGCAGTGGAACAATGCTGGTGTAGAGCTGCTCAAATTATCTCAGGTTCAGAATGATTTTTCAGTGCCATCCACTTTGCTGCTTTTCTCTCAAGAGGCTTTTCAAATGTCATATCATCCTTGCTCTTTATAACAATAGTGTGTACATTAAAACAAGCTATAAAAATCGGCAAGCTCTACTGGGGAATGCAGGAATGTTGTGCATATTTCACTGCAGGGCAATGTAGAATATTTTCAAGGAGAAAAAAAAAAAAGAAAAATATTTGCATCTTTGCTGAGTTTAAATGAAGACAATCTGTGGTATAAAATGCTACCTTTAATGCTTACTTGTACAGAATTCTTTTCTGTATCAGACATCTGAGACTGACTAGATCAGAGCATCCTAATAAACTAAATCTGAAGGCCAGATGCAATAAAGATATAAAAATCACGAAATATAGGGCCTGAGCATCTTAAGTGGCTCTTGGAACCTGGAAAACACTATGACAGTCAGCCTAGGTCTTTGTGTCAGGAGATTTGGGGGCCCTCAAAACCACCCAAAGAAGCAATCCCTGAGGACAGAAACTTCTGGAGCAAGACAAAGGGAAACACTGATTCCAGAGGTGATTTTAAGTTGATATTCCTCTCCCAAAGGAGTACAACTCCAATATCCATTCCAAAACTGAAATCTCAAACTGAAGCAAAGCTGGCAGAAGATTGTCTTCCTGTGGGCCAAGGTCCCCTTCTGCTTTTCCAGAATTAAAACAGAACTTCATCTTACTGCAAAATAGCTTCATGGATGTGAAGGAGGATCCAATTCAATGACATTTTTTAGGTGGGAATGAGTCTCAAAACCTGAACTCATATATTTTCAGAGAATCCCTTCTCCATTCATCAGTTTGTACCTGTCACTGAAGTTGAACTGACAGCACTTGAGAGTGTCATAATATTTGAAGCAACAAGAATTAACATGGAGAATAAGATTGCGAACCCTTGTACTGGAGCTGTCTGGTACTGATTAACAAGTAAAGCTGATAGAAAAAAGAAATCATGTCCAGGTGAAGCTTGTGCCTATCACCATTTACTGCCCTGTGAAGGTGCCCTTTAAGTCACTCAGTTTCTGCCTTTTGGTGACCATCCTGAGCTACCTCACTTGTACGTTCATGAAAAATGTACATTCAAGCAGAGCAAAACCAATTCAGTGATCTGTTCTCTGTGCTATTGGGCACAACCAGCTCAGCTTCTGTAAGGCCACTGCTCTTGTGGAAAGTTAGAAGGCAAATTCCTGTAGTGTCTTTTGCTGGACATCTTTTTAAACCATAGGAGACTGAAATTTTCATTTTTGCCTGTGGACAGCAGCATAATTTTGTTCACCAGAGCAGCGGGCAATTCACAGTGTGAGTGCTGTCTGGGAAAAAAAATAAAGAAAACAAAGAATTACCCTTCAAGTCCTTGGTCTGCATCACTGTTGTTTGAATGTGAAACTGTGGCATTTTTTTATTTAATGCCCAAGTTCCAATCACTGTTAGTGAGAACAGGGTTTATCCATGGGGAATTATGCCCTTGATTTACATGAAAGTTTTCTTATTTGTGCTGAGTTGTACTGTTTTTTACTCCACTAATATCTCTAAATCTTTCTCTTCAAAGCTAGAATATAGTCTAAAGGGAAAACAAAAACTTTTGCCATGATAATTTCTTTTAAGAAGAGTTGTGCTCCTCAACCTATTCAAATGATCAGAGAATAGGAGGTTGTCTGGCAGAATAGAAAATCACATAAATGTTATGTCTGGGCAGGGACTTTTCTATTTACTACAGGATGAAAAAGCAAAAACCAAGACCTCAGCAGGATCTAGGGAAAAGAAATTTTCTTTCTTCCAATATAAACATCTTCAGTTGTTCAGTTGCTTTTTTTTTTTTTTTTTTTTTTTAAATTGTCTCAATAATAACATGGGCAGGCTTGATAGGATATGCTTGAATACATCTGGAGTATAAAATATATCTATGAAAAGCTAAATCTGTCAGTACTAGTGAGCATGATCCCACCTTGCTGAATTCTTTGCATGATGTGTGAATCTACCGTAAATAGATACAACATTGACATTTCTAGAGGGGTTCTAATTCTCCCATGTTAGGCAAAAGCACCTTCCTTTCTACATTTGTTTACAGTCATGAAGACACCTCAGTGAAGTGTTTTAATACTGAATATTGAAATTCTGCAATTCCTTACAGCTAACAAGGCAGATTGCAAGTATAAATGTGAATCAGCTGGTGGTAAAACAATCCCTCTCTTGTTCATTTAAAAAATATATTTTCCCCTAATGTAGTTCCATCAGCTTCTAGCATGAATAAATAATAATGTGCCAAAGTACAGTCTTCTTCTTGTTCCTCTTCTTTTTGTTCCTAATTGGTCATAAATATAGAAACGATTTCTGTATGGAACAGTTTTTTGGTATTTTAATTGTAAGAGCAGAAGAGATGTTAAAAGTTATCAGGTGCTGCTGATTTACCACCAAGGACTCTGAAAGTCTAAATCAAAGCCTGGTCTTTGGGGGGTGCTAAAGTGATGTGTGACATCATCTCTTTCTAAGGTCAAAGAAATTGAAGGGACTCAATATTTCACAAGGTTGGGTCTTACACTAAAAAGACTTGAACAAAAAAGCAGAAGAAAAAATCCCCTCGTGTGCAGCTTGTTTTCTGTTTGTACCTGAGTTATGAGCAACAAAAGACTCCTGAGCACGTTTCAGAAAGAGACATGCATTGTTATTTTCTTTCAGAGGAACATAAACGTGGACTGGCTGAATACAGTAAATAGTAATGACACCAACATTTTCTCTCAAACACTACAAAAAGCAAACATTTTAATGAATGTTTCCTTATATTCCATTTACTTTTTATCTCTGGAATAATCAGCTCTCTGACTGTGGGAGTACATTTCAGCTCTTTTTCCTTGGAGAATCAGCACAGTAGTGAGGATACTGAAATTATTCTGGGCAGCAGGGAAAGCTGGGACCTAATTTTCCTTTGATACTGGACCACAACATCATTATTGCAACATATCCACAGAAAACTCAAAATAACTGTTTAATATCTGAGCTAATATTGGTCCACAAAGACGGAGTTTAAAAAAAATTAAAAACCCGACATATATCATGCTTCAATAAAATAGTGCAAACAGACATTTGCCCCACCTCAATTCATGCAAAAGAAATCAGTATGAGCTTGCAATAATTTTTCCATAAGAAATTATAGTTTTACATTGAAGTCTTTCTGTCAGAAAGACTTTTTTCCCATAAAATTTTCTTCATAGAGGAATAAATAATAACCAAAAGATCCTCTTTAGCTAAGTGCAACTAAGTATTGGTGAGGCATTTCTTCTCTGTTTTTTATCACAGAAGACACGACTCAGGGTGTTGTGTGCCAGGAGATGCATCCCCTGGGTTTTGTTTTGGCAGTTTCTGTCAGAAACCTGTTTCTTTACACACATTTAGTACTTTAATCTGTGGTTTGTTTGTCTGGGTTGTGGGTTTGTTTTTTTGGTTTTTTTTTGTTTTTTTTTTTTTTTTTTTTTTTTTTTTTTCATTTTGTTTTCAGTGAATACTGAACAAAACTTTGCTTAACAAAAGGATTCCACAATAATGTTACAAGAGGTCAGATATTCCAACTTCCTGCCCACACCATCATGTCTTGTGGTGCCTTGTTGCCTCCTCTCCCATTGCTACACTTCTGAGAAGAGTTCCATTCTGTTTTCTTTGCACCTTGCTGTTGGGTAGATCATGACAAAATACAAATCCTTCACTCAGCTTTCTCTTTTCAAGGAGAAAGCAACAATTCCCACTCTTTTCCAGTCTGCTGTTCATCCACAATGCAAGTGCATTACTTTGAATCCAAACTCCAACATGGAGCAAAGTAAATTCGGGGTTGGTTTTTTTTGGGGTTGTTTGTTTGTTTGTTTGGGGTGGGGTTTTTTATGTGTGTTTTTTTTTGAGGGGGGGGGTGGTTTCCAATTATAGCTCCATGAATGAGTTATAAATTTCATTAGACCTCTTGCAATGGACATTTTCTCTTGTAAGCATCAATTATTTCTCCCCCCAAAGAACAAGGAGTTGATGGTTTCAATAATTTAAAAAAAAAAAAGTTACTTTTGCTTGACTAAGTTAATTAAAAAAGTTAAATATTTGCATGAACTATTATGTGGTATATTATTAGAATTGAAAATTCTCCTGGTGAAAGAAAAAACATTAATACTGAAACCGTGGTATAATATATTTGTGACCTAATTTTTATCTGTGTTTCAAACAAATCTCAAAAAAATACAGTAATATAACTAGGGTCATTCTGTTTCTTTGGACTATTGTCTGTCATATTTATCAGCAAATCAACTACAAGGAAATATTATTTTGACAAAGATGCCAAAGAAAAAATTCAGTAGTCTACTACATATTTCTGAGAGAAAAGTTGGGGGCAGGGGGGAATATCCATGATTATAGTTGATTTCTAATTATTAAACCTACAAAACTGTTCCTCAAGTCACACTTAGAGATGTGGCTATGACTAAATGTTAAAAAGTTAAATCCCTTCCTATTTTTAAAAATATTTCCATTTTCCCCTAAAATGCATGCTTTCTGAGGTCTGCAAACAATTTTAACTCTGCCTAACTGGTATTTCTTATCGTGATTTTCAAGCAATACATTACCTAATTTAATCTTAGTATTAAAATTCACAGCTGCTACAAGCCAAGTCCTGCCCTCTCCTTTAATAGCTTTGGTTGCTGCAACTGTATATTGGGAACTAAGAAATTATTTCACTTTCTTACAAGCTCAGTTCCCAGGGGTAGACAGGGGGTGAGAACACCTCATAATCCTTTTCTGCCACACACCTGTGTTTTTTTTTCTTCACAGGAACAACTTTTCTTCTTCAGGAACAACTGAGCTACAAGTTCCTGAAAGTCAAGAAGTTTTACCATGAACTGGGTAATTTTATCCTTTCTGTGTTATCACCCTTGTTCTCTAAGCTCTTGTTTCAGGCCATTGTCAGCAATGGACTATGGTATTAAGTGGCTGATACAATACAGCTCCTCTCATTTTCCTATAATCCCAAATCACTGCCAGCAGCAACACATCTTGGATTGGACTAATATTTTAAAAGCTTTTGAGGAAAGAAATGTAAAGAAAAAATAATAGGACTATTCTATTTGTGCTTTTAACAACAGGCATTATGTAACTACAGAAAATTATCATTCATTATCAGTTTATTGGCAGAGATACACAAATAGTAGAATTATCCTAGACTTACTTTGGATTTACTGAGAGCAAAATTATATCTCTATTTCACTAATTTGGCTTGTAGGCATCTTTAACTTTTCACACTGCTTAAAAAGTAAAAAAAAAAACCAACAAAACAAACAAACAAAAAAAACCCTGCGTATTTATTCATTAGTGTTTATTTAAATTAGAGACAATTTTCATATTTTAATTCCTTGTACATGGAGAATTCTGCTGTATCAAAAACTACTTTAGGTCATATTTAGTACTTGGAACAATTCACCGAGTGACAGAATATTATCTGAAGATAAATAAGTGACTACTCTAAATATTTTTGCCATTCAGGATGTTCCAGAGAGGATGCACAGGGCCTCAGTGACAATGACAGGTCTGCAAAAGCCATAGGTTATCAAGATAAGAGTGTCCCCACAGGTAAGGGAGGAGTGATCAGCATTTTATTGGCCCTTCTCCAGCTTCAATTATGCCTTTTGAAAGTTCTGTTTCGATAGCAATTTTCAAAATGCTGGATTTAGGGATCTGAGTGTTAGTCAGGTATTTAAGTATATTATGAGAAGATATCTGTAAATCAAACAGCTTTAGTTCTCCAGAAACAATTCAGATATTGGTAGTCTTTTACAGCAGAAATAAATTCCTCTTATAAAATAAGTACCCAGAAAAGGATGCTGTTATGATGTCTGTGCTGAGATTAGCTAGAAACTCCCTAGCTAAAAGCCATCATTATTTACCAGTATGAATTTTAAGGACAAGCTTTTCAAAGCCACTTAGGGCCGAGTATGCCCAATTCTCATTAATTTTATACATGATTTGGTATCCAAATCCCTTTGAAAAGAGGAATAGCTCATTTTCTGAGTGTCCAACAGGCATCTATGTCTGGATATTTCCTCTTGGGATCACAATTTGTATGTGCCCTAGACACTTGAAAAATGATTTTTCCCATTAACTTTTGAAGCAAAAAAGTCAGGACATGGAACTCATGTAATATGTATATGAAGATAAAATGGAAACTTTGATCTAACGAGTCATGTGATATGAACAAAGATAGAAAGTGAGCGAGTAAGAGACAGGAGAGAATATTCCTTTCTGCAATATATTTTACTTAAAGGCAAAGAATCCTCTGTTATGAGGGAAAATGACCCCTAGCCATGAATGCAAAAGCCACAAAACCTCTAACAAAACCTAACTTTGCTAGTTTGTCAGTTTTTGTCTTGCAACTCCATACTAAATTCACAAGTTCTTACAGACTTCCCACAAAGGTATTCTTAAGACAAGCTTACCTGCCTCAGAAGGAGGAGTTTTTTCACTTGCCTCCATGAGGAGATATTCTGCTATGAGAGAAAACCAGGAGTTTTAATGCTAAGAAAAAATTCTGGCAGATCTGTATATTTGATTGATGTTAGCAGTAATAACAGTATGCTCGAGAGCAGATAGAGGATTAGATATAAAAAGTAGTGATTTCTAAGTAGTAGTAATTTTCTTCCTGTAATTTATCTGTTTGTAATTTATGTGGTTTCTGAATAAAGAAATTCTCATTTTCGTGGAGCAGGCGTTAAATGAGAAGTGAGTGGATAGTATAGAATAGTATATTACCAGGAGTAGAGGTTCTGTAATCAACTGTTATATGTTTGAAAATAAGGCTTTTGGTTTATAAAATAATAACGTTAAAAGCTTTTTCTCAGCTACCTAGAATGTTGTTTGGGTTTGTTTTGGTTTTGTTTTTTTTTTCCCTTAAATCTCATACAGTTGTTTCTTTCATGTTTTCAGTAATCCTTTTCTTGTGTTGTGCTAAGAGCTGTCAGTGCCCTGGTTGTAGTCTCAGTCCTACACACCAGTTGTCATTTCCAACAAAGAATTGGCCACAGTAGAGGAACTAATGAAGGAATATTTATCTTGATCAATTAAGTATCAACCAGCTTATCTTTTTCCCTCACCCATCTTGTTTCCTCGCAGATATCCATTCTATAAGACCACTTGCATGAGATTTCCATTTTGACGCCCTGCCTAAACCCTCCAGTGACACGTTTGTTTTTCCCATCATTTTAACTCTGCATCCACACCAGATATTGTAAAAATCTGCTGTAAAAAACTCCCTACAGATTAATCTCTGAATTAAACTGTTGGCTTTTTGGGATTTTTTTACTGTAGTTTGTGCCGTCTGAAGACTGATTTTTGGAACATGCAGGCATGAAAATAAAGAATAAACAAAACCAGACAACAATAAATAAATAAATAAATAAATAAAGGGGGGTTTGGGTTTTTTTTGGGGGTGGGTAATTTTGTTTTGGGTTTTTTTGTGGTTTGGGTTGGTTTGGTTTTGGGTTGGTTGGATTTTTTGTTTTCGCTTTCACTTTTTTATTTCCTGGTGATTTGTAAACATTTTGGGATCAGCTTGTTTATGGGCTCTGAATTTACAGGTACATCTCTACTGAGTGCTGAGCTTCTATATGATGCTCTGCTCAGGGCAGGATATAAAGTGCTACTCAAATCCACAGTGTGCAGCACATCAGTTCACACACATTTCTAATTAACATCTAATTTTGGATTAATTTCTGATTCCCTCCACTGGGCTTTTCTAATGAGATCATGAGCTACATTGGCAGAAAGTTGATATTTAAAATGTATCTATAAGGTAGAACCAACTAGGTAGTTAGCTGACAATAGGATTGAAAAAATGTGAATTAAACATGCAAAAAAATCCCCCAAATCCTTACTTGTTGCACATCTGTAGTCTTACTTTTTAATTTCATCAGCTGCAATCAAGGAAAGAATCTAAATACTTTCTGCTCCAGCAGTTCTTTCCTTGCCTCTCTTTTCATGCACTAAGAAGCTGGATTTTAGTAAGTAACTAACCACAGTCCCATCCCAAAACCTGCATCCCTTGGGGGAGAGGGCTTGGGAGCAAAGAGGGAAATATGGTGATGGGAAAGGGGGATATAGATAGTTTAATTTTTACTTTGTTTCTTACTAGTCAAATCTATTTTTATTGGTGATCAAATCAATTAATTTCCCTAGGTTTAGTCTGTTTTACCCATGATGGTCACTGGTGCATGATCTCCCTGGATCTCCACCCATGAGCTTCCTCATTGTGTTTTCTCCCTGTGTACTGCAGGGAGGGAGAAGGAGGGTGCAGCTGAGTGGAGTTTCTGACTGCCAGCCAAGGTCTCATAAGCACACACAGGGAATGGAGAGTCCTTCATCCAGAAAAAAACATCAGAAAGAAATTTAATACGACATAAAACTTCCAGACACAGTCAAACTCATTGACAAGCAACTTGTTAACATGTTAACATTTATCCTCTTGTCCCTCAGTTTTACCCTACGACATAAAACTTCCAGACACAGTCAAACTCATTGACAAGCAACTTGTTAACATGTTAACATTTATCCTCTTGTCCCTCAGTTTTACCCTACTCCTAGGATCATGCAGGCCTTTTTATTTTGCTATCTTTTTTCTCCTGTAAAACCCACATAAAAAGTCATACACAGTCCTGGGAAGTTCTTCCTCTGTGTCCCATAACAAGTCCTGTGACTCTGGGCAGTGAACCCACCCCACACTGTGGGTGCCACTCCTGGCCCATGGGACTGAGGTATTCCATGGGACAGCCCTGGCAGGGGCAGGGCAGGGACTTGTGCCTCTGACTGGAGCACTGGAGTTTTTCTGCTTTTTCTGAGCTCCTCTGTGTGGACAAACTTTATATCACAGATCCTCCCACTGTTAACCAGTTGGACTTCTTTCTCACCCCAGACTTCTGAGGAACATAAAGTTCAGACAACCCTTTGCCTTTCCCACAGGCCTATATCTCACTGTAATTTTCAGGGTTTTTCAAGGATTTTAGACTCTCTGAAAGGCACAGGCGCACTAATGGCTTTTACAATTTTCCAAGAAAACCCTGTCTCTGTGTTGAGAAAGAAGGGAGAGGAAAGAGGCAGAACAGAAACTTTGAAGTACGGAGAAATTTGCAGCCAAACATCTCAGGAGAACATTAAAACAGACTGAGTACAGGATCTCATGGCTGACTAGAAGCTGGGGAATCTCAATCCCTCCTGTTAGAGCTCTTCTACTTTAAAAAATCTTGGATGGAAAAAGAAATAAAAACTGTGAGAAGTAACCTACAGAACTGAACATATATCTTCCATGACAGAACCAGAAGGGCGAAGCCACCATCTTCTGCATAGTTATGGATAAAGTACAATGATTTTTGAAAGAAACACATCAGATATTTGACCCCAGTTTAGGATTGCAAACAAAAGACTGATAGACTTGAACTCCAGAGGCAGAATATATAAGAAAATGTATATTTCTTTGCATTTCTTGTAGTGATAGATGACTGGGTTAAACATGTTTTTTTCCTTAGGAAATAAAGAGGATGCCCAAAGGTGAAGGGTTTTGTCTCTTTGTATTTCATGAAGGGTTATGCAAGCAACAGAGATACTTCTTTTAATTGTATGCAATCCTTTGTGTAGATATTCTCTATTTCCCAAACACTATTGTATTCCACACTGCAGGTCCAGAATGTGGGTGTAATTTCCACAGCTTTTGTAGATTCTTTGAATCTAATAGCAACTTTATCTTCCTGGTGGATCCAGTGACACAGGGTCACAAAGGGCTGAAAGGAGATGCCACACAGTAGGGCAGAACCATCACTGAGACCAAAGCTGAGGTTTTTGATGTCATTGGTGAAGGTTTAGTTACAAGTTCATTATACTCTCGAGATATACTTTTAAACTGCATCTCTGATCCTGTTTCAACTACTGTCTACCTTTGTTTTTGGGTTGGGTTTTATTTTTCCTGAATGTCTCAAATTCTTTGTTCTCCTTCTGTCAAGCAGTTATTTGTGCATTCTGAACAAATACATATTGTAGGGCTGGATTACAGTAGAGATAGAGGAACTGTCTGATGCAGCTTTCTTTTTGGAGAGGAAAATTTATTGTGGAGATAAAACTGCCTTACAGCTTTAACAGAAAGGCATTTAGAAGGAAAGCTGAAGTGATTAATTATTTCACAGTAGACAGTTAAATATTTATTAAATATCACAAATGCACACTGTAGTGAACCAACTAATATGAACATGAGCCTATTATCGTTATGGCAATAACTGCATGATCAAAGTGAGCTAGTCAACTTGCAAGTGTTTGGGGTGCATGTTCCCAGGAGAGTTTGTAGCTTCATATAAGATATTCATGCGCAGGTAATTTTATTTAAATAGTACACTAAACAGTCTTTGCGGAAAAGACCATTTTTCCCTGCAGCCAGAGCATCTGAGCTCCTCCAGTTTCACCCAGAAACCACCCTGTAGCTCCCCTGGTACCAAAGCCTTGCCATGAAAACCAGTTTCAGGATTAACAAATGCCATAGCTACAGCTCCATGTGTTGCACAAGGAATGGGAACATTCTTCCCTCAGAGGTCAATCAGTTGACATAGTTAACCCAGTCTGGAGTTTTTTATCCTCAGTTTATTCTTAGATGTAAGAACTGCTGTTCCTTCTTGTGACCCGAAGATGATTTTGTAAAACCCCTGTGCTCTTCAATGTCTGCTTACTTCTAATGTGTGAATTAATGTCATTAAAAATAGCACCACTCCCACAAACCTTGCCTCTGTTATATCTCATGTGCCACCAAGGCAACTACTCTAAATAATACAATTAATGAATGAATGACGATAAAAAGCATGATAAAGTAGTAAAAATCCTACATTTGCCTTCTAAAGAGCTGCCATGGAAGCCAGGAAACACTGAAGGAATGATGCCTTGCAGGAATATACAAATCTTAACAAAAATGTCTTTTCTAGCTTGGGTGGGACAGAGTCACTTCACAATAGAAGGTATATCAAAGAAAATGAGAGCTAGGAAGAAACACAGGCATCTTGTGTCACTTGGGTTGCCCAAAAGCATCTAAAGTTGCCACACATGAATGGCAAAATGACACAGAACTTATGGGAGGTTAATATCTGTCTGAACAATCATTTGCAGTCTCTGGTGAGATCTGAGACAGCCCAATGTTTCAATTTTCAGCAAACTGAAATGCTGTCTCATGACTGAACGGTGTTGCTCCATTCGATAGATGTTGCTGCTTACTGTGGAGGTTGCCTGTTTTGGAGGCAATTTTCATTTTGAATTATGGGAATCAAGTGAAGGAGATATAGGGAGGTGTATGAGAGCAGGTGAGAGGTGGGAATGACTGTGGGAAAAGGGAAAAAAGATCTGTAATCCCGCAGCAGTTGGAAGAACAAAAAATAGAAGAACTTTACACATACAAGGGAACCACTGATGTAGAGCTCAAATAGGGGAAGTAGGAAATCAGTTCTTTCTGCTGATTGTTGGAATTTTTATTTATTTGAAATCTAAAACTCTTTACCTTTTCCAAGTACTGAAAAGTATGTGCATTAGTAAGCAAGAATAACTGCACAGTTACTGTTAGTATGGTAGCTAAAGTAGTCTTTCCATTAAAAAAAAATAAAAAGAAGGAAAAAAATAAAAGTATCGCTTTTAAAAGATAAAGTCATCTTCATTTTGATTCAAACAATTTTTCAGAAAAAAAAGGTTTAAAATGTATTCCATGTATTAAGAGTGTTTCTGCACTCCAGGAGGCTTTCCGTTGGGTACTGTAAGATGGTTTATTATCCATTATCTGTTACACAAAGATAATGAAAGTGCTTCTATTGTACTCTATGTGAAACCCACAGGAATACCAGGATTTGACAGTCATGATATATCTCAGTTAGTTTCTAATGTGTAAAGCCATCACCAATCATAGAGAAGACAGTCTGTTGGTTAAATAAGTCTACAAAGTAAGATGATAGAGTTCTTCCTTTATCTTCATTGAAACAGCTTTGACTGTTGTGTGGTTGATAAAATAAATCTAGTCCTATTCAGAATGTCTCCTCTCTGCCCATTGAAAGCAAGCAGTTTCTCTTCTCCTGTATCAATTCTTACGCAGCCCTCATCACCCACAAGGTGGGAGTATCTTCCATTAACACCTTGAGTAAAGTGACTCACGTGTGTCAGCTGTAGATCATTTTCTTGCTCATCTTTTCCCAGGGGAGAGAACTGTGAATGCAAGGAAGCATTTTGATTGGAAGGTTTTTTTTTAAATATATTTATGACCGAGATGGTGGGTCAAGCAGATGCAGTAGGAAATGGACAAGTTCATTATTGCCTTGACGGGCTGTGGATGCCCCATCCCTGAAAGTGTTCAGGGCCAGGCTGGATGGGACCCTGAGCAACCTCACCCAGAGAGTAACACCCCTGTCCATGACAGAGGGGTTAGAACTAAATGATCTCTAAGATTCTTTCCAATCCAAACCATTTTATGATTCTATTCTGTTTCCTTACTTTTAGGGGAGTTCTTTGTGTTATTTAGGAAAAATCCCATGAAACTCCATGAACTTCACAATTGTATAGAAAGTTTAGTGTTGACATCAGACCAGAGCAGTTGATTAGCTTCAAAACCTCTGTTTTCCAAAAAAGCTTGTTCCTCTCCAAAGATTAGAGAGACACTTGAAGCGCCTAGACACATATACATGATGCAAATTTTACTCTTAGACAACATAAATATAACCTCTCTCCCTTGAGGACTGTAAACAAGGCTCAAAATCCTGAATTTTATTTGGCGTCAACAGCTAAAAGTGATAAAACCAGACAATTAAATTTGTTCTGTCTCCTGGACACCCCAGATCCAATGCAGACAGGATCTGCAATTAATGATTTAATTCAAAACTATATTTCATGGTTTTAACTCAGGCAAGAAATGGGAAAAAACGTGAATGTCACAGTCATTGCTGTAACAGAGTTGAGTCTCTTTGGACAGCTGGTGAGCAACAAAAGACATTACTCAGAAGTGTGGGTCAGTAAGATTATAAATCATCAGGAACACACAAAGGCAAATAAACTATAGACTGTATTGCCCAAACACAGATTATTTAGACAAGAGCTGTTTCTTAGTAGAGGCCTCTTAATGTGCTTTTATTTCCTCATCTTCATCATCACTGACCTTTTTGGCTTTATTTATAATTATTTATTATTATAAACAAATTGTTTTTCAGCTCAGACCTGGGCCTGCTTTCCAAGTTTTGTGCCATGTGTCCTGAAGTGGTGCAGACTATACATGGTGAGAGGCTGCTGATATGAGGCTATAGCATTTTATGACTGCATTTAAATGCCACAGAGCACCAGGGAGATGGTCGACCTTTGGAACCCTTTTCCAACACGTTCTTTGAATGTACTTCAGTATGAAAACATTGCCTTGGAAATTTGACAGATGTGTCAAATGAGTCAGGGAGGTCAAAGATAAGAATGTCTCCCTGTTAATCATCCCTGATGGTAGCAAACCATCTATCATGTCACTAAGACCTTTCATGTGCTGATCTGAAACTAGATTACATCAAGTTCAGGATATTAAATGTAATTCTGCAAGCTTGAGACTGCCTTGAACTTGCATTTATGTGAAATTTCAGTGGGGAAAAAAATATTTTTCCAGAGAAAATAAGTCTTTCCTGATTAGAGATTTTCAGGAATACAATTACGTATGTCTCAGTCATTTGTTTACAGGGAGGCTAAGAATAACATTTTATAATAAAGATATAATATTTAAAAAAAAACAAGAAAAAAAACACCCAAACAGCAAAACTAATGAAAAATTGTTCGAGAAGAGAGAGGAAGGGAAAAAATCCTATTGGAATAAGATTGTGAGTTGTGAGTAAGCAACAACTTAAAATAAAGGTATTTTACTTATCTGCCATCCCACATTAAGTATCACTGTGATTACTTTAATGTGTCAGTTTAGAAGATACATTAACTCTTCAGGTTTCAGTAACAAGAATGAAAAAAACCTTTTATTCTTGAAACAGTATTTATAGATTACAGTAAATAGCCAAACTTCCATTTAGACTGGTATAAAGCACATATAGCTCATAAACTGCTGTTATTGCTTTGTATCAGAAATAGGAGGTATGGTCATAAAAGCTAATGCTCATCTCAAAATTTGCAAGGAAACACTTCCTAGCCCTGTGAGAGCCTCAGTGCTTCCATTTAGCTGAGTCATGTAACGATACTGGTGATGGCAATATGACAGATTAAATGTTTCCTTTGTCTTTCACAAATCTTCAAAGAAATTTCGGTTAACAAGACCTCCAGCCACCCAGACTGGTTTGTTCTTGACTTTGAGTTCTCAGGTTATCAGAGATTGGAAACCTCAGTGTCCTCACGGGGACCATCTGCAAGATCAAAAGCAAAATGGTGCCATGGACAACACAAAGATGTCATGAAACTATCAAAATAAAAGAATCTCTAGCATTTAGCTATTGCATAGCTGCATCATACTTTGGAAACAAATACGATAGAAAACTTAAACATAGGTTGCATCTTGTCACGATCCGCTAACGCAAGCAGGAATCTTGATGGTTCATTTACTGATCTCAGAGTGCAAAAACAACACAGAGGGGATTCAGTATTCATCAAAACAAATGCACTTTTATTAGTGCCAACATCAAATGTGATAGAGGGATTTGAAGGGAAACAAAGGATAGCGAGAAAAGAGAAAGAGAGGATCTCTACCAACGGAGAGACGAAATCTTCATGTTCCGGCCAATAGATCTGTCTTCTTCCATGGGGAGATCTCAAAGTCTTTGGTCAACTTAGGGGTCCTTATAGTCCTTTCCGAAGCAACAGGCAGTTGGCCAAAAGGTGGGGAAATCGTTACAGTGCGTTCATTTCAAGAACTCAGAACAGGTACAGCCATCATCAAGTGCAGTGTTAACTCAGAACAGGTACAGCCATCATCAAGTGCAGTGTTAACTCAGAACAGTACAGCTGTCAGCAAGTGCAGTCAATTCACCATGATGTGCCCATTGTTTCTGCTCAGGTTCTGATGTCCCAATGGAAATGCGTGCTAGCTTTTTCCATTGCACACACCTGCAAACAACAGTTGGCAAACATCCCACCTCAGCCAGGCCAGCACTCCTGTGTTGGGGTTTTAGAGTCCTTTTTAGAGGTTTCAATCTTGGTCCTTGAGGATGGCCGTGAGGCAGATGAGACATCTTTGGACCGTCTCTTACACATCTACAACTGGGTAAAGGGGCAAAGACAATAAAATTTCCCTATCTTTCCTTTGCAACACTGATGTCTGTGGTGCAAGTCTGTCAGATTCCAATAGCTAAAGCTGGACTGAATTCAAATGTGGTAGAAAAGGAGGGAGGACCAGCATACATCTGCTAATGCTCCTGGATAAACTGGTATCACTTTTCCTCTAGAAAGAACACTGAAGAAAATGTCCTGTAGCAGAGAATAAGCATTGCATGTAATTTTTAAAACTCTAATCAAAATAAAATTGCAGGCACTGTGGTTGTATTGCCAGTGCTCCTTCTGCTGGAGACTGATTGCTTAGCTACAGAAATAATATTCTATGAAAATATTGAGTTTTGAAGAGCTGAGAAATGGAAGATATTACAGTCAAACCCAGCACTTTCATCACAGAGCAATGAGTGCCACTTTCATACATCTCAGTCTAGGATACATTGTGACTTTATTTTTTTTTTTAGCAAAACTCTGGGAAAGTAAGATCAATTTACTTTCCTCAAAAAAATTTGAGGACTGTGACCAATCCTTCATGGTGCTTTGTTGCACTTAGTCCTATGAGGTCTAGATCATCCAGGCATGAGTTCTTTAATTTATATTCATACTCATGAAATATGCTACTGCTAAAAACCAGGAAATACTCTTAAATTAGCCTTTTACCTTGCATTTGAGCTGCAGTAGAATTTGCTGCATTAAATTTAAATGATTAAAATAACAGTTTTTCAAGTAACTAAAAAGTGCAAAATGTTTGCTCACGGCTGTTTACTGCTTTGCTGACCAATTTACTAATTTAGAAACCAGAATGATCTATGAAGACAAAGGCTTCCTAACTCAGAGAGCAGTGAACCCATTCAAGCCTTGAGCAGCTGGTGTCCCCAGGAGCAGGTTGTGGGAGGGAAAGGCTTTGCTGAAGTCCAGGTAGACACATCCATAGACTTTTCCTCATCCACCGGGGGAATCACTTTGTCATAGAAGGAGATCAGGTCAGTCAGTCAGGGCCAGCTTTTCACAAATGCACGTGCCTGCACCTGATCCCCTGCCCGTGCTCTCTGTGCCGTGTGATGGCACCCAGGATGAACTGCTCTCATGATGGTTTGGTTACCCACACGGTGAGCTTGCACACAACTTTCAGCCATTTGCAGCACATTCTGTTCATTTGTGTATTTTGAAAAGCTGTATTTAGCTATTTCCTGGGTTTCATATTCTCCTCCAGAAAGTACCAGAGGTGTCTTACATAGAACGTCATTAGTCCCTTGATGAATTGCAATCATCCCGCTCATCAGTCTGGTACCAGCTGCTCATCAGTTAAACTGCTGAATTTTGCTGATATAGACATTAGCATCTGCAATTCTTTCAAAATCAACAGTTGCCTTGGAAGTCAGTCCCAAAGAAATTGGTTGTAAAGCTAGGCATAAAATGTAAGTTTGACTTGTTCTACAACTGATTGAAATGGGTAACCCAGGGAGCCATTTGATGTAAGATGAATGCTAATTTTGAAAGAGATCCACCCTTTGAACTCTGTGGACTATAGAGAGAGCCTTGGTGATTAGCTTAGATTTGACTTTTAGATGGCATAAGTTCAGCAATAAAAATCCCAGCCTTCATGCCTAGAGTTTATTGGTATTTAATCAACAGATCTTATTTGTATGCAGCTTTCTATTTTAAAACAAATGTAATCTAGTGAAGGAAAACAAGCTGAGACAACAAAAGGAAATTCTACACTTGTAGTGGTAGCTATAATGAATTCCATGGAAATTTGCACTACTCTACCTGCAAGTAAGACTTTACCTTCATTTCCAATTCCCAATGCAGAGTTATTGATTGTACATATGAAGACTGAACCTTTCTTAGAAGCATCTCTAAATACTGTGTTGTTAAGATATTCAAACATTTTTAAGGACTGAGAATTTACCTGTTAATCTAATTCAACAGTTAAATAGTGAATAAAAGGATTTTTCTTATTTTAATGCATGCAGTAATATGCTCCTGTTAGTACAGTAATAAGAGTGTACCTAAGGGAGTGTATCTAAAAAAGCCAATGAAAGTCAAGCCATCATTACCAAAAAAGAAGGTATGAAACAGAAGGAGTTTTCTATATACATTGATATGAATAATTTTCAGCTCTTAACAAAATTGCTATCTGACATAACCTACTGTTTTTCAATTTTTTTACTACATTTCCTGAGGTTTACAGCTCATTAAGATAAGACATGTCCCTTGACCACTTCTCTTTCTGTAAATAGGGTATCAAAAGTTATTTTAGTTAGAAAACAACATCGTTAGAAATAAGAGAGTTATTGCAACAGTAAGATTATGCAATAAGATTAAGATTATGTAACAATACTTATGCAGAATAATCAAATCTGTGTAATATCCATCTTGTCCACATTTAATATTGTTCACACCTTTCAGCACAAAAATAGGTCTTGACACAGGCTGACTCCCTGAGGGGAGTCTGAGGGATTTTCTGAAATTCACACCTTTCCAGCATCTGAATCAAGTACATCATTGTGAAGCAGCTTAGCAGCTTGGTCACTCATCCTGTCTCAGGTCAGTTATTGTCTTACACTCATCCATCGTGTCAGCTATACTGAGCAGACACTTAGGAGCTCACAAGAACAAGCTGAGGAGTTCCTGAGCCACCCTAAGGATTAATGAGGTGAGTGCTCTGAGCACACACAAGATCTCCCATATTTAATAGAAAACATAACGTTCAAACTTACAACTAAAATTCCATAGCTCTTTCCACATTGGTATTTTTGAAGTTTGTATTTGTAGGCCAGAAGAATGGACTGCAATGGCTTTTGTTTTACTGGTAGTCCATAGTATGTATTGTAGAATTTGCTGTTCAAGGTTAAACGTAGAATTATTTTTTATTTGGTATGCCTTCAAGCTTTTTCAAAAGACTAGTTGAAATGAGTTAAAATTTTTATTTGCAAAACGATTACTTGGGAAGGTGACCCTAGTTTTAATTCATTGATTAAAAAAAAAAAAAGGCAAGAAATGGACTGTAATTTCTCTCCATTTTAATTAAATTTCTAAAAACTTTTTAAGGAATGATTTTATGAGCTTTTTTTGCCTTGGTTTTTTACCTGTAGTATAAGGTTCTATGCAATCTGCTTTAAGGATCAATTGAATACTAGTAAAGAGAATTCATACTGACTGTTTGTAATTGCAATTAGCTTTGTCATTAAAAAAGTTTAAGGTTGGTATAAACTTTAAAGTGTAATAGAAGTCTGTTCAAGACCAGACTAAAAAAAGCTATTTTTATTAGCTAACACAGGATGTATTGAAAATGCACCAAAATGAATAAACAGAATTAGTTAAATGAAATGCAGAATATTTCCCAAACAGTAAAAAACAATTATCTATATTTTTGTCTGAAAAAAAAGAATAAAAACACGTGTTCAAACTTAATTAGGAATATGGAAATATTCAAGGCCAAGCATTCTCTGTTTCTGTTACAACATTGAAGTCAGTGGCAGCACATTCAACACTTGCTTCTTAGAAGATAGTTCAAGTTCTGAGACAAACTCTCTGCCTGTACTTCAAAAGAACTCTAAATGGAGTATATAAGGTGAAATCTACTTGTAAAACATGTAGATGTATGTGTGGTGAGTTGATCCTTGCTGGATGCCCACTAAGCCCCCTGCCCTTCCCCTCATCATCTGAATAGAGGAGAAAAGATATAATGAAAGACTCATGGGTCCAGGTAAGGACAGGGCAAGTTCACTCACCAATTACCTTTATGGGCAAAATAGTCTCTGTTTGGGGAAATTATTTGAATGTACTACAAATCACCTCAGAGTGTGCTGAAAACTAAAACCAAACCTCAAAAACCCCTTCCATCCAGCCCTGCCTTCTTCCTAGTTCAACTTCATTCAGTTCATCACACGTTGTGTTTACTGCTCCTTCTTTTGCTCTCTCTTCCCCTGCTCCAACATGAGTTTCTCACAGGGTCACAGACTCCTTTGGGCATCCCCTTGCTCCAGCACGGGGTCCTGCAGGTGGATCTCTGCTTCCCCATGGACCCCCATGGGCTGCAGGGGCACAGCTGCCTCACCATGGGCTGCACCAGGAACCTCAGTTCTGGCACCTGGAGCAGCTCCTGCCCCTCCTTGTGCACTCACCTGGGAATCTGTAGAGCTGTTTCTCTCACGTTCTCACTGCTTTCCCCCAGCTGCTGCCTCACAGCAAGGTTTTCCTCCCCTTATAAAACATGTTACCCTGGAGGCATCACCACCATCACCGATGGCCTCAACTTTGGCCAGCAGTGGGTCAGCCCTGCTACAGGCTCTATCAGACATGGGGAGAAGTTTCTGACATCTTCTTACAGAGGCCACCCCTGCAGCTCAACATCCCAAACCAAACCCTGGCCACACAAACCCAACAGAGCCTGTTCCTTTTTAAATAGTTCTTTGGGTTAATTGATTTTTTTAATATAATATATATATTCTTAAAATCTATCGATAAATAAGGTTGACCTGATAACTATAAGACTGTTCTTGATCAATATACCATACCTGAATGAGTAGATTAATGTATTTAATTACCAATAACTTGACTGAACACTCACAGGATACAGGCTAAAATATACTTTAGGTTTTGCACTGGAAATGTTGCAACTCTAGATTCAAGAAGAATAAGGAACAATTTGTCCAGAGTTAGACCAGAATTTTAGTGCAGTGGTTTATTTTTATCCCTCTGACATTTATATATGAATGAGTAAAAAAAAAAAAAAAAAAAAAAAAAAGCAGTTGCTGTTTTTTTTCCAGGTGACAGGTCTTTTCCAAAAAACAACTGACTGCTATGATCAACATGTTTTGCTCAAAAAATATCTCTGACTTATTTTGTGAAATGTCAGAACAATAAAGCATTTTTCTTCTGGAAGCTGGCCTGAAATTAGCAAAAAACTGCTGAACAGCCCAGGCTTTCAGCTGTAGCCAAACAACCCACCTTGCGTATATTTTTTCAAGGATGTAACAATGACTGGGTTTTGGCTGGATATTTGATATTTTTTAGAATCACTAATCTTAATGGATGATGTTAAAACTACAAGGCTCCTTAACACAAGGCAAGGCTGGATTGCAGACTATACAAATCTGGGAGGAACGGTTTTTTCACCAGACAGTTGTGATGCCATTCAGGAGGACCTTGTCAGGCTGGAGAAATTGGCTGACAGACCTTTTTGAGGTTCCACAAAGGGAAGAGCCAAGTCTTGCTCCAAAGGAGGAATAATCCCATGCACCAGTACAGACTGGAGACCAGGTCTGTAAAGAAAGGGATGAAGGTCGTGGGGAACACCAAGCACATGAGTGGCATTCCCTGGCAGGAAAAGGGTTAACAGCCTCTCACTGTGCTTTGGGCAGAGCAGTGATGCAAGGTCAAACTACCTAAGCTGGTTCTATAGCACCATAAGTAGAGTTAAACACAGGCTTTGAAATTCACACATTTCATCTAAGCAGTTTTAGATGCACATCTTCAAATAAATTTCATTGAGAAGTACCCATTATTCCTATGGATATATTAGGTTAAGACACAGACACACTTGCTTAAATAAGGTCCCATCTGTAGAGAATTTATTTAATAAGAAAATGGGTTTACTTGGATGCAGAACTACACAACTGCAATGAATATGCTGCCACAAGCTTGTGTCCACACAGTCATGCATTGAGTTTATAGACATATCAATTTGAGCTGCCCTAACACATGATTCTGAAATCTATTGCACCATTACACAACTACTTATTTTTGCATAAATCCACAAATTAGTTGTGAATCTGTATTTGGAGATTTCTTTCATGTGGACATATAATTTTTAAAGAGACGTGCCAGGATTCAATGAGACGTCAGTTTGAAGGAAAAAAACTGCCCAAAAAGGCACGGTATGTTCTGGTCCATCTTGTGTCAGTGGACCTGTGATCAATGGATCCTCAATGCTTTGTTGATCACTTGGTTTCTGATGGATATAAATTCAGCACAAGCCAGGAAAGGTCTGTTGCTTTCTTTGGATAAGAAATCCACATGTACATCGAAGAGCTGACAAAAAATTTAGTCACTCAGAATGCCAGGTCAATTTTGACTACTGCCTTCTATTTTTGGGGGGAATTCACTGTTTTTTGAAAAAAGCAGCTTGAGTTTATCCAAGACCCAACATGGATCTCAGGCAATGTAACTTCTCTATCCTCATACCTATGTGTTTTTGATTTCAGTTACTCTAATTTTCCTTCTAAAATGGGCGATATTCTATTTTTGCCTTCTCTATTGTCCCCTGTTTGTGTCTCCTGAAGTCTCTAAGGAGAAGGGAGTGAGATGAGTCCAGAACATTTAAAAGGTTAAAGTCTGTATGTAAATCCATTAAGAGTTTCTAGTTTTTAAACAGATTTTACTGGCCATTAAAATTCTGACCCTTTGCCCAACAAAGATTGTAATGAGAATGGAAAATGGCATTAAATGGAATCCATTCTGTAGATGATTGCAAAAGATACAAGCCTAACTCATTCTCATTATAGCTTTGTGTTGGTATAATTGAGAATGCTATTCAGGTACCTGAAATACTTGGAGAGAATTTTATTCTGATTGTAAAAAGGTGCTACTTAATTTGATTTAAAATTGGAACTGCGGTTGGCTACTTTTGGTGTTCTGCAAATGGCACAGGAGAAGCTGATGCTGATTTTGTGCAGCCCTGCAGAGTGTTTTTCTCTTGAATAATCTCACTACTGACACCCAAGACATATGTATGGTTTAGTACTCAATTTGTGATTATCCACAAGGCTGACATGTCAGCTCTTCCTGGCTTGTTGTTTGGAGTGAAACCATGTTGGAGGAAAATCCTTAAGGTTTAGATTGTGTTGGAACATGTTCTTCGTTTTGTGTGGATGATCTTGAGAACACTGCCTCAATATTTGCTTGGCTCTTTTTGTTGTTGTTGTGTATTTTTGGTTGGTTGGTTGGTTGGTTGGTTGGTTGGTTGGTTTGCTTTGGTTTTGTTTATTTTTGTTTTGTTTTGTTTTGTTTTGGGTTTTGGTTTGTTATGACTCAGTCTCCTATAAAGATCTCAGTGTGGCCTGCCCCGGAGTCTGAGAAGCCTCAATTTAAGCTGGTGAACCAACCTCATAGGAAAGCAGAAATTTAAGGAGTGATCAAGCAGTTCTTGGAGCAAATTGTTTTGGGCAAAAGAGTAAAGATGTTCTATAATTGTATGGAAAGACAAATTGATTGAGTCCTCTGAAGTTTGAAGGCAAGGAAGCCATGTCATACCAGGTGCCACTTCTAAAACATCAGTAGAAAATCATTGGAAATTTTGATTGCAGCTGCTGAAGAACAGTTACTTTACATCTTTTTTTATCGACTTTATATGGAACGAAAATCTTCAACTACTCTGCCTAAAAATATAAATCGGATCTATCTTTGCGGTGATCTTAGAGATAACCTGGTTCTAAAATCCCCTGACAAATTATTGAAGTTTAGAGTTCAGAATTCTAATCAAGGATAACATTTGCACTTTTGGTTGTTGTTAGATAACCTGCTGGCAACGCCTCATGGCCCTGGCTTCCAAATTCAAAAACTAAGGGCTTGGGAAAAAAAAGCTTAGCTTTACCTATGTACCATATCCAGATTTCATCACTTCTAAGAGCAGTACGATCACCAGCCAGTAAATTACAATACAAGTTAATACCTTTTATTTAGTCACTACTAAAAACCATAGGATAAGAAAAAGGAAACGAAACAAACAAACAAACAAAAACCCCCAAAAAAACCCAAAACATAAAATAAAGCAAGGACCAGAGCATGGCATGCATTTTGGAGAAGGAGACATTGTAACCTGCTCTCACTTCTTGCCTTGAGCAGTGTAACACAAAGATTAGGTGTAATAGAAATTCAGGTGTGAAAGCTGTATTATTCTGTTTCAAGTATCATTTAACCTTTAAGAAGTCTGATGCAGAAACAGGATCGCAGAGAAGGAACTAGTGGGTTTCTCAGATGTCCAGAAAAAACTGAGGATTTTTGCAGAAAAAAAAATTATAAAATTTATAAGAATACTGAAAAAACCTAATTCAAATTTAATAACACTTACAGAATTTTTTAGTTTTTAGGTTTTTTTTTGGTTGGTTGGAATTTTTTTTTAAAGGAAATAAGGAAATCTGTTCTGAGAGCTCATTTAAGTAAAAACTGAGCAAATCTCAACATAACTTTTACCAAGTTTCCTGCATGGGTACTACCTGTGGAAAAATCTATAAAAAAAAAGAAAATTTGAACATTTAAATAACCTGAGGCTTTAAATTTCATTTGAGGTACATCTCAGGTCAACTGAGGTCATAATGATTAAGAAATTTTAAACAATCTGTCCTGCAGAGTGGACCATTTGCTAAAATTCTACAGCTGCATACATTCCAAACGTTTTGCTTTTTATTTATTGATTTTTTTTTTTTTAAATAAAAATAAGTGGATTTGGTTTGGATTCGGGGGGACCATTGTTTCCAGGAAAAACACAGGAGAAGAGAGAAAGAAAATTCATAAAAATTACTCAAATTCGCTTTAAACAAAAACTTGTGTACAGTTGCACTCCAAAATTGTCCACAGTGGACCACGCAAGTCTCTTCAAAAACAATCTAAGGGCTTTTTTTAAAAAATTATTTTTTCAAAAATAAATATAAGTTTCCCACCTCAATAAAGTTTTTCTTGGTGTTGACCACAGAACTCAAAGCCCATAGTGAACACTAAATGTTGTAGGAAGACCTCTGCCTCAGTAGAGGTCTGAAAAATGCTGTCTTAACACTTCATAGGGAAAAGAGCCATACCTTTCAAATCATCTGCCCTTGATTCCTTTTTGCCCCCCCAGTATGCTTACTGATGAAAGCCAGCATCAGCTTGTTCTGAGTGGCTCTGGACTGAACTTGCTGCAAGAAGAAATGAATGCTGTGAAATCCTTATAACTCGAGAACAGCTGGCAACTGCCAATGCAGCATCCACCAAAGAAAGAAAGAAAGAAGAAAGAAAGAAAAAGAAAGAAGAAAGAAAAAAGAAAGAAAAGAAGAAAGAAAGAAAGAAAGAAAGAGAAGGAAGAAAGGAAGAAAGAAGAAAGAAGAAAGAAGAAAGAAAGAAGAAAGAAAGAAAGAAGAAAGAAAGAAAGAAGAAAAAAAGAAAAAGAAAAAGAGAAAAGAAAGAAAAAAAAAAGAAAGAAAAAGAAAGAAAGAAAGAAAGAAAGAAAGAAAGCAAACATAATGAAAATGTTACAAGCTGCAGGAAAATGCTGAAAAATCAAAGATGACAATCAACTGAGAAGAGGAAAAGAATGTCACCGAGGCTGGCAAGAACAATCTGAGGCCCATATTCTTTTTGAGTTGATTAAGACTCAATATTTCGTATAAATGGAATAGTACCAAATCTAGAGAAAGACAACCTCAGCCGGAGAAAATAATGATCTGTTTTATGCAATACTTGCCTGTTCATTGGCAACTCTATGTATGTGTTTGCATGTGCACATGTATCTTTGT
The DNA here is from genome assembly GCF_009819655.1 of Sylvia atricapilla. Taxonomy (NCBI): domain Eukaryota; kingdom Metazoa; phylum Chordata; class Aves; order Passeriformes; family Sylviidae; genus Sylvia; species Sylvia atricapilla. Next base: position 146,757,560 of record NC_089140.1, read on the forward strand.
GTGAAAAACCCATATTCTGTGTGTATTTACTTCCCAAAAATCATATAATGCCATGTCTTGCTTAAACTTCTGCTTGTAATATGGATTCTTGGGAAGAGATCATGGCCTGCTAATGGAGTGTAAATTGTCTTACAAGAATTCTTAGCACTGGTCAATATGTTTACTGTTTAGAGAATAAGTGCATTACCCTGAGAGATATGGCTCATATTCTAAATAACAAAGCAATGTTTAGTGAATAGAAAGCAGGGAATACAAACAGAGCTACACTGAACATATTAATTTTAAATTATGTGATCACATTTTCAGCAATTGCTCAGACCAGATTTTGCTTGAACCTAGTAAAGCTGCTTCTGATTTATTCATGTGAATAATAGGAGAATCTGTGCTACCATTTAAATTCTCTTCATTGGAAACAATGAGAACAATTCCAAAAGCATGCATGTTGAACAGCATAAGCAGTCCAACTGCACAAGCAAGATATCAGTATTGATCCAATAAAGTCATTTAGTCTTACAGGGAAGAAAATAGAAATGAGGAAAAGAAGATTGCATGACTTGTCTGGACTTGGCTTAGCTTGTGCTGATTTAGCTTCTCTTCACTTGTGACAATTGTCCTCTCATCAAGTAAGTGTCATCTAAATTTATTAAGCTTTAGTTTAGCTTTGTGTGGTTTACTGCCTTTTGTTCATGGATAAGTAGTAAAACAAGTACTCTTCCCAGACTGAAGAACTATCTCATAGCCCCAGAATAAAAATGAAGGGTTCAGGCGAGGACAGGAAAAGAGGACACAACTAGTAGGGCTTTACACGTGGTGGCCAGACACTGGTGACCAAAGGTAGAAGCAAACACATAAATAAACAGGTATGAGTCAGTTGAAAGAGGTTTCAGAGATAGCAAGAAAATAGGAAAACAAGTCTACTGCTGTACTGGAAAGCAGTGAAGTACTGGGTGAGTCACTGGAAGAATGAAAGAGAATACCCTTCTAGAGAGGGACTGAAGGTGATAACCTTTAGAGGCAAATGAACACTGCAGAGGTGAACATAACACCACAGAAGAATGTACAGATCCTAGAAAGATTTTATCAGTCTTAACTGCAGTTACCTGCTGTGTTGTATCACCGAAACTGTCCTGTTGTAACTATTGTATTTAATTATACTAGCTCAGTGTCAATTTCAGTAAATAAATTCTTAGACCTGTATGAAAGATGTATTTCTTTGATCCAGAAATATGAACGAGATACTCCCTCTCTAGAGATAGTGACTGAATAAGGAAAGAGTAGAGGACAGGGGAAATAGGGAACAACTCCTGCTCCTGACTGCCACCCTGCTCGTTAGCAGTCTGAAATTTAGAATATTCCTGGGCCAAATAGATTCAATATTTCTTTAAGTAACTAATCCTCCATGAATTTTTATAAGCCCTGTATGGAGTAATATGGTGTCTCTGAAAATAGCTACCACAATTCAATTATGCATTTGGTTAAGAAGATTAAAAAAAAAAAAGAAAAAAAGAAAAAAGAAAAATCCCACTCCTTCCTTCTTTTGAATGTATAGAGCTCTTCTTTATGCCAGTATGACACTGTCTCTTTATTGTATATGTTTAAATAGTCAACTTCTGAGCTATGCTTTAAGGTTATAAACATAATGTCAGTTATGTTTTGCAATTCATTAAGAGTTAATGAATGCTACAGGAGAGATATTGATTCAGACTCTTTAGGAATCAATTTTTAAAACCTCCACAGAAATACTTAACTTTGCAAGTCTTTATCCTGATTTCCTTCTGCCAGGTAAACCCAGTCTGTTTTTTTTCCTTAGGACCTCCAGTAACTGTTGTCTGTAGTCCAGTTTGAATACAAGAACAAGGCCACGGGGCTTATACAGGGCATGCTAGTACTTTGTGACCTGGCAAACTTAACTAAATATGGGAGGTTTCTAAACTGAAACTTAATCTCCTTACATAGCTTATAGTCAACATGCGGTGGAAACTCATCACTTTTCATTGTTAAGACAATAGATGAAAGCTAAAAAATCATTCCTTAAATTCATAGTTACAAACAGGTTTCAAAACCAGTCTCTTCATCAAAAGACTGAATATTAACAAATACTTTGTTGTTATGAACCTGTTTTTGAGTCAGAATAGCCTTACTTTGGCAGTATGACAAAGACATCCCTAATAGCTTTATTTTATGACTGACATTCATCCAGGTGAACTCAATTGATCCAAGGGATTTATATAACAGGTATAATAAACAGGTCTTGGCATTTCCAAATTAATTTCCTTGGCCTGATATAGAGGCATAATCATAATCTTATGTCTTCTTGTCAGAAAATTCCCCCATTCCTATTCATGCAGAAACAAATATTAGTAAAGTTTAGGCTGTCATTGGCACAGGAGAAAACTTTGTAATAGATTATTTGGATATTAGGAAGAAATTCTTTCCTCTGAGGGTGGCTGATGTTGCCCAGAGATGTGGCTGCCCCATCCTGGAAGTGTCCATGGCGAGGTTGGATGGGGCTTGGAGCAACCTGGTCTAGTGGAAAGTGCCCCTGCCCCTGCCCATGGCAGGGAGTTGGAAGAAAGGAATCTTTAATGTTCCTTCCAATACAAACCCTCTGTTATTCATCTGAGCCCTTCTCTCTGTTCTCAGTGAGGGCAGACTTCCTCCCTGGGTACTTGCTTATGTCTGGGATGAAATGGGTGTAAATAGTTCAGCAGTATGTGAATTTTTAGGGCAGTTCAGGTTTCCTCCTTTTTGATATTTCTTACTCTTCAAATCAGTATGTGAGTGACAAATTTCTTACTGCAGTGGACCTGAGTTCATATAAAGGATTTTTCTGCTAGCAGGGATTTGCTAGGTATAGTGGCTTTGGCAAGCAGAAGCTTGTTGTTAAAGAGCATCAGAGCCCTCATTCAGAAATGGTTTCTGCAGCTATGTACAGCTGACTGACATCACCCAGTGCCTGTGTATCTTGTGGTCACAAGATCACCAACAGCTGAGCTCTCTGCTCTATTTGGTTAATTACAAGGAAGAGTTTGCTTATAAAAATGAGTATTCAGGTTTTTATACCATATTGACTTTGTTACATTACAGTGTCACACACTGCAATTAATGTGTTGTCTATCTTTTGCTCCTCTCTGACTTTTTTTCCACTTATCCTTATGCAGTTATTAATGTTATTAACAATCTGGACAGAAGATTGCATGGGATATAAACCTGTTGGCTAAAGATAACAACAAACAGTTCTGGACAGTCTAGAACTACAACATCAGAACTGGCAGACCAGCTGAAGCAGCAGAGGTTGCAAATTTGGAGCATCTTTCTAAGCACTGAGGATGCTCAGAGAGAACCTGAGTAATCTCAGCCCACCCCTGAGCCACAGAATAATGCTATTAAGAATAGCTTACTTCTGAATGTGAAGAATCCATGTGAATAAATGAGTGCAATGCAGAGATCTTCTATTTCAATATGATTATGCAGAGCATTATGATTTACCTGTCTGGACTTATAAACAGCCTAGATGTGCTTGTTGTGAATGGTGTCCCACACCCTCTGTTGGCAGTAGACCAATACCACACAAATACAGCAAAGAATAAATTGTGCTGCTGTTCATTTCCAAACCTTCTGGTTCGGATAAGTACACAGCATTAACTGCTTCTTGTATAAACCCAACAATGCTTTACAAGGCAGAGCATCAGAAAGCTACAGTGCTTAGCATCATAACACTTCTTCAAGAAAATAAATCCCCTTTTCTTCCTGTCCCAACCTGTGGTGAAAGGTTAGAGATTTTAAAAAGGGTTTCTATTTTACCTTGTCTTTACTCTTACAAAGAGCTGATGAAAGCAGAAAGCTTGATATAAAATCACAGGATCACAGAATTATCCGGGCTGGAAGAGACCTTATAGAACATTCAGTTTCCAACCCCCTGCCATGGGCAAGGATGCCACTCATTAGAACAAATTGGTCAAGGCTCCATCCAACTTGGCCTTAAACTAGTCCAGAAAAGAGGCAGTGAGCTCATGTGTTCTATCCAGAGCTTTGCAAAGTTTCACATCTCCTCAGGCCCTCATGCTCCTTTCTTTAATAATGGTCATACCTAGCTGTCCTTCTTATGAACTGAAACCACAGTTTAATCAACGTGGATTTTAAGAACAATTAGTAAAAGACTTACTAATAACCATAGTTTCCGCGTGGTACATGGTGAAGTCTATTTCAGGTCCTTAGAAGTCAGTAGCAATGTCTGTAATTCCTGAGACAGCTGATGCCAAGAATGTGCTCTCAGAAGTGTCTGACACTACTAATATGTGTTAGCATTTTCTTTTGAGGTTGGCTGGTCTGCTCCTGAAAACAAAGAAAAAAGCCTGAAGATCTATTACCATTCTTTCATGGCAAGCTCTGCCCTGCAATAAAGAGATAATCAGAACTGAATTTCTTTGTATCTCCCCTTGGCACTTTTGTGTTTCCTTCTTCTTCTGCAAGAAAACTCAGCAGGAATTTTTAGCTTACTAGAGGCCAGTGCAGTAATGTTTGCTAAAAAAAACTCAGCAATTGTTTTCTTGCTGCTGTTTTTTTGTTTTCTTCTTTATTATTTTTTCTTCTTTCTTTCTCTTCTTCTTTCTTTCTTATTTTCTTCTTTCTTCTTTCTTTCTTTCTTTCTTTCTTTCTTTCTTCTTTCTTTTCTTTCTTTCTTTCTTTCTTTCTTTCTTTCTTTTTCTTCTTTCTTCCTTCCTTTCTTTTTTCTTTCTTTCCTTTCCTTCTTTCTTTCTTTCTTTCCCAATTAATCAGAAAAGCTTATTCATGCCAAGGAAAATTTTACTGGGAATGCCTTCTCTTGGTTGTGTTGGGAATTTCTCAAGATTAAAGATGAAAATGTCCACCAGAGAACTTTTCCTTCAGTGCTGAATAGCCCAGATCATTATGGCACATACAGAGTCAAAATCCCTGTCGTCCTTTACCTCAGTCAAGTTCAGTTTAAAGAAAAGTGGAAAAAAAAATTTCCCATGTAAAAGTTGCCATATGAATAAGTGCAAAGTTTTTATTTTTAATTTTTTTTCTCCTTATAATGAATCTCACTGGCAGGTTTGTTTGAGTTTACAATAAAGGGATGAGGCTGCATTCTGAATCACATGAAAACAAGTGCTTCAACTTAAGTCAGTTAACATATTGGATAGGAAAAGGGATGTGTTGTTCATACCTGTCATACTTATTTGGAATTTAATAAAAACTTACATTTTTTTCTGAATTCTTAAGGAGAGGAGTGGGAGAGATGTTAAAGAAAAACTAAAATCAGAGATTCAATTAAATGGCAATTATAGAAACATCAAGTGTTCTTTTAACAACACAGACCCTGAAAAAATTCATCGGACTGAAAAAATTGAGGAAACACCTGCACTTCACAGCCTGGCTGTGAACACAGTAGTGAAACCTCAAAATTCTCAGTTGTTTAAACTGAGACAGATCTATAAGCTATGCAAAATTTACCTGAGTTCCACCCGTTGCAGTCTGACTGACTCCACTGAGTGTGAACAAAGTTACTCTTAGACCTTTCAGAGTTACAGAATTCTTACACGGGCTTTATTTCCCACAGATTTCACTCTTTCCTTCAGTCTTGCTGGGAACATTTAGACCCTAACACTGCGGACTGAAAGAGGACTACTTCAGTGTTCTGTTCTGTCTTTTCATTGAATAGAATGAGGATTGGGACTTGTAGGAAAGGAATATCTGATATATACACCTCATCTTTCAACTAGCTCAACTGCCTCTCCCACTTGTCTCTGTTGCTAATCAGGGAAAAAGAAGAGCCAAAGTGAGCCAAAATGTCTATAGGAATGTGGGATAAAAGAGCATTAGAAGGAAAAACATAGAGTTATGGAATGGAGTTATGTGGAAGGGCACCTCAAAGATGTGGTGTTCCAAATGGCCCCTGCCATATGCAGGGACACCTCCCACCAGACCAGGTTGCTCAGAGCCCCAACATGACCTTGAACACTTTATGGGATTGGGGAGCCCACAATCGTTCTGGACACCTGAGCCATTAGAGCTTTAAAATATTTCTAGCTCAAACCTGGTAGCAAATTAAGTACACTTGTGCGAGAAGAGATGTCTTGTTGGTTTCATCCATTCACTTGTACTATTCAACACTCATAATTTCTAATCTTCAGACTCTATTGGCAGCAAACTCCAGGCTATTGGGAAACTTTGGAACATATGAGGAGTTGGCTTAAGCATACTTACAATTAAACTAATCCTTAGTGATAATAGTGCTTATCAAGAACAAATCTGGATCTGAAATATTATCTACTCTTCACCCCACTCTCCCTAATATTAGCATAGTAATCTCTTTTCCAGTTCAAATGCAGCATTTGTAATACTACTTTACAGTATGTTTCTGATGTCTTCTGCCCTTGTCTGTGTATTCGTGTTTGAAATGCAACAAAAGGCTCTGGAGAACAAGAGAACGACATAAATCCTTCTTAAATCCTCAATCTTTAGATTAAAAAAAATCCTGCATTAATGTTTGTAACCCAATAATGGGACCCGGTCCAACCATTTATGGTACATTTGCAATTCAGATCTCTGTTAACATGAAGATTTAAAAAACGGATTAGTTTCCAGCCCCAAAAGGCACAGTTTAGCAGCCAAATAGAGTTGATCATCAGATGTGCCAAAACATAACTATACCGGAAAGATCAAAATAGTCATTTCTGATGTCTTGTCTTTGAAACAAAGATTAAAACCATTTTAAATGCCTTAGCATTCTGCATCTTCCTGTAAGACTTGCAAATTGCTCTTTCTCATTCTGTCCAATGACATTAAAAATTACGAAGGCCCTAGCTTCGGCGTCTTTTCTGCTGAGGGTAATTTGACAGTGCCAGTGGAGGTGAGCTGCTTCTCCCCCAGCTGACCCGGGCCAGCAGATCTGGCAGATAAACAAGTCGGTGACAATAGCACTGACATCCCCTGTCAAAAGAAAAGACATGACTCAGACCCAGTATCTGTACACAGCCCAGTGCTGGCTTTCAGTGACAACTGGTTTGAGTCTGACAGTGTTTCACTGTTTGAACTTTCAACTATCAAAACAAGACTCAGAAGGAGGGTACACAGGAAAAAAAAACAGGCAGACAGCCTTGCCTGCTGCCCACTCAAACAGTACTATAATTTTTCCATTCTTTTGGTGCCACTTATACCAAGCTTTAGAAAAGAGCATGTGATATTTTAACGAAATCTCACTCACAGAGAGCACTAAGTTCCAGTTACCTGTGGACAGTCTAAGGTTTGGCACTGGATAATGGAGAATTAGTTAACTTCCAGGCAGTTTATCTACTTTGAAGGCATCAGCAGGTAGAAATCAGCCTCAAGCAGTTCCTTCTGGATGTCTTCATCTTTGGACACTAGCAGCTTAAATTCTGGTATTCTACTTTTTATTTCTCTGCCTCAAACTTCCAGCCAGGAAAATTCATTTAAAGTTTTTTTTTCTGCACTAGAATTAAAAAACAAATCAAAACAAAACAACAAACAAACAAACAACAACAAAAAACAAACAAAGAAAACCACAAAAAACAAAACCAAACAAATCAGTGGATGCTCTACTGTGTGTGTCCACGTCAGGATACTGACAAGGGGGCTCTTCAGGTTGGGGCCTGTCAGGAGAGGTGGGGTGGCTAAATCCTCTCAGTATCTTTGCACAACACCTCTATTCTAGAAGGCTGTTTATACTCTTATCAATTCCAGCCTGTCTTTTAATTTGTTTTGTCTCTTAATTTAATATGAAATTAAGTGATACTTTCCCTTACTTTAACTGACTTATAATCACAAGTCATTCCTACTCTTTTGATGTGTTTTGAAAATTAGCATATGGCAAATACTGGTTTTCTTCAGGGTTTTGTAATGTGTCTATTATTATATCCCTTACTAAATATTAATTCTACTATCCAAGATCTGCTCAAAAATTCCCTAAAAACCTTGCAGATGATTTTGGATGCATTGTGCTTTAATGAAGACAGTGACTTCTTCAGTAATTCAAAATTATCTATTTTGCACTGTGGTTAATTTTTTTTTCCAATTACACAAGGAATTTTAAGGGTTTTCTTAAAAAATATTATAATACAGGTTGACATATCCTCAGAACTTGTTTCTCATTTTGCATAGCCTTTTTTATTTGAGCCATTAATTTTCCTTTTTGTACTTAGCTTTTAAATCAAAATTTACTTTTGATGATTTCTAATTTATATAAATTAATATAGTTTTCATTTTTTTATAGATACTGATTTTTATTTTCTATGTATTGCTTTAATTTATCCACTAGGACAAGTTTGGGGCCTAGACAAAAATGGTCTTTACAAATAGCGAATCAGTACTACTTTTCAAATAAATAGGAAAAGAGGCTCAGAAATTCTTTCATAAAGCTCTATTTTAAAAAGATCATACAATCATAGAACCATAGAATGGTCTGGGGTGGAATTGACTTTGAAGATTATCTAATTCCAACCCTCTCTGCCTTGGGCAGGTACACTTTTCACTAGACCAGGTTGGTCCAGAGATACTCAGATACTATTGTTTCCTTTTTTTCTTTTTTTGTCTTCTTTCCATTATATTCTCCTTAGCTTGGAAACTGAGCTTGTTTGAAATGCCATGTATGATTCATAGAGACAAGTTAATCACTAGCTTGGAGGCTGATGGTTTCCTAGGAAGTGGTGGTCAGGACCATCTTACAATCAGTGAAACAAAATAAAAGTGATTTGGACTATCTTTTATCTTCTTTTTATTAAATATAAGCAGGTTATAATCACCAGTCTCTAAGCAACAGACAGACACTAATCCAGCAATTAATTCATCTTTATCCATATAATGAGGTCTAAAATAGAGCTGGCTTGCATTAAATGTGACACCTCCAGTGAGGAAGAAAAGAAAAAAAAGAACTCACCTGTATGTACATGCATTCAAGAACTCTAATGGCTAACTCTGCTGTGTGAGACCTTAATATGCCTCCAAAATTGAAATCTCCATTAGTAAACACAGTTTTTCTATTACATACAGACATTAAAAAGCAAACCCTCTGTTCACTGTCTTAAATCTTGAATAGAGCCCATTTCCACCCTTTGCTATTTAGCCCTTGGTCTTTTCACATTGAGGATCTATGGACCTATTGATGCTAAACAGGTACTGCCATTGCTACTAGTGATGACACCGTTTTTTTCGTTCTTCACCCTTCTTTTCCCTGTCAACCCTTTCTGGTTTTTTGCTAAACTCATTACAAGTGGAGCTGGAAATTTCCAGCAATATAAATTAGCCCAACATCAAACATCTCAGTCACTCCACTACATCACTCCTTTTGTCAAGAGTGGGAAAGCCAAGTCTGGGCCCACAGTTTTGTAACACAGATCTCAAAGCAAGTAAGGGAAAGGGGAATTTTGTTCCATTGTGTTTATTACAGATATTTAGTCTGCATCATACAGATTTTCACTTTACACAATTTTAATATAAATTCCATTTGACTATTCCAACTACTTTCCAGTGATTCAAAGTCTCCCTGTTTGTCTTTGTGCAAGATGCAGGCTATCCCACACACACAGTGCATCAGTTATGGTGTCAAAAGGCTCTTGCCATCACTCGTTCATTGTACTGTTGACCCATTATCAAAAGCTGACAACCAGCAGTGCATAAAGAGACTCACTTCAATGAAACTAGACTTTCACAATAATATAGAAAAGGAATTTTTAGCCCCAATACACTCATAGCTTGCCATCAGCTCCATGAGGAGCTGCCCTACAGCCCTTAAATGGCAATAAGGCACTGTTGGTGAGTCAGAGATTGCCCCCCCAAGGAAACAGTCAGCAAAAGACTTTTACATTTAGGTCACTACTTACACGTTACTATTTATAATCACCAAGGCTGTTTCTTCACTTCTTTTATTCCCATACTACAGTGCCTCCAAAATTTCTAATAGTATATATGTGTGTGTGTATATATATATATATATATATATATATATATATTATATATATAGCATGTGTGTGTTTTATTAGTAGTATGTTATTTCTTGACAGCACAACCAAAACTAGAAACTTAGATAAGAATACACTAAGAAGATATTCATATTGCCTGCAACTTTTGCTTACTCAGTTGAGTTGTTAAGAGTATTCATGTGGAAGACAGCTGCACTACCCTGGAGAGAGCTGTGTGACACAAGAAAAGGCCATCATTCTTGACTGCTCAATTACTGCTCAACAGGTACAGGCTATATCCCTCCAAATCTACAGGCTAGTTTATTTATGTGCTTTCTAATTAACTGATAAAATTACCAGTTTTTTGAAACTAACCAGCCATTGCAGTTAACTTAAGTAATTTTGCCTGAATTTAGCCATGTACTGCTAATGAAGTTTTTGCAGGCTGAGTAATGGGATTGATAATATGAAGGGAAAGCTAACAAAGCAGGAGAAGAGACAGTAATCTCTCCTAGCCTAACAGATTCTGAAGTGGATGTCTGCCAGTGGCTTCAGTTACCAGCACACAAGTTGCAAACGTTTGCACCAAATCTCCACATATTCTCTGTAAGTTAGTAACCATGACAGAAGAAAAAAAAAAGAGAAATATGCTAATTAGCACAATTGCAGGCTCCTCTGCTGCTGGTCATGATAGCAGATAGCATACTGTTCTCTTTTTTCTGCTTCTTAGATACTCCAGCTAGAATTTCAACTTACCTTGAAGGCTCATTAGGAGGAGAGCAATGGTAAAAGTCAAAACCAAGTCTGTTCAGTTTTTCATCTGGTGTGGTGTTCAGTTTTTCTGTGTGGTGTTGAAAATTTGGCTTCAATGTGTGTTGTCAGCATCAAAGATTCCGTATTTTTGCTTTAGTGGCACTTTGCCAGCTCTCTCTGTGTTCTCTCCTGGATTTTCTGGGCACTTTAATGTTTTTGGGGTTTTTTTCTGGCATGATAACTGCTTAGAGGAAATTCACTCTGGAAGGTAATGCCACATATTGCATGAGTTTGACATCCATATAATCATAACCTCTTTAAGGTAAGAAAAGACTTCAAAGATCATCAAGTCTAGTTGTTAACCCAGCACCACTGTGTTTATCCCTAAACCAGAGTTTTCAGTGCCACATCCCTGTGCCTTTTGAACACTTCTAGACACAGTGACTCTGCCACCTCCCTTGGCAGCCTGTTCCAGTTCATGACCACTTTTTCAGTGAAGGAATTTACCTTGATACCAAATGTCAGGAAAGCTCCCCTGGAACAGTTTAAAGCCATTTCCTGTTGTCCTGTCACCTGTTACTGGGAGAAGAGGCTAATCCCCAGGTATCTACACCTGCTTTCAGGGAGTTTAGAAGAGAGATAAGTTCCCTCCTTACTCTTCTTTTCTCCAGACTAAACAACCCCAGTCCTCTCAGCCTCTCCTAACACAAATTGTTCTCTAGACCCTTCCCCAGTTCTGTTTTCCTTCTTTGAATGTTCAAAACTTCTGGGCTTTTATCAACATTCCCAATGCATATTTCTAAGAAAGATTAAAAAGAAAAAAGTTTAGTATGCTATCTCACTCTTTGTTAGGGTGACAGCTGCTTTATTTAAATGTTGTTAAAAATGTCAGCCCAAATAATGGGATTTTTTGTCAATAATGTTTTTAAATTTTATTTTTCAGAGAAAGCAGCTAACTGAAATAAGCATGAGCATGTGATGTGCAGTTCTAATAAAATACATCCCCATACAGATCTGCTCTACACGCCTCTTTAGAATATTAACTACTTTTACTCTTTTATGTGCTATTTAAACTGACATGAAGATTGTGGATACTCAAAGCCTGGAGACTATAAAAGAACATTCACAGAGATGTAAGGCAGGAGGGATTGGTTTGTTTGCTGTTTGTTTACTCTCTCAATATAAAATATGTTTTTCAGCTAACTTGACCTCTATTACTTACTATGTGCATGAATTGCTTACTGATGTCTGAAAATATTTCAATTCCATCTTAACCACTTCATTTACGTGCAGAGATTTACCACTGCTCTCAGAAGTTCCTTGCTTTGTTAGGTTCTGATTTACAACATACAAAAGTCTCTGAAAATATTTCTTATGTGGAATTTGGACAGTTTGGGTCAGCTGTCCTGGCCATGCTCCCTCTCAGCTTCTTGTGCACCTGTCCACTGGCAGAGTGTGGAGAGGCTGAAAAGCCTCTGACTTAACGTAGCTCTCTATGGCAACAACCAAACATCAGTGTGTTATCAATGCTGTTCACATACTAAATCCAAAACACAGTTCTGTGCTAGCCACTAAGAGAAAACTAACTTTATCCCAGCTGAAACCAGAGCAATACTGAAAACTACTGAGTATTATTTGATAATAATGATTAATCACTTGAACTCAGTGTGAAAATACATCAGGCATCTTTTCCTGAAATAAAATATATGAAATCTACTTTCTGCCCTGAAAAGTCCAGTTCTCCAAGTGTTATTAAGTAATTAGTGTTGATTTTGTTCATTAAATTTAAAATTCCCCATTCAAACAGTTCTTGCATCTGCAAGAGCTTTTAAGCAATGTGAGGGCAGGTGTGTGTATCATGGTTAAAATGTTCTCTGCTGTATTTACAAAACTCTCCACTTCTCTCCTGCTTGAAAATGGCAGCAGGGTAACAGCTTATCAGTTCAGATTCTCCTGAAAGTCAGGGAAACATGTTTTTCATATTCAATAGGAAACATGTTTTTCATATTCCATGTAAATCCACAACTCCACCAAGTAGCTGTTTCTACACCTGTGACTACCAGGGAGCTGTGAAAGATTGCTACAACAAAAGAATAACTACAAGGAAGCTTCTGCAACATAGCTGGAAAACAGAAGATTTTATGATTCAGTATTTGAATCAGATCTAAAATTAGCTGGTCATCATTATTAGTTCCAGAACTATAAAGAATTAAGGATAAGTCTCATCTGACTGATATGGACATCTGTAATGTAGACACCTAACCAGCCACCTGACTACCATGTCTGAGTCCTGCTCCAGCAGACAGTGGAGAAAAAAGAAAAAAATAGGCATTTTTAGGGAGCAACTCCCTGCTCTAGCTGTTCATTACACAGTGAAATAGAACAAATATTTGAAGTGCCAATTCTTCCTTGACTTTACTTTGAATTTAGATAGCAAGCTTAGAAACACATCTCTACCCTGTCAATTCTTGCAGCTGATTCCGCCTCAGTGGGTAGGATTTATCCCATCAGTTTGAAGCTCTTATTTTTAGATAGGTTTTGTCACAGTTTGGCAGAACTGTGCTTTCTCTGTTCTCTCAGAGAGGGACAAACGTTGGCTTTTCCAGGGATGCTAACCTTCCTCCTTTTAAATGTGGAGAGAATTAGTCCCACACCTGGTCTTGTTTTGGAAGCTATTCAGGATCAATTGACATTTGTATCTAAACACTGAGTTTGGACATGATATGCAAAGAAAATTTTAAGGAGGTGGATTTCCTCAAAAAAGATCCACCAAAGAAAGTATCATACTGAACTATACTGACCAAAATTATTTGAATATAGTATTTTACTTTGGTCTTCATTAAGAGAGTTGATATCATTCAACTAATGTAAATTAGGATTAACATAACTTTACAGAAATTGACAGTTACATTGATTTACACTGGCTGTTGTATCACAGAGAATATACAAAATAAACAAATAAATAACTGGAGATTTAAAATGGATTGTATGATCGAACTTTTCCCTCTGTCACAAAGTCTATGAATATTTTTATCATACTGATCAGTATCTGAAAATTATCATCTGTTTATTTCATTTAGCTGTCCCTTGAGTAACACCTTTTGCGTCTTTCTCTGGATAGATCTTAATTAATTCAAGACATGTAAATGAGGTTTATAGGCTTGGAGTTTCATTGCTCTTCTTTGCTAGTCAGTAGAGACACATCTCGTGACGCAATGAAAATACGAAGTTTATTTGATTTTTGGAAACTCCCTCCTTTATAATGACAGGAAAACAAAGACACCAGTTAAGATTCTAATTTTGCTTTTTAATTAAGTGCCTCCAGTGCAGAGGGGTTAAATAGAGCCTTTGTGTTTGCCATAACAGTAGCTCCATTTGGAGGCTCACAATATCTCTGCAGTGGTAAAACCATCTTGAAAGCACAGACGAGAATCCACCTGACCTGTTCACAAATGTTCCATGTGGATTATCACTTTTAAAAACTGTTTTTATATCTAATGCAGCTCCAGTTTAAGGCAGAGATTGATATGTTTGGTTTTTGTTTATTTTCCACTGACTCAGTTTACTTTTCTTATTAAAAAATTGAGTACTAACATTTATTTTTCACATAAATGATGAGCGCTTGAAATTACAAATCCTTGCAGTTGTGTTTAGAGGCCATCTGGTGGAAGTTATTTCTTACAGAAAAACAAAATATTTAATTTTTTTTCTTCTATTGTGTGGGACAAAATATTTTATGTAATTTATATTTATAATTTTAAAATATATATGTATGTATACATATATATACACACACATAGAGGGAGAGGGAGGGGTAGAGAGAGAGAAAGAGCACAGATTTGAGTTCTAGCCACAGAAGCATAAAGTATTCCTTCATTTAATTTCCATGGAAGTGAAAGGAAATCCCTTTAAGAGTGGAGCAAAGGAGAAAAGCACTCTGAAGTACTCACCCATTATATCTTTTCTTTTGCAAATAAATGTAAAAAAATAGAAAAAATGCAAAAAGTGGTCAGGGAGTAATTAATTATCACTATGAAGCTCAGACTTTTATTCAATTATGCACAATTCATGATGATAAAATTATAATATCGTTCCACTTTATAACTCTGTAACCAGACTTATTCAACAAAAATGCAAAGACCAGGAAAAGCAATGAAGCAGTATAATTAGTGAAATGCCATCAGAGCAGTATGAGAAAAAAGTTGTATCAATGGTCACTATATCACAGAAGCATGGAAGCATAGTCTGCTGATTCTAAAATGGTCATCTCATTAATCTTATATGTTGAAGGAAAGAGCCCCACGCCTTTTATTTCCATTTTTGATTGATTTATTCTTAGAAATTCTTCTTATGGAAATTCTATTCCAGAGACTTTGACTGTTTCTGATGCTAGAAAATTCAGTTTTCTTATTTAAGCAAGTATCCCTGATATCCCTAAAGTACACAGTTTCTTTCACCTTAGTGTGTTTGGTTTTTTTTTTTTTTTTTTTTTTTTTTTTTTTTTTTTTTTTTTTTTTTTTATTTCCACAAGCTACAGACAAAAATTAATTATGGCCTATTAATTATGACCTATAAAACCTCTTTTCATAAACAAAAATGTTCACCTTATCCTTGTCTACCACAGGAGGATTGGGACTATATACTTTGGGAATGAGGGGCTGTGTCATTGGGAATATTCTTCTTCTCCCTTCCAGGTGGGCCCTCGTGTTTTCCTGAGGTTTTTATACCTTTTGCCCCATAATTCTTCAATAGAAATTTTGATTCCTTGTCTTTAATAAATATTTTAAACTTTTGTGGGGTTTTGTTGATTTGGGGGGTTTAGAGATTTTGAGGTGTTTTTGTTTTGGTTCGTAGACTTATTTTCCTTTCTCAAAAAAATAAAAACAAAAATGTGGGGAGAGTTTGCATTACCATTAACTTCTGCCTTAGGCATTTAAGAAAAGAGAATCAATCCCTAGCTGGAAAAATCTTGAAATAAAATGCATACATAGCTTGAAGATATCACATGTTACAAATGGATGCAGAAACACTTTAAATCTCTTAATGACATGCCCAGTGTAGCACTGCAGAACTGTAGACACTGACAGGTAACGTCTCCTGCTGCTGGCCTCTGGGCATGTGGTGAGATTTCCCTCTGCATGGACCAAATTGTTTTCAAGCCTTTTTTGCCAGATCTTAATCTTCCTTCACACTGTTAAAGAACCAAGAGTTTGAGTCCTTCTGTAAGGAAAAAGGTTTTGAAGTTTATCAATGTAAACTTCAAATTCCGACTTCTTTGCTTATGCTAGTAATGAAGATTTCACTGATTTTACTGGATAGGAATTTAAGCCTTCACTGCCCTCAGGTAATGAAATCCATGTTTCCTTTGTCATGAACATGTCTGATTAAATTAATTAGAGAAAACTTGCTTTGGGATTTGAACTGGGTTGTCCTTCATGCTTTTAATTAATTATTTGTGATCTGACCCTCTTTCTTTCTTGTTTCAAGGTTTTTAAACTGATTTTTGTTCAACTAGTGTCCATTAAAGTGTAAAATTCAGCTTGTCTCATACATGTATGTTTTCTATATGCTGTTTTCAATATTCTGTCTTGTTGGAGAATTTATTTTTTTCTTGCATAGTTTTGTTTGTTTTTTGTTTGTTTGTTTGTTTGTTTTTAAATAACATTTATATTCTTTAAACTCCAGGTAATTTTCACTTTTTTTCCAGATGTGGCTATTTTATCTATTCAAGATGTATTATTTAAGAGAAAAGAATGATAAAGGAAAGGTTTGATTCCTTTGCTAGATTTTTTTCTGTTTTCTGATGGGTGAATAAGAAAGTATTAACAAGAAAATTAGTATCAAATGATGAAGACCTCATTTTCTGTTGTGGTATTTTAGATAAATAATCACTTTTTCTAATTCTCTGCAATATTTCTGAGTTACCTAAAACTCAATTTGAGGACACAAGAAATAACTGGGTAGCAAGGTTTGTTGATTTGGAGTCTTTTGAAGCCAATTCTAGTATAAAGCAGATATTCCATTTTTGTGCAAATCACCTCATAAAAGCTCTAAATTGCACTAGTGAAGTTAACACAAAAAATAATTTGTTTTTTTTTTTTTTTTTTTTCTCATGTACTAGTACTTACCTAGAAAAAGCTGAACTAAGAAGTTTCAATTTTTTGTATTACAACACAAAGGTTTTCTCTCCATGGTCATGAAGCTGCCAGGTATGGGTGGAGACACTGTGGAAATGCAACATCAGACAGATCGTGAAAGGTGAAATCATAATGGACAGGACTGAAATAGAAAGAATATTCATTACCCTGGTAATATGTTCTAAAATTGCTAAGTGCCAACCTGAGCCTCATCTGCTGTGAAATATTCTAATGACCAATGAGTATATAAGTCTAAGTGAATTAGGAAGTCCACCTAAATCAAATAAATCTCATAACTTAGTACTCATAGATCGTTATTAAACTTAATATGAAGGATAAGGGCTGCCCAGGGAAAATTTTATCACTGGAAATCCATGGCCATAGGTGACTTGCAATTCCCTGTAATAATCAAAGACAAATTTTCTTTGAACTTCTAATAACTACTTTAAGTACTTTGTTGTTTGTTTTCACTCACAATTTCCATCATCACAATGAGAATACGGTGGTGGGACAATTACAGCACACTCAGGAACACAGATTATGCATTTTAGCATTTAGTTAGAAACTATTTTCAGTTAGTAGAATTATTTTCAAGTATGCTTCAAAAATAAAGAATGATTAACAAAAAAACCCAACAAAATATAAAAATAATAGATTTTGATGTGTTTGTATATTTCAGCAATCTTTCATTTCACAAGGTTCAAACTGACCTTACCAATTCCTTGTTCCTCCCTTTCATGCACAGATTTTAAAACACTATCAATCTGCAAAGTACCTTCCAGTTCTAGAGGCAGCATTTCATATCCTCAAGTAGTTCAAATAGAGTATTTACATTAGATGAAAAGTTACACCATTTAATATTATGAGTGTTTTATGGCAAGTTTCCATTCAGGTCATGTTCTCAGTCTGGAAAAAGTCTTGCAGTTCTCTGATGATGATCTGCGCTGAAGACTGGCCACCAAACTGCATCTCTCTGTTGAGAGAGTTTTTTACAAAATCTCTGCCATTAAACAGGAATAACAGAAACACACACATCTGCACGTGCAGAGAAGTCCTTTGTAGATGGAATAACATATGGTCTTTGTTTCTTATTTAGGATAGGAGTACTTTTCCATGAAAGACAGCTACCCTTGGGTGTTCTGCTGTTGGCACTCACCACAACACCTTGGAAGGACACCTTGAAGCAGCGTAAGAATTTTTTACTGACAAGTGACACTGTAATCTCTATCAAGTTCCTGGACTTTGCCTTTCTTTTTTTCTGACATATTACATCCTAAAAGTCATCTTTCCTTCATTTTCCACGTCTCATTTCTCTTTCTTCTTTGCTTGAAAGACTGAAATTGCTCATTATCTCCTATAAATTGGCATCAATGGAGTTATCTCAATTCACACCAGCTGGACCAAAGCAGTAAATGGCTATAAAATGCTGTTTTATTTTATTATAGAGTTGGCTTGGATTTAACCTATTATTGTATTTCACTGGCAGTTTTTTTCCCTCCATCATCTCGTAATAAAAGTATTTAGTAAACAAACATATTAAGCTATAATTATTATCCTGAACTTAAGAACCCATATATTTCTGATGCCAGACAGACCAGATAAAGTGTGTTTGAAAAACTGTTGAAGCAAAGAAAGTACAATGGTATGTGATGGAAATTCATATACAAACTTACAGAGGAGCTCAGACAGTGAAAAGGATGTAAATATGCACATTAATTCTAGAGCTCACTTACTCTTGATCCAACTCTTTACTTGAGGCATTTGGGCTATTAACTGAGTCATAATCCTAGAAAGATCATGTATTTTCTTTAAAAAACTTGGCAGTATTCGAAAGCATAAAAATCCCTTGAATCTCTTCTAGGTTTCTGGTAGGTTTGACTCAGATTGGTTTCTATTTCATCTTGCTGTGTTTACCTCTTCCTACCTGTTTGCTTTTAAAATTTCCAACCTTCATTTGATGTAGGTAATGCCATTCAGTTTGAATCAGGATCATAATGGATCTGCTTTGCAAAAGAACAAATCTGTCAGTGAAGGATAGATGGGAACAGAATTTTCTAGTATTTTAGTTTAGATTATCCCCACAGCACTAAGAAGTACCTCTCAATAATTTAGCTGGCATATAACTATAAGGTTGTCAACTGATAGAAGTACTTTCTTAATATCACAAATCTCTTGTGTGCATTATAGAAAGACATTGAATGGTATAATATATGCAAAGATTAAGTAAAAGTTCTGAGTTGATTAAAATGCTGAGTTGAAATTAGAATATATTTTTTAAAAAACATAATGGGAACTACTTTCTAAATTCAATCAAGAATTGGGACTACAAACTATCCAGGTGCATAAAAGTATAGCAGGACAGTACATGAGGTAAATCAGAACCAGTTATAAAAGACAGAATAGCAGAAGTGCATTGTGCTGATTTATAGCCTCCAGGAATCTGATATATATATCAAAGATCAGTATAAAGCAAACAGAACTCTATATAACTGTACCTAGATGAATAACAGCACTGATTTAATCTAATTAAAATGTCTAATATAAAACTTACATTTCCAACTATGTTCCCCAGAAATTCATATCAATATGAATTTATAAGCTGCATCTGCACACAAAGAAAGAAATGCTTACACATATATTTAAAATTCCAGAAGATTCATGGGAAAAAAAAATCAACATATTTGATTAATACTTTATCCTGGTCTGCTGTTTTTTGAAGAATAGATGAGCAGTCTGGCAACAAACACTCTGAAGTAAAGAAGGCAATAAAAAAATTGTTACCTGAAGCCTTGAAACCCAGGTTGGCATTAAGCTGTACAACACTTTTGCCATGCAAAGGAAACCTGGATATGTTGATACATGGATGTGTGTGTGTACAAGCTCCTTCACAGTTGTCACAGAAAAAGAGTCTCAAATTCACTAATAAAAAGTTTTTATTCATTCCAACACTATTTCACATTAGCATCCAGAATGAGCAGAATTATTTTTTTCCCCATCAAAACTTATCATGCTGATGATGGATTTTGAAAAGGTGCTGGAATTCTGAATGCTTCAAGCAAATCCATTGTGCTTTAGTCCCAAATAATTTGTTTCTGCTTATAACTCCAAAATACAGTGTGTACATTTGAGCTAATAAAGCACATAAATACTTTTAACTTTTTTTTATCTCCGCAGTTATTTATAGAAAAAAATGATGAATGAAACTAATGAAATTTGCAATAATGATTCATCTTTCTTTTCTTTCTTCTTTTTCATTTTCATTCTTCTTTCCATTCTCTCCCCTTTACTTTTTCCCCTCTCCCTTTTGCTCCATTCTTCCTTTGTTCCATTCTTTCCTTTACTTCTTAAAAAACGGAAAATAAAGAGGAGAAAAATAAGAAAAAAGGGTGGGGAAGGTCAGAAGAGAAATAAAAATCACTGCAAAACCCCCTTTATTTTCACATCAAATGCAAAATTTTCACTTCTTTCCTTCATTCAATATGGAAAATAAATCTCTTAAACTCTAAAATATTACAATTGTATGTGAAACTGGGATTTTATTTTTAGTAATCTTTATTAGCAAAATTAATGTCATTATTAAATCTATGACATATTTGAGCTGATATTTATATTACCTTTTAATTCTACTCTTGAAATTTCAGCTGTTAGATTTCTTTAATCATAATAAATGTGAGTATTGAGATTCCATAAATCAGATTCTTCTAATAATTCATCTGGGTAGGAGGATGTTTAGATGGATTCTACTGTGATTGAAATGCTGGATTTGGGTTTATATGTTGATTAGACCCCTGATGTGTAGTTTTGCTCTCTTGCTCCATCCTGTATAAGTCTAATTGAGAAATTATAATAAAACCAACCCAATAACACCAGCAGCTAATGGAAAGTTTCACTTTCCCTATATCTTCACAGGAAGTTCAATTTATTGATACAGCTTACCCAGGTTAGCATAAAATCCAAAATAAGGTTGCAGTCTTCATGTGAATCAACTAAACATATATACAAATTTTTTTCCCTCCTGAAAAGCAAAACACTTAATGGATTGCACCAAGCATGATAAACAATTTTGACCAAATTTCAGAATCACATCATAGCTTATTGTCATGGTGGTGTTTTTTAGTCTATCTTCTGTATTTGTTCAACCACAAGCCTCCTTTAAGGTCGAAAAAACTCAGAATACCTTTGATGATTAATTTTTCCTTTGCTTTATATTTCTCTCAATATTTCTTTCATTCTTCCTCCCAGGAACAACATCTACCCAAAATTTAATTCAGTCCATTACTTTCCCTCTGCTCAGCAGTGGTGAGGCCATGCATGGAGTTCTGTGTCTGTTTCTTGGCTCTCCAGTACCAGAGAGACAAGGACACACCAGAGAGAGTCTGCAGACATGTGCTCCTCTGGATCTTCCCAGACACTGTCCTGAAGGCAGCCCTCAGGTACATGATGTGTGACCCCTCTGCTTGATCCTCCGTCAATTGGAGACACACAGCATGAATCTGCATCCAGCTTTTAGTGAGTTTTGTTCAGGAAAGGAACTGGGCAGCAACTTGAGGGGAGTAAATCTTATGCTCATGTGCAAAGATAAATATCCCACACACAATGCAATGTGTAAAAACAGTCTTGGGAGCACTTGCAGAAGTGCTTTTGCTCAAATTATTTGTGGAGTCTTGAGTTTGACTCTGCTTTTATTATAGAGAAGCAGGATTGGGCAGAGCAGAGCAGATTATTATAGCATCACTTAGCTACAATTATCACAGAACCACAGAGTGATTAGATTGGAAGAGGTCTTCAAGATCATCAAGTCCAACCCATGCCCTAACAGCTCAATTATGCAAATATCTATGTTATCAGTTACTGTCAAATGCAGCTAATACAACTATTCGCTTAATATTCAGTCCACAAAAAATTAATGTGCCATTCAACTGAGTTTATTGATGTTAACAATGATATTATGATGCTCTGGTGAGATTCAATTATTGCAATAAAAGTGCAGAGGTAAGGGAATGGATACCAGAAGGGATACAATTTCTCACTGAGTTTTAGGTGTGAGAGTGACATACTTGGGAAAACAAACAAAAAGCTGTTTGCACTGGCACAGTAGAGACAAAATTGTGCAAACCAACAAGCAGCTAGGAATTCGAGTTGCTATTAAACAACAGTTTGGACTCATTTCACAGAGTTTTCCACAGCACTGCAATGTGCTGACTGCTACTGTCACACACCCCACTTAGCAAGCCACTGTGGTACAGCCTAAGCTTCAAAGTCATGTGCAGACTCAGCCACCTGATTTAAGCATTCAGAAATTGGCAGCTATTCCTTTACTTGCTGCCTAAGCTTCTTTCTATAGTCAATGGAGAACAAGAAGTATTTCCTGAAAAAGACATTCCAGACAGACACCATGAATCACTTTCTGATGGAAGCTCTCAAATACTCTACTGATTATGTATAGAAACCAGATTAATAACTTCACCACCTAAATTAAAGATGGCTAAAATTAGACAAGATGAATTCCATGCATTTGAAATGTACCGGTCCTGGATAATTAACCTGAATTAGAAAAGGATGGAATTGGACATTAATTTGTTAACTCCCAACATATCTTTGAATACTTCTCATGCCATCAGTTTTAGAGGTCAGAAGACTTCATAAGAGAGGTAGCTTGTGTAGGAATTAAATTACTGGCTGGCAGAGGAACACAGTAGCTGACTTGTTTATTGGCATTGTACAGATATTTTTGTTTGAAGGATCAAAAGATCAAAAAGGCTGCTCTTGGCTCTCTTTGCTGGCCACACTGCTTCTGTTGAAGCCCAGGACACATTTGGCTTTCTGGCCTGAGACTGCACATTGCCAGCTCATGTCCAGCCTCTCATCCGCCAGAATCCCAAAGTTCTTCACAGGAGGACTGCTCTCGATCAAATATGAGCATGGACCACCATGATGATAAGAGGGATGGAGCAGGCCTCTACAAGAAAAGTATAAGACTAGTGGGGCTGTTCAGTCTAAGAAAGAGTTCAGAATTACTTGATTTGGGTCTTTTCATACCCAAAGCGAGCCTACAAGAAAGATGGAGAAAAATTATGTACAAGAGCATGTAGTGACAGGACAGGGGACAACAGTTTCAAACTGACACAGACTATTTTTTAAAATAGATATTGGGAAGAAATTCTTTGTTCAGAGAGTGGTGAAACACTGGAGTGGGTTGCCCAGAGAAGCTGTCCCTAACAATGTTCAGGCCAGGCTGGATGGTGCCATCTGGTCTAGGGGAAGGTATCTAGCCCTCTGGTCTAGGGGTTTGAACAAGATGTTCTTTAAAGTCCTTCCAACAAAAACCCTTCTGTGATTCTGTCATGATTTTGTGATCTCAATATCTCAAGCTGAATATATTCAATAAAATATTCTCTTTTCACTTCATTAAATAGTGAAAAAATAAGTAAATACGGATGCAGATGCTTATTTGGGATTGAAGATTGAAGACAAATTTGTATTTGTATTACATCTTATGCTTTGTGCTGGATGCCAAGCATCTTTCCATGAACTTCGTGTTCATCAAGCTCAAAATTCAGCCAGACCTTTCTCCAGGTATTGCAAAGGAAATATCCATAGCTCCTACATCCTTTCTTTTGAGAAATGATCTCAGTAATTTTTCTTTCTTTGCTCTGTATGTTTGAATTACATAAACACTTAACATGACCTGATACCTTATAAACAATTCATTTTGACATCACACCTTGATCTTCATCTGTTCTTCTCCTTGCCTTGCACAGGATATTCACTTTCTTGAAAACAAGTCAGCTAGGCATTGGATGTTTCTCAATGCTGCATAGACACATAGCAGAATCCTCAAAACTGCATTTCCTTTTGACCTTTTCATTCCTGCGCCATGTAGCCACTAGATCATTTGATGCCTGTTAAGAGTGAGAACTGATTTTTGTCACAAATGTGTTCAACATTAGAGCAAAAGAGGAAGATGGTGAGGTAGCCTCTGACTTGGTAAAATATATCAGAGTCCTTTGATGGCTTGCAGTATTAAAAGATGTAGCCCAGCCTTTTCTGCTTGTCTTGAGATTTTCACATCTAAATAGATCCATACTGCAGACAATTACCATCAGCAGATGGGAAGGGAGAAAGCTGTGTGTAATCAGACTTTCCATTGTGACTTCTGCTTTCTGTCTTACCTAATTTCACTATCCTTGTAACTCCTCACAAATCTGACACCTTTTGCCACACCACAATTAGTGTTCTTTTTTCCAAGGTTATATAGACTTAATTTATTGGCATCTTGGAGTTCCAGTTCAAGAACTGAAGCATCTGTGTCCTGTGTTTCTAAACCCTGAACAGGCTGAACCCGTATCATAAACCAGGCAAAAAAAAATACATTGCAAACACTGACCTATCATGAAAAATCGGTCAGTGCAGACTCACTCTGACACATTGACTTTCTCTTCCTTCTGCTGCAAAAAATCTGTATTTTCCCAAACCAGAAGAGAATGGAACACAGCACAGGGGCACCAGCTAAGAGTGTTAGGCAGTAAGGGGTGCTAAGTAAAGATATAAGTGCAGGGCACACAGGAACATATCTCACAACTGTATTTCTGAGTTGCTGAACCCTTTGCACTAGTGGCTTTCTCAGCCAAAGAATTTATGCAAATCTCTGTGTTATATCCTTTGATGGGCTTTGTCTCCAAGGGACTGTATCACTGAGGTGCTGGAAGAAGAAACTGTGGTGCTAAAAGATGAATAGACAGGAAGGAGAAAGGTGTCCAATAAGTGAAGGACTGCACACTGTGGAATGGACCCATGCTGGAGAGGTTTGTGAAGAACTACAGCAATGGGAAGTACGAGTTTGTACAGAACAGTCTCCCATGGAAGGAACCCCAAGCTGGAACAGTACAAAAGCATGAGGAAGTAGGAATAGCACAGATTAAATGCTATAAACTGTCTCTGACTTGTGTTCCCTTTCCCTCTTCACTGCATGGAGGGGACAAGGTACATGGGTTGGGAGAGAATTTGAGTGTGTGAAGAAGGGTAGGGTGAGGGGAAAGTGCTTTTAATTTTATTCCTGTTTCTCACTAATCTACTATGTTATTTAATGGAAATAAATTCAATTCATCCTCTCAAGTCTGCTTTGCTTGCAACAGAAATTGGTGAGTCATTTCCTTGTCTTCATCTCGACCGATGAGCTTTTTCATTTTATTTTTCCCCTCTGTCCTGCAAGAAGGCGAAGTGATAGAGCAGCTTGGTGGGCACATCTCTGACATCCCAGGTAAACCCAACACACAAAGTTAGTCCTATTTTGCAAACTCAGATACAGCTTCTTTCACTTAAGACTCCAGTGAAAAGGCATGAGGAAATTACTAGGTATCTCCCTTTCTAACTGTGTTAAAGTATTTGGTTTACCAAATAGTTACTCTGTGTTTCCCAGAGATTCTCTTCCCTTTTTCAGTCTACTACTTTTTTTGTACAGAGTTAGAGAAATTTTTTGACTTCGTAAAAGGTAAGTAAAACCTTAACTAGAAACTCTAATGGAGGTGTTTATTTCAGGTAGGAAAAAAAATCAATATTTATTTTGCTCCCAATCCTGTTCTCTACTTCCTAGAGCAAAATTCTCTTCCTTAGCTTATGAAGAATTTTCACATCTGACAAAACCTTAACCATTCACTTCAAAAATATAAATACAAAGAAGGAAAACCTGCCTAATGAATTTAAATGCAAAACATGCTGGATTGCCAGATCAGTGAATTTGCTAATTCAGTATGTAAATCTCTCCAGGAACTCTGTCCTACAGAGAAATTAATTCACTGCTTGTTCAGTCTTTGGATAATGATAATCTATTGGTCTGTACAGTTGACTGCACTGCAAGGTAAGGATAGTTGATAGCATTCCACAAACATTTGGAGACACGGTCTTGCTTTCCTCTTCTGTGTGAAGGATCAAGTTTTAAACACCTGACTCGTTTAGAGAACCTCCTCCTCATAAAGCAATATGCTTCTAAAACAGAAGTATGGCTTTTCTAAGCATATGGTCAGTGTAGCTTGACATGTATAATCTCCTAGATGTCAGAATAAACTCAGCCACAGTGACACTGAGCTTCTTGGCATCAACAGGAACAAACATAGGTTAATGCTCTGCATTTTTAATAATGAAACCCTTGAGCATTTTTAGGGGCCTCTTTCAATAGTTGTGGTATATGCAGATTCCCATATCTGGCATGATTTTCTCCCTTGCAGAAGTTTTCTGTAAAATATTCCTATCTGAGTTCAAAACAACAATAAATTATTCCAGAAAATCATTACTGGGACATGGGAATATCAAAGCTAATTTTCCTCATTCCCTTTTGCCTTACAATATGTCTATTTGTTCATTCTCTGCCACATTCTCCTATACACTTGAATGAAAATGATTATTTATTCTAAATCATTTCCTTTTCTATTTTTCTTCTCCTTGTAGCTGACATGCTGTCACATGCACTCTTCATCTGGTACATTAGTCAGTTCCTGAGGCAATGAACATCCGCCAGGTTGTATTTGGCAAGAGGAAGAAGTGAGCTCGCACAACAGAAGATTCTTGGATCCCAAGCAGGAACTTCCCCTCACCAAATGGCATCAACAAAGGACAGATTTTAAGATTTGTCAAATCAATACTCTTAAATCCTTAGATCAAATCTTTATCTGCAGGATCCAAGCCATCAAGATGTCTAAAGCAGCATCAGAGAGGCTAATCCGTGATACACACACAAGATAACACAGTTTCAATGAACTCACTAGCAGCAATCATCAAGTTCATCCTCTCAATTTAATTGTATTGACAGAAATAGATTTATATACAGACTTCCTTGGACAAAACCATTTCTTGACAGTAATTTTCAAGATTAAATTATTCCAGGCACCATTAATATGACTAAAGCTGGGGATAACATCATTTAATTTATTTGATCTGATCATTGTGATATTTGGGACAAAAGACCAAGAAAAATAAAAAAGCAAGGAAACAAGTCAAGGAAACAAGTTTGTTTACATTCCATATTACATTCCATATTCTACTTTCGATTGCAATACTTCTATAATGTGAGTTCTAATTCACATCCTCAAGATGAAAATTTCCCAGATACTAAGAGTTATAGCTTCAGCATACAGGCAGACCTGTATACCTCTAAACTGAAAAGGATCCAGAAACTAGATTTTGCCTTTGAAAATACTTGAGGGATTCAGTTATTTAGAAAGATTTTGATAAAATCTGGAATAGTTCTGAATGGACAGATTGCATGAAAAGAATATCATCTGCTCTTTTTATCAATTTTTGCTCTCTATGAATAGAGCAAAACCACACACATGTTTTTTCTAACACCTGTGTGGTTACAGGACTCTGAGTAAATTCCAGTCTCATATCAAAGGGTTTCAGATTAAAACATCTCTAATGCCTGGAATATTTTCTAAGCACTGGCTTATAAGTTTTCCAAAGGCAGAGCATACTTCAGCCCTCAGTGACTGCAATGCTATTCTGCAGAAAATTGGGACAGGTCGTGAGAAGACAGAAATAAAGAAAAGTTCTCTGTCTCCAAGTAACTAAAATAGTCACTTGAGTATGAAAAGTCTGAGGGTTTAAACTCTACATACAGGACTTGTTTCAGTATGTGGTTGTTTTTATTTATTTTTTTTTACATTTTATTTATTTAAATTCTTCATTTTTTAAATATCAAATATTAGAACTAATTGTCAGTTCGTTAGATTTTAGGCTTTGTTGCTAACATCAGCCAAGTGTATTTTTAATGAAAAGTAGCATCTGAATAAAGGAAATAGAGGAAAATTGATGTGCTGTCTTGAAAACAAAACAAAAGCACAAAAGAGAGAATTACTTAAGGACTTATTGGCTAGAGAACTAATGAACATACATATACCTTTAAAAGCTCTGCAATGAGCGCTGCTTCCTGCCTTAGAGAAGGAAAGAGGGTGTGGGAGGGAAGCAAGAATGTTATGTCATTTGGAGAACGTTCTGGGAACGACTCATGTTAAAATGCTAATCTAAAAATAGAGGGCAGAAGCTCTCAGAAAACAAGACCTGATATGTTTAGGTGATCTACCAAACAATTATATCAAGTATCAAACAATTGTATCAAGTGGGTGTAAAATAAAAACTAGAGAAGCTGTTCACAGGCAGAAGTCAGAGCAGTTTTCCTCTGTTTGAAAGCAGAGACAGTTGGATACTGTTAAGGAATACTCTTTATTTCTGTATCTCATTCAATTTTATTTGCAACAGCATAAACAGGAAGGTACTAAAACCCTATTCTTCCTTCTTAGATCTCACAGCACTCTACAGACTACTAGCAAGAAAATGCTTCAGGAAAGAAGTTTTGAATATCTGAAGTGAAGTGAATAAAACGTTGATCTGCTTTGTCTGAAGATAGTATTCTAAGTATCTGCCTATTGCAAAAAAAGAAACTTGTTGGGGTTTTGGCTTTTTTTTTTTTTTTTTCCCCCTAATGTATGAGATCTTTGCTGTATTTTGGATCAGTCCAGTTAGTTTTAATATTATAGATTTGGATGAGAAACAAAGGGAGGGATTCTGGTTGATCCCTAAATCTGAGTGTCCCTAAGGGTATTAGGTGTCTTTAAACTCCCTTTCAGTCTGTGGATATGGTGGCAGTACAGCTCAGGTGGAAAATCCATTCAGGTATTGAGCTAACATGGACTCAGTTCTGTTATCTTAATGTGTCCTCAGAAATCTGCAGCAGGACTCACAGATCTGACACAGAAAGTTCAGGAGACACGCATCCTTCTGGACCACAATTTGGGGAGCAGATAAGATACACAGGGCATGCCAAGTAGCATTAGATGTGTTTAGTATACAAGTCATGTTCTATTTCTCTACTTTTGAGTGATCCAAAAGGCTCAATAAGCTCTATTGATTGTATTAAGTAGTTCAAGAGTGGACAGGTAGATCAGCCATTCAGCTTCTTAAAGATACACACCCAATACCTTAAAAAATTCTCTGTATCCTGACTGGCTGCAAGCTGCTGTTGCAGGACATATTTCATTTGTAGGTGTCAAATATTTTCTTCCAGCTCAATTGAAATGTCTTAAGTATCCGAAGATACCTTTAGCAACACATGGTCTCTTCTCTCATGAGACCTCACCTGGAGTACTGCGTCCAGGTTTGGGATCCTCGAAGTAAGAAAGATCAGGACTTGTTAGGCTTAGTCCACAAAGGCCACAAAGATGCTCAGGGGAGTAGAGCACCTCTGCTGTGGAGACAGGCTGAGACAGCTGGGATTGTTCAGCCTGGGGAAGAGAAGGCTCTGGGGATACCTCATTGAAACCTTCCAGTACCTTGGATGTAGTTTGTTTAGGAACACTATTTTCCAGTTTAGTACTATGGCTAAAACCACAAGCTGTTTTCCAATCCAATTAGAAGCACAAAAGGCAGAGATAAGAAAAAAATACTGGAAATGCAGTAAGAAAAGGAAAAGAACAGTAACTTCAACTATATTCAACTATATAAAAGAAATTATTTATAAAATTTAATTTTTTATAAAATATGTAATTTTTTATAAAAGAAAGTGCAAGGAACTTTCTCTCTCAGGAAGTGAGAGTCCCTGTTCCCTCTCCCCTCAATTATGTGAATGTTATAGAATAATCTCTGTATTTTAGCCATACCTCCTCCCAGCTACTACAAAAATTAACCCGGTCTTGGCTGGAACCACAACATACATTAAGGGGGCTTATTAAGAGGAGTGAGAGGGACTTGTTATCCAAATAGAACATGAGGACAAGGTGCAATGGTTCTAAATTGACAGAGTGTAGGTTTTAGACTAAATGTTAAGAAGAAATTCTTCACCCAGAGAGTGATCAAGTACTGGAACAAGTTACTCAGAGAAGTTGTGGACACCCCACCCCTGGAAGTCTTCAAGTCCAAGTTGGATGGGGCTCTGAGCTGCCTGATCTGGTGAACGGCCTCCCTGCCCATGATTTTTAAGGCCCTTTCTCTCCCGAAATGTTCTTTGATTCTACAAATCCTACATTTAGGAAATTTAATTGAGAACCTACACTGAAACTGAGTTGCCTTTTGTTGCAGAAGCTTGAGTGGGCTAAGAAAAAAAATCCTAAATTACTATTAGAAAAAAAACTTTTCCCAAGAACCTTGAAATGAAAGTACAAAGGGGGAAACAAACAAATGATGAAATAAATGAACTGTTTGGTAAGGATTAAAACAGCTTTTAAAGTTGTACACTTTTCAGAAAAGTTTTAAGTATCATAAATTTGTATTCTACTATCTAATTCTTTAATTGCAAATTCTCTGAAGCAGCCTGTTATTATGCCTGACTATTACCTAGCACAGTATTGCTTTCAGATGCAGGCTCTGTGTTTTGTCATAATAGAAACAGCAAATAACAGTAACAAATGTACAAACTGCTAGAGAACATAGCCCACTGCCTAGTAATTAACTTGTGTGCATGCATATATAATCCACATGGTTTCAATGCCAAAAGCTCATATATTACAGTTTAAAAAAACATTGTCCCTGTTGTGTGAGCAAATTCCCAAAGCTGTGGCAGTTTCTTTGAAGAGGTGCCTTTCTGGGTCAGAATTCAAGACGTGTCTGCACACATTTCAGTGTCCAGGTATAGGAACAGCCTCTGTTGGGAAGGCAGCCCCATCTCTTCAAATCACAAAACTTTATTGTTTCAGAGCCGTGCTTTGTCACAGTGTTAGTCATGGACTGATCATAAATATTTATGCTTTCAGCAAATGGATCTGTTGTGCCAATAAACACTGCTGTTTTGTCTTCTTTTTCAACATTCCATGAATGGTATGCAAAAACTAGATTGTACATTGACAGGTAACACAATCCTCTTCAGCAGCATTGACTCGGAATTCAGAACCATGGAAAACTCAAAAACAAATATCACAATTGTAGTGTTTTAATTTTTCCACTTTATAGTCATTCTCCTGTGTAATCAGGCTTGGAAAAGGACATGCTCTAACTGGTGAGGATGTATTCTGTTTCCAATGACTAATTCCAAGCAGTGAAGAGAGCTCATTTTGGTTTTTTGATTATTTCTAATAGTATTCAGATAAAGTAGAATGGAAGTTCTTTCAGGCTACAAAATGCACATATCTCAAATATATTTCTTTACAGTAATGCCTAAGGGATATTGTGTTTCTTTTATCATTCTACACTATAGAATTATAGAGTTCAGGAAAATATTATGATCACACAGCTAAAGTTAAACCTCTGTGTTTATATACACAGACGCCCATGTCTAAAATTCTTCCCAGGCTCTTTTATGTGTTCAAAGGCACAGTGCCATAATATGCCATTTTTGTAATATTGTAAAAGATTTAGTAGCCTCCCTCTCCTAAGCTGTCCTTGATGTTGCAAGGAGCTTTTCAGACTAATGAAGATAGATATAGATAGCACAGTAAGGCTTGGACAGCAAAACAGTGAAGTTTATTTTATTGCAAAGTTGTTGTTTTCCTGTAATTATATTCTTATATTTGCTGTAGGGTTCATTTAAAATGCTGCAGGGGTCAATGCTGTTTGCTCAAGGCTAAGAAGTTTGATTTCTACTTTCTACATTTGAAAATGTAGAAAGAAAAGTACATAACTTCAAAATTACATGTACTCACAGTTCTTTTGGACCAGAAATCATGGACAGCACGTGAAAGAGTTCATTAACACAGAATGAAAGTTATAATTTTGAGTAAGAAATTACCAGAGATCTCTTGATACAATTCAGTCATTTAAAAAACTTCCAGTTACATAATTCTTAGCATTTGGTTACCATTTTTGGGTCTTTCTTACTGTGAAAAAAGCAGGAATACATTATTTCGGGGCCAAATGGAGATCACAAATGGTCTGACCTCTACTTTCTTTCCGCTGCACTAAAAGAAAGTTATTGTCTGCAATGATATTGAGATTAACTTTTGAAGTTTGTTTCAATACACTAATAATTGCTGGCCATC
Source organism: Sylvia atricapilla (assembly GCF_009819655.1). Lineage (NCBI taxonomy): Eukaryota > Metazoa > Chordata > Aves > Passeriformes > Sylviidae > Sylvia > Sylvia atricapilla. Next base: position 146,789,345 of record NC_089140.1, read on the forward strand.
TCTTATCTCTAAGGTACAAGTGGTTCTTTTCATCTTTTCATCTTTTTTTTTTTTTTTTTTTTTTTTTATATATATATATATATATATATATATATATATATATATATATATATATATATATACACAGTACACACAAAAATCGTCCAAAGTCCTTGGTGTAAGGAAGTGGAAACACCCTAAAAATCAGTCTCTGAGAGATTGCTGTCTCCATGCAGTCTTTGTGTGAGAGTGAATATAGGGCTGCAGAAATTTTCTGGTATTACTAGACATGTTGAAGAGTAGCTGGCAAAATTTCTGGTCTCAAGACAAGGAACATGACAGTGATTTGCAAATAAATTACAGAGACTTGTTGGGGGCAGTCAGAAGGAAAAGTAATCCTATATCAATTTCCATCATAACTTCTCAGCTTTAAGCAGTGGCTGCAGCTTGAAGCTAATGCCTTGCAACACAGTTGCTCCATGAGTATGACCTCATGAAATGTGATGTACAATCCAAACCTAGTAGTAGTAGTAGCAGTATCTATATAATTAAATTGATTTTAAAACAAGACTTGAAGAAAAAGAACTTTAAACTTGACTGTGATCTCCAATGAAAAATATTTTTGATGTGTTTCATGAAGACTGATGTCCATATATTTTATGTAATAAAAAAGAAGAAATGGATACAATATGAAGTACTGAAGAGGGAATATATTGCCTGTATATGTATTTGTATATGCACATACATATACAAACAGCCTAGTTTCATCCTGCATCCCATTGTGTCCATAATTCTGGTGTGTACAATGAAAGAAAAACATTCAGTTGATGATTTATCACCTCTGTAGTGGTCGTATTATCTTAGATGGATTGCTCTTTGGTTCTTATATTACTCCACTGCCTACAGAGCAAAGATGCAACTAGGTCAGCTTAGATGGTTAACTTTAATGCATGATCCATTGCTCAGAATTAAGTAACCTCATTGGACTTAAATCCTCAACAAAAGAAGAAAGTAAGTATCTTATGAAGGCATGGACAAATGGGCTCTGAAATACTGGAGCTCTGCATTTTTGACCATGATCAGCACAGTGATACCATGATGCTTGACCTGCCTGTCAAATCTGCCTGTCAGAGAATGGCTCTAAGATGAAGAAGGCTAAATTTAAATTAGATATTAGGGATAAATTATTCACTGTGAGGGGGGTGAGGCACTGGCACATGTTGCCAAGGGAAGCTGTGGATACCCCATCACTGAAAGTGTTCAGGGACAGGTTGGATGGAGCTTTGAGAAACATAATCTAGTGGAAGGAGTCCCTGTCCATGGCACAGGGTTTGGAACTAGATGACCTTTAAGGTTCCTTCCAGACCAAACGATTCTACGATTCTATCGTTAACCACCTGTCCTGGCTTAGGGCAAATCTGGGAGGAAACTTCCAAGGGGTCCCTCTAGAAAGCAGATTCAAGTGGCCCCTCCCCCAACAGGTTTGGGAAAATATTTCCTTGGAGAAAAGTGGTAAAAACCCAGTTTATTTAACAAGGAAAGTATTCACAAATATAAAAAAAAAAAATCATATGAAACAATAAAACCTCCCACTGTTCTGAAGAGGTGGCAAATTCAGAAAGAGAGTCCCTGTAATGGGGTGTAGCTCAGCTCACTCAGTCTCTTTTCAGTTCCTCCTGCACTGGAAAATGCTGTGTCCTGAGCCCTGGTGGGGCAGGTGTTTTTCTGGGTTTTCAGTCCAGAGCAGGGCTGATCAGCTCCAAGAAAAAGAAAAGCCACAGTCCAGGGAACTTCTGTGCTTCAGCTAGCTAAAAACAAACAAAAAAAAACACCCTAACTAAAAGCAAAGGAGGGCTCTCTCCCACTGTCTGTGCTGTAAACAACACAGTCCATGAGAAGGAATGTGGGACAGCAAGTGCAGTTTCTGAAAACAAACTGCACACTTCTTCTGTCCTCCTTTCATTCTTGGAACCAGTCTTAAAGGTGCAGAATTTAATATCCACCATAAACAGAACAGACACTTGGGGACACAAGCAATATAAAGTCGCCCTAGGACACCACCTGTGAAAATCATGAAATTTCTTTATCTTTTTTTCAGCTTCTCACACGGTTGTTTGTCATGTTTGGCAACTTCTCAATTGGTGTCCAGCACCTTTCCACATCTTTTGGATGTGTTTGCTTAGCTTACCCTCAGGTCAAGCTAGACAGACCTAGTCACAGACCAATCATTTGTCTGCAGAAAAAACAGAAGAGCTCAAATCTGAGGCTACAGGTACTGATAGACTTCAAAATGGATATTCTTTACAGCCTTCAAATTCTGGGTTGATGTATATGAGACATGAATGAGGTAAAAGCATTTAGCATTTCCCAAAGAGGGACGTGAATGGAGGTCAGTAACTCTCACATCCATACCCTGGTGTGTGTGAACATAAAACAGCCTCAGAGCTGTACTGCATTTTGCCAAGAGCAACAGTTACTACAGGTGCCTTATAACTTGTAGATAACATTCTTGGAAACTGCTAGAATTGTAGGAAATGTTCTTAATTCAATGCTCATCTCACACATTTTATATATTTGCCTGAGTTGGAATGTTCTGTCCTTAGCTAACATAGCATGGCTTTTACTTGCAGAATCTTAGGAAGCAATGTACAGTTTGTGAAGATAGAAAAAAAAAAAAAAAAGAAAAAAATCCTCTAAAAGATAGGAGTATTCTATGAAGTATCTGTCTTTGGATAATGGAACTTGCAAACCATTGGATACTGTCTGTTATTGAGTACCATGGTGTAACCCCAGCCAGCAGTCAAGGCCCATGCAGCCACTCACTCCCCCATTAGTGGGACTGGGGAGAGACTCAGAAGAGTAAAAGCTGCAAAACACATGGATGGAAATAAAGACAGTTTAATAGGGAAAGCAAAAGCCAAGCATGCAAGCAAATCAAAACAAGAGGAAAATCCTCTGCTTCCCATGGGCAGGCAGGTGTTCAGACATCTCCAGGAGAGCAGGGCTCCATCACAAATAATGGTTACCTGGGAAGAAAAACACCATCACTGCAAATGTCCCCCCCTTCCTCTCCTCACTTTATATACTGAGCATGATGTCCCATGGTCTGGAATATCCCTTTGGTCAATTTGGGTCACCTGTTCTGCCTTTGTCTCTTCCCAACCTCCCATGATCCCAAATTTCCTCCCCAGTGTGGCCATACAAAAAGCAGAAAAGGCCTTGTCTCTGTGCAGGCCCTGCTCAGCAATAACAGAAACATCTCTGTATTATCAACACAAATTCAAAACACAGCTCCATTATCTGCCACTGGGAAGAAAATTAACCCAGATGAAACCATCACAGTCTGTGTGTTCCCAAATTTGTTTTCAGAATCTAAGTCTCAGTAAGAAAATTTACAGTTCACATTTTATATTCAAAATAGTACAAATAGGTTGTTTTTGTTAAACTTTAGACCTTAATGCATAATTAATCCTTCGGTTAGAAATCAGAGACATCTAAAAGATAATTCCGTTCCCTCATTTAGAATTTAGAAGCATCTACAAGGTAATTCTGGACAGTCAAAGTTATCTTCTTTTTTCTTTTCCTTTTTTTTTTTTTTTTTTTTTTTTTTTTTTTTTTTTTTTTTTTTTTTTTTTTTCCCATCTCAACTTTCTTGAAGGTCATATTTGCATAACAGTTCAGATTGCCCATTCATCCAATAAAGATAGATTTTAGTCGGGTTGGAGACACACATACTGACACCAGAAAATTCTACGCATCTTAGAGAAATGTTAGTCAGAGAGATTTATTTCTTCCCTTTTGAAATTGCATTAATATTTATTATGGTGTGTAATGACTGAGTTATATGGTTGATTGTTTCCAGGTATTAGTGCAATATGAATATATTAGCAGCCCCTTTCTAACTGTAATAAAGCACAAAATCAAATGATACAAAACAGATTAAAATGGTTCAATATGTATTTACAACCTTATATAAATGAACAACCAGAAAGTATGGAAAATATAGAGTAGCACGTAATGCTTTTTAACCTTGTTGCAAGAATTGTGAAGGGCAGTTCTTCATCAGCTTTTAAGTGACTGGGAAAATGCTTAAGGAAAGTTAACATCTTAACATCTTCTCTACTCATCAAAAGCTTTGTATGAACAGATTAGGAACCTGATACTGTATCCCTGTTCCGTTTGATAACTCTCATTTTGTCAATTTATAATTTAAGTTAAATGGTTCACAAAGAGAAAAAAGGAAGTGTAGAAGAAATGTATGTCACAGTGGAAAGAAGATGCCTTACAGAGTCTTTGAAATTGTGAAATTCTCTGACTCCTTATAGGAGGTTTTTATTGCTTTTTATGCTTTAAAACTACTTAAACTGTTAGATTCTGATTAGAGATGTGAAAAACAATAGATGATATCTAATTTAATATTTCCACCCACCAGTGGGACCACTCCTATAATGCACCAGCCACAATGTTTCCATTACATTATTTTTAATGATGAATTCCATATTTTCAAAGGGAAATTTGTGACTTTTTTTTTACAGTAGGACTATGGATTAATCCAGTCCTTTAAAATTCATGTCAAAGTATTCTGCACTCTACCTCTTATAAAAAAATTGCTGTTGTTTTTGTTTTTTAGTTGCTTTGAAATTGCTGTTTTGTAAATATTAAATATCCTCCTCATACATTCAAAGACATATGGAAGAGATCTTCTCTATCTGCCTCTTCTAGATCAATATTTATTTTAAAATGTTATTTTCTTGTTATTATTATTATTATTATGCTTCATGGGTCCTTTGTTTCATTCCATAACCTGCTCCAGATTTTTCACTCTTTCTTTTTGAGAAACTTTTGGGTCAATTTTAACTATTGTCCTCTTCTGAGACCTTTCTAAATTTGACATACTTAAAGATTAGCTTCCTTCACTGAGAACTTGGAAAAAAAGGGGGCTATTTAGCATCTGAACAGCACCATGTTTGCTGGTGACAATGACGTTGGCCTCAGAGCAAAGTAAATAAATGCTGAATCTACAGGGCTGATGGTGATCCCTGCACCAGGCTTGCAGCCCCTCCTGCCCTCCTCCTCCTCTTCTTCTTCCTCCTCTCCCCTTTGTCTTTGAAGGATTGTTTCTCATGTGTTTTCTCCTTATTTATCACTGTGCCTGTGTGGTGACTTGCTCTTCCTCTGGTGTATTTTCAAGGAGGTTTCTCCAAACTTTAAAGAGACATACAATCCCTGCTTTACTTGTGAGACAAGTGCACCTGCTAAACACACTTGGGGATTGAAAAAGGAACATTCTCCATAATAAGTGAGTGACTGAGGTTGCAGTGATTCTGGAGTAGAAACCTTAGTTATTTTATGGGACACAGGAATAAGAAAACTTTATCTTCATCTCTGAAATTTAGGGGGATTTGGGTTTTTGTTTTTAATTCTGTGAAAGACTGGGGAACGGTTTAAACTTAGAACAGTATGTGCAAGTTTGGATATCAGGTTTTTAAAAAACTACAATATGTCAGAAGTGAAAAATTACAGAATACCTTGTTTTAAACTAGGGAAACCCACCCATTGTCCCACAAACTGAAAGAAGATTGAAAGTTTACTTATTTATAGTGTAGAGCTATCTTCATGGACAGAAAATTGCAAATGGTGAAGACAATGTCAGAGTAGTGGAGAAAGTAATTAAATAGTAAAAAATTAAGAGCTGAAGCCAGAGAAAGATTCAGTGAGAAGTGAACTCCTTAACAGCAAAGCCAGTTAATTATTGGGACAGGCCCCCAAAGCAAGCGAGCTCATTTCTTTGGCTTTCTGTCTTTAAATGGAAAATCAACAAAACTTCATAAAATATTTTCTTCAACCAAGCTCAAGTTACAGGGCCATGTGCTCAACTATATGTAATTCAAAAGTACATTTTTGCTTTAAAGTCTGAATCACGTATAATTTGCAACAAAAACCCAAAAATATAAATTTTCATGAAAAGCATTTTCCTCAAAAATGATCGTTTTATTCATATGCAAACAATGAAATTAAAACTGAAAAAATAAGTTTCACCTGAAATCTGAATCAGGTCTCTGAACAAGTCAGTATCTTTTCCTTCAACATAAATAACAACAGCTAATCTAGTTTGCTCTTACAGTTTCAAAAGACTTTTTTAGTTGACGCTGTCTATTCTTTTTTGTGCTTCCTGAACTCTGATTTTGATTGTTTCCGAGATTCTTTGTCTGATCAATTTATACTCTAGAGCTGTGATACTATTATGTTAGTTAAGGGAATTATTGATATTTTTTAACAGTATCCTTGGAAGTTAATGTATAACCAACAACTGTAAGAAAGTGGTTCTTCTGAGAATGGCCTGTGACATCAATCTGCCCTGCAGTCCCAGTCTATGCATACATGTGACAGTTCTCAGATTTTAACAGAAATAGACTTTGTCACTGGACTTAGGAACCTGCCTTCTCACATCCATTAATCTTTTAATGCAGAAAAGCCATGTCAACAGGTGCTGTCATAACACTCTTAAGTGACATAAGAAATGTGATCTGCTCCAGCTGCTCCAGCTCAGTTTTCTGCTTTGCAGCTGCTGGAGCCCAGGCCAGTGCCCAGGATTCAAGGTCTCTGCTCACACTGAGGGATGCAGCTGCTGCTTTTCCAGCTGCTCCTTCAACCAGTAGCAAAAGAGGGCACATGTCCCAGAGGCAAAAACACGGAGACAGACAGACAGAGAGGACATAGGCATGGCTGATAACATACTGCCACACACAGGACTCACACACAGGGAGCCATGTCCCCTCCTCTTCAGCTTGGAGAGATTGGGTCAGTCCTGGTGGCACACACACACTCTCACTCTCTGTATTCAAAAGTACATAACAATTTGCACATCCTTGGAGCATCACCAGAGCGCCTCTGTTATCCCTGCCCCTCTGATTGTATCCCAGCCCACTTCAAATGCCCCCTGCTTGCCTGCTGGTCCAGCTTGGTGCTCACTGCAAATACACATACAAAGCTGTCCCTCCGGCACTGCACATTTGCAGTTCCTCCTGTGAGTACCAGCACAGCCCTGTCTGACTTACACCCTGTCCCAGCTTGAATTTACTGGTGAATACACACATACTTCTCACCAGGCCTGGGGATGATACAGACACCCTGCCTCAGCAGCTGGCACCAGGAACACAGGTGCTTTCTTCAGACACTTCTTCCACAATACTTCTTGAAATACCTTTGGTCCTCTGCAGTGGTGTGGTGCCTCTCAGGGACCTCACGTCCCATTTCTGGCTAGCTCTGGCAACAATGCCACACTGAAAGGTAAGATTCAGTGTCCTGGAACACGTCCTCTATCCTGTGAGTTCTTGTCTTCAGCAGAAGTGTGAAGAGTGGTGAGGAATTAGGGAAGACCCATGTGAGGATTTCAGCTGGGGTTTATTAAGTCTATGCTAGACTTGTACACAACCAGGCAGATACCCATGAGAAGTGAGTTTTTCTCTCTGGCACAGCACCTTAAGTATGGGGGTGGGGGAAATGAGAAGAGGGCAACTTGGAACCAATCCCAAGTTTTAGGGGAGTGACCCAGAACATGACAGACAGTAGAACCAATCAATCAATTGGGGGGTGGGGGGAGTACCGAGACCATGCAAATCACTTGACACCCTCAGTAGAACTTTCTGGACATCAGGGTGAGGCTGTAAAGTGATGGGCAGGACTCTTAATCATGATTGACACCTGCCAATCACTGGGGTAAACCAAGGAGGGTTTAACATGGGGTTACATGAGAGAAACCATTGTAACTTATACAAAATCATATAAAACAAAGAACACCTGTATATGGAAAATTGGTAAACGTAAAAACACACTACCACAGTCTTTTATAGTACTTTTGCACCTATGTTTAACTGTCAAATTGAGGACCAACGACCAGTTGTGTAGGGGAAAGTTCACAGCTATAATGAAATTATATCCCCAGCTGTCATGATTTTGCAGTTTAATATTTTAAGACAAAAACAAAGAGAGCTCCAGGAAAGACATTCGAGTAATCCAAGATAAGAATAGAACTATTACACTTACTGCAATAAAATATGATTATAGTACAGCAAATGTCTAAACAAAGCCAAGTGTATCGGTATCAGGAAAAATTATGGAATAATTTTTATCCCTACCGTTCCTACATAAGGCATATTTAAGAGTGGCATTAAAGCAAAAAGACAAGGAGCATGCTTTTTGAAATAAAGGAATCAATCACACTTTGAACTCAATGGGTTTATACATTTGTAGCCCATATACATATTGGTAACATCTCGATTTTATTGGAATCCAAAGAATAATGTCTTCCTTCCAAATATCTGATAGACTACACTGAAGCCTCTTGATAATTTAATTGCTTGACTACATTCCTGTTTATATCACACAGCAACTAAGAACCTTAGACTTAGACTTTGTATAGATAACAATTCACTGATAATTATCTCTGGAATGAGTTAGAAGTTTGAGCTTCTTCATAAACACAAAATACAAGACTGTCCTCGTCCTAGGGATGTGATAATATAGAAATACTTAAAACTAAAGTACAGAATTTCTCATCAACTTCTCCTATAAACACTTCAGAGAACTTTGAACAATCAACTTACGAAAGAATAATTGAAAGCAAATTAATTACCTCATACTTTCATCCTGGATTATTTCAATAAAACCCTTGTAACATGCTCCACTGTATTTCATGTAGAACTAACTTAAATTGTATAATGCAAAACAGGGCAACAGTCACAATATCCAATTAACAGGAACATGTATAAGCTGTGACAGTGACACAGTAAAGTCACTGTAGTAGAGAGCCATTGGCAATGGTTGATTAACAATTAAAAAAGCTCTTTGAATAAGTAATTGATTACCATTCTCCATATAATTAGGGGATACATTGTCCATACCCAGATGAATACCAAATGATATACACATCTCATTTAAAACTTTAAAGTTAATTTCTTTCCTAGGAAAAAGGAAACTCCTGCTTCCCATACATCGACTGGCAAACCAAAACAAAATAATTTCTGAAATTTGAAACAGTACTGTATACATTTACTCCTATTTTGTGTTTTAACTCTATTGGTGTTGCTTTTTTTAATTGAGCTTTACCCAAATTTAATGGCAAAACTGTGACACAGAATCACACACAGAATCACTAGGTTGGAAGAGACCACAGCCTAGATGTCAGTGTTGTTGATGTCCCAAACTAAACATGCCTGGTCAACTTGCTACATGAATGTAGAAATTTATCCTACCAATAATTCATCTATGTTCTGAAAACGCATAAAACTACCACAAAGGAAGAAAAAATCCTTTTTGCATTCTCCTACTGCATTCTGTTTCATAAAGGTCTGAATTATGTAATTCAGAAACATATCCAGTTGGAGAACTAGTTGTCAGCATGCTTATACAGAGTCACATAGAGCCACACAAAATCAAAAAAGTTGGAAATGACCTCTGAGATCACAGAGTCCAACCTTTCAATAAACACTACCATGTCAAGAAAATCATGTCGTCTTTCCTTGAGGACCTACAGGGACAGTAAATTCATCATCTCTCTGGAAAGTCGATCCCAATGTCTAAACTCCCTTTCTCTGAAGAAATTCTTCCCAATGTCCAACCTAAACCGTCCCAGTACAGCTTAATACGATGCACTCTTATCCTATTAGTACTTGTCTGGTAGAAGAGACAGAGTCCCAACTGGTGAAAACGTCCTCTTAGAAAGTTGTAGAGTGATAAGATCATAACCATGCACCTCCTTTTCTCCAGAATGAAAAATCTCAGCTCTTTAAGTTGCTTTTAACAAGATGGTGCTCTGGCCTTTTCACAAGCCTCATTGATGTTGTCTGGACCTGCTCCAGCAAGTCGGTGTCCTTTCTGAATTCAAAGGCCCAGAACTGGAAACAGAACTCAAGGTGTGGCCTCACACGTGTGCCCAGGACAGAGGGACAATTACTGCCCTGCCTCCTTGCTCAGCTGGGCACACGACGGCTCATGTCCAACTGCTGTTGGCCAACACACCCAGATCCTTTCCACTGGGGAGTTCTCAAGTCACTCAGCTCTCAGCCTGAAAAATTGAAGGTCGCTGTTGTAGCCACAGTCCAGGGCAAAGAACTTCAGTTTGTAGAGTCTCATACCTGTGGCTTTACCCATGGATATAGCCATCTTGGGCTTCTCTTAAGATGTTCTTTCATCCAGCAACTAACAACCAAATGGATGTCATTCACAGACTTGTAAAGGGTAAACAAAATACTCTCAAGAACAAGGACAAAAACAACATTTTAAAATAATGGACGTAAAATTCATACCATAGGGACAACAATAGGGACTGGACACAAACTTGATTCAGCAGTATTAGCAGGAACATTTTGGGTCAGACAACCCTAAACTCAGCAAAGAGCGCCCCTGCCCAAGCCCTGGGCTGATGGCTTTTCCAGGACTGTGCTGTGGGAGATGGAGCCAAAGGTTTGCTCGAGTCCAGGGAGACTCCATGCACAGCTTTTTGCTCACCCCTGACGTGAGTAACCTGCTCCTCAAAGAACATCAGGTTGCTCAGATCAGGACCTGCCTTTCCTAAAGCCACAATGGCTGTGCCTGACCCCTCAGCTGTCCTCTCTGGGCCCTGTGATCCCCCTCCCCGTGACCTGCTCCAGAACCTTGCAAGGCCCTGAGGTCACACTGACAGGCCTGCAGTTCTCTGCATCCTCCCTGCAGCCCTTCTTGGCTGTGGGTGCCCCATTGGCACCTCCAGTCATCTGGCACCTCCCCGACTGTCCAGGACTGACAAGAAAGGACAGACAGTGGCTTAGCCAGTGGCCGGTTCTTCTGCCAGCTCCCTGAACACCCTTGGGGTGCTCAGCCCCATAGACTTGGCAGTGTCTCAGGGGCTGCGCAAGTCACTGACAACTTCCTCCTGGATTACAGGGACTCCAGTCTGCTCCCTGTCCCTGTCTGGCAGCTCACAGGGCTGCTCAACCTCTGCACAACCAGTTTGACTATTGCAGGTCAAGGCAAAGAAGGCATTAATTAGCTCAGACTTTTCTCCATCCCTCTCAAATTTATTTGCACTCCGTATCCACTAAAGAACGGAGATTTTCCTTGTCACTCCTTTGTTGTTAATATTTTAAACAAACACTTTTTATCATCTTGTACAGGAGTGTCCAGATGAAGTGCTAAGAGAGCTTTTGCCCTCCTGATCCTCTTTCTGCATTTATGTGGGGGCCAAGGGGTGGGACACATGGTGGGCTGGCTGGGAAAATCAGTTTGGCAGGGCACAGAGCTTCTTTGGGGATGTTTAGAGGAGGAACACAAAGTGGGACAAGGGAGAGCTCTAGGTAACTGGGAAAGGAACAGGCATAGGCAAAGTGGAGGGGCAAAGTCCTACAAAAGGCCTTTGCCACCCAGGGGGTCTCCATGTCTCGCCGTGAAAAGGGGTGGCCATGCCCACCCAGCCTTTGTGACCCACGGTTGCATTGTGCCCAGAGCCCATTGTGACACGGGTCCCTGCGGTGACACAGAGAGCTCTTGTGGGGCCAAATCCCTGGCGTTGCCACTCCCAGGAGAGCGGTTCTCTGAGGAGGCAGCAGCTCTCTCGCGAGGCAGCAGCTCCTCAGGAGGAAGCAGCTCTTCCCGGGTGCCCTTGGCCAGTGTTCCTCGGAGCACCGCCAAGATGTCAAAGAAGCAGAAGGCGAAAGCCCGCTGCAGGTCCCGTGAGGGGCAGCCGCTGCTGTCCAGGCGGCAAAAGGTGAGCGACGGGGATGGAGGGAGAGGCTGCAGTGGGCCCTGCTGGGGGAGGGAGGGCTGGGGGCACAGAGACCTTGGGCCAGGCCTGGCACCAGGCCTTGCTCTGGGGAGGAGCCGGTGCCAGGACGGCCGGGCCGAAGGGATGGCCCAGAGACAGCGAGCGCAGCCGGGAACCCAGCCCAGCCTGGCTGCCGTGGTCAGCGCCTGCCTCGGGGCCACAGCTGGGCTCGCCACCGTGACGGGGGACGGCGTGCCCGCACAGCCGCCTCCATCCCACGCCTCCTCCTGCTCCCTGCAGGTGCCGCCGCAGGCAGCAGCGGACTTGGCCACATGGGTGACCATCACGCCCCTCGACGAGGACCAACCTATCCCGAGAGAGGCCGTCTCGTGGATATTGAAAGAACTGAGAACGGCGGAGGACAGCCGGGAGGGTGGGCACTCACAGCCCCACAGCGGCACAGTGACACAGCCACGAAGATTGTCCGTGTCAGACCTGCCGCCTCTCCACGGCCCTCCTTTGAAAGTGACACCTCCATGCCGGCTCAGCCCTGAAGTGCCGAGAACGGCCTCGGCAAGGGTCAAGTTGCCCCATCTGCCACCAGCCCCAGCAGCCTCTGGGTCTCCTCCCAGAGGCAGAGCATGGTCCGCGGGCCCCGTGGCCAGGGGCTACCGAGACCCGGTGCCACCTTCTCCATGGGGCACTACGGCTGCTGACGGGGCCCCGGCAACCCCTTCCCCGGACAGCTCAGCCGAGGGGCTCTGGCGAGGCTCGGCGGCAAGGCAGAGCCATGGCCTGCCACCCCTGCCACGTGCAGGTGGCATGCCGCTCTGCACAGGGCCACAGCCGGCCTGGAAACACCTGGGGCACAGTGAGACGCTGGGGCTCACTGAGATGCAGGCAGAGCACGGTGACAAATCATACAGAGACCCATTTAGAGGCCTTGCCCCGTTCCTGCGTCAAGAAAGCCCCACCAAGTCCAGCGGCAAGCAGGAGTGGTCAAGCGTCTGCCAAGAGGCAGAGCCTCGGGTGATGCACAGGGCTCCGGGCCCGACCCAAGATTCCACGGCAGACACTGGAAACGCCTCTGTGCTCCTGTCTCGTGCCCAGTTGCCAGAGCAGCAGTCTGTCTCTGACAACTCGCAGCACTTGGAGACTTTGCCAAAAGAGCCAGAGGCAAAGTGGGAGGAGGAAGAGCTCCCAGAAACAGAGTCTGCAAGAGAGGGGGACAGCGAGCCACAGAGCGCATCGCTTGCCCTTCTCGAAGAGGAAGAGGCAGAGGCAGAGGCAGCAACTTCTGCCCTGGACAAAGAGTCCTGGGACAAGGGGCACAACGAGCTTTTCCCCATGTCCGAGCCTGAGGGATACTCAGGCTTCTCAGCTTCTCCCTCACCTGGAAGCCCCTGTGAGGAGAGGGGAACCCGCCAGCTGCCCGAGCAAACTGCACGTGGCAAGCTGCTGTGCACTGGGTCCGAGGATGCTTCAAAGCATCCTCTGCATATCCAGGCAGAGGAGTTGGAGAAGTTGGAGGAAGACATCCTCTCCTCCCTGGGTCGAGAAAGCCCCTCGGTGCCGCACACCCTTTGCAGCTGGACCAAAGGCTGTGCAGGAGAGACGGAAAACCACTCACAGCTCGTAGCTCCTGACCTCTTTGAAGAGCTGTGGTCTCTCTTTAGCAACGAGGATGCGCCGTCCGGGGACACTCGGATAGACCGGCTCCTGGCAAAGTGGGAGGAAGAAGAGCTCCCTGACAGAGACACTGCAGGAGAGGAGGACAGCGAGCCAGACAGCACGTTGTCCCTCTCACTGCAAGACGAGGGAGCAGAGCCAGCAGCTTCTCCCCTGGACAGCCATCCCCGGGATGAGCGGCACAGCGAGCCCCTGCGCACGGCACTGCCGGAAGACACAAAGATGTCTGTGGTTTGTGCCTTCCCTGCCAAGCCTGCGGACGAGGCCGACGCAGCAGGCATGGGGGCTGGCCGTGCCCAGGCCGTCGCTCCCCAGGTACAGCCTTGCGTGGCTGAGCCGCCTGCAGGGGCTTGCCCGGAGCCCGCCCAGCGCCCGGCACGCAGCGTTCCTGCTTGCCCCGCTGGCAGCGCCGCCCTCCCGCAGCCCCCGGCCCCACGGCCACGGCACTCCGTCCTCAAGACGGCCCGGCGGGCTCTGCGCCGGCTCTTCTCCTTCAGCTGCCTCCGGGGGCAGCCGGAGGAGTGAGCCCGGTGACAGCAGCGGGACAATCCCCAGAGATGACTGTTCTCCCTGAGGGAACCGCTTGCCAAAGGTAGGTCCTGCTGCCGGCCCCAGCCTGGCACTGCCAAGAAGACAGCAGGGCAGCGTGGTCAGGGAGAGGCGGCTGAGGAAGGATGACAGCGCTGCACTGCAGAATCCCACAGAAGATGACTTTAGGCCGGGTCTGCATCCCCACTGTACCCTCGTCCCCTTAGGATCTGGGAAATACTCCTTGGGCCTCAGCACGGCAAGTGGCAAGCGAAGGAAAGGACGACTATCCTCCTTTCACATGGAAACTAGGAAAACGCCTCCTTGGATACCAGAAACAAGGGCTGTAGAAAGGCGTTAACCCTCAAAGAAGGACCTGGGGCTCTCACCTTTACAAGAAACATGGAGACCCTCCGCACAATTAAGCACATCATGAGGACGGACTGACGGAACACGGCTGGAACCAAGCCTCTTGTTCTGTCTTCCAAAGCCTCATCTCCTTCCCGCCCCCTCTGCCCTCACTTCCCTTCTTACCTTCCTCTTTTCTATTCCTTTCTATCTCTCTTCCTCCCACTTCTTGTGAAATAAAATCCCTGTTGTTGACTTCGGTGGATGGTCTCATTGGCAGCTTAATTTGCACAGAGGTGTCTTTCCCTAATTGCATCTTACAAGGGGCATACATCTGCACACAGCACTCGCCAGGGCCCAGCACAGAGGGATGATCACAGCCCTGGTCCTGCTGGCCACACCACTGCTGACACAGATGACCAGGATGCCACCGGCCTCCTTGCCCACCTGGGCACTTGCCAGCTCAAGTCTGACCTCTGTCAGCCAGCACCCCCAGGCCTTTCCTGCTGGGCAGCTTTCCCGCCACTCTGCCCCAGCCTGAGGCACGGCGGCAGGGGCTTCTTTGGACGAGGGCAGGACCCAGGCCTGGCTTTTCTTGGAAACTCAGTATCACACCATTGATCCAGCACGTCTGGAACCCCCCAACAGAGCCTTCCTACCCTTCAGCACATCAGCACTCCCACCCGCATTGGTGTTGTCAAAAATTTACTGCTGAGGGTACCCTCGATGCCCTTGGCCACATCAGCAGGACTGACACCGAACAGGACTGGGCCCGGGCGACACAGCTAGGGACTGGACACCAACTCGATGCAGCACCATTCACAGCCACTCTCTGGGCCCAGCCATCCTGACAATTCTTGTCCCAGGAAGGAGTGCACCTGCCCATGACCTACGCTGACAGCCTTTCCAAGACTCTGCTGTGGGAGACGGAGTCCAAGGCTTTGCTCAAGTCCAGGGAGACTCCATCCACGCCTTCTCCCTCAGCCCCGAGGTGGAACACCCACTCGTCAAAGGGCATCAGGTTGATCAGGCAGGACCTGCCTTTCCTAAACCCACAATGGCTGGGCCTGATCCCTTGGTTGTCCTCTCTGGGCCCTGTGATCCCCGTCATGATGATGTGCTCCAGAGCCTTGACGGGCCCCAGGGTCAGGCCAACAGGCCTGCACTTCCCCACATCCACCCTACAGCTCTTCTTGGGCGTGGGTGTCACATTGGTACCTCCAGTCATCTGGGACCTCCTCGGCTGTCCAGGACTGACAATGAGGGACAGACAGTGGCTTAGCCAGCTCTTCTGGCAGCTCCCTGAGCACCCTTGGGGGATTCCCAGCCAGCCCCATAGACTTGGTGGTGTCTCAGTAGCTCTGCAGATCACTAACAACTTCCTCCAGGATTACAGGGGGTCTGGTCTGCCCCTTGTCCCTGTCTGCAGCTCAGGGGATTGCTTGTTATCTGCATAAGTAGTCTGCCTATTAAAGGGTGAGGCAAAGAAGGCATTCAGTACCTCAGTCTTTTCCTCATCCTTTGTGGCCATATTCCCTTGTGCAGCAAATAGAGAAGAGAGATTTTTCCTGGCCCTCCTTTATTGTTCTTCTTTAAAAAAGGTTTTTTATTGTCTTTTACAGTAGTGGCCAGATGAAGTGCTAACAGGGCTTTGGCCTTCCTGATTCTCTTTCTACATTAAGTTGGGCGCCAAGGGGAGGGACACATGGTAGGTGAGCTGTGTGGGAAAAGCAGTTTGGCAGGGCACAGGGCTTCTTTGGGCATGTTTCGGGGAGGAACACACAAGGTGGGAAAAAGCAGATTATTGCCAGAGGAACAAGCATAGGCAAAGTCCAGGGGCAAAGGTCTAACAAAGGCCTTTGTCACCCAGGGGGTCTCCATGTCCCTCCATGACAATGGGCGGCCATGCCCACCTGGCCTTTGTGACCCACGGTTGCATCGTGCCCAGAGCCCATTGTGACACGGGTCCCTGCGGTGACACAGAGGGCTCTTGTGGGGCCAAACCCCTGGCGTTGCCACTCCCAGGAGAGCAGTTCTCTGAGGAGGCAGCAGCTCTCTCGCGAGGCAGCAGCTCCTCAGGAGGAAGCAGCTCTTCCCGGGTGCCCTTGGCCAGTGTTCCTCGGAGCACCGCCAAGATGTCAAAGAAGCAGAAGGCGAAAGCCCGCTGCAGGTCCCGTGAGGGGCAGCCGCTGCTGTCCAGGCGGCAAAAGGTGAGCGACGGGGATGGAGGGAGAGGCTGCAGTGGGCCCTGCTGGGGGAGGGAGGGCTGGGGGCACAGAGACCTTGAGCCAGGCCTGGTACCAGGCCTTGCTCTGGGGAGGAGCCGGTGCCAGGACGGCCGGGCCGAAGGGATGGCCCAGAGACAGCGAGCGCAGCCGGGAACCCAGCCCAGCCTGGCTGCCGTGGTCAGCGCCTGCCTCGGGGCCACAGCTGGGCTCGCCACCGTCAGGGGGGACGGCGTGCCCGCACAGCTGCCTCCATCCCACGCCTCCTCCTGCTCCCTGCAGGTGCCGCCGCAGGCAGCAGCGGACTTGGCCACATGGGTGACCATCACGCCCCTTGACGAGGACCAACCTATCCCGAGAGAGGCCATCTCGTGGATATTGAAAGAACTGAGAACGGAGGAGGACAGCCGGGAGGATGGGCACTCACAGCCCCACAGCGGCACAGTGACACGGCCACGAAGATTGTCCGTGTCAGACCTGCCGCCTCTCCACGGCCCTCCATTGACAGTGACACCTCCGTGCCGGCTCAGCCCTGAAGTGCCGAGAACGGCCTCGGCAAGGGTCAAGTTGCCCCATCTGCCACCAGCCCCAGCAGCCTCTGGGTCTCCTCCCAGAGGCAGAGCATGGTCCGCGGGCCCCGTGGCCAGGGGCTACCGAGACCCGGTGCCACCTTCTCCATGGGGCACTACGGCTGCTGACGGGGCCCCGGCAACCCCTTCCCCGGACAGCTCAGCCGAGGGGCTCTGGCGAGGCTCGGCGGCAAGGCAGAGCCATGGCCTGCCACCCCTGCCACGTGCAGGTGGCATGCCGCTCTGCACAGGGCCACAGCCGGCCTGGAAACTCCTGGGACACAGTGAGACGTGGGAGCTCACTGAGGTTCCAACAGAGTATGGTGGCAAACCCTCCAGAGACCTGTTTAGAGGCCTTGCCCCGTACCTGTGTGAGGACACATCCATCAAGTGCATCTGCACCGAGGAGCAGTCAAGATTCTGCCAAGAGGCAGATGAAGAGCTCCAGGTGCTGCCCAGCTGCCCACCCGGCTTGACCGAAGGTTCCATAGGAGAGGCGGAAAACTCCTCTGATCTCCTGTCACCTGTCCCGGTTGCAGAGCCACACTCTGGCTCTGAGAGCCTGTGGTCTAGGGACACTTTTCTAAAGGAGTCAGAGGAGAAGTGGGAGGAGGAAGAGGTCCTAGACATAGCAGCCCCAGCTGCAGGAGACAGGGACAGCAACCCACGGAGTGCATCACTTGTCCCAATGAATGGGAAAAAGGCAGAGGCAGCGGCTTCTGTCATGGCTGGTGATCCCTGGGATGAGAGGCCCAGTGAGCTTTTCCCTGCCTCAGAGCCAGAGGAGAGCCCAGGCTTCTCAGCTTCGTCTTCACCTGGAGGCCCCTGTGAGGACAAGGCAACTCACTGGCCGACAGAGCAAATGGTCCACGACAAGCTGCTCTGCAAGGAGACTGGGGATGCTTCGAAGCACCTTCTGCATATTGAGGCAGAGGAGCTGGAGAAGGTGGAGGAAGACATCCTCTCCTCCCTGGATCAAGAAAGCCCCTCGGTGCTGCACAGTCTTTGCAGCTGGAGCAAAGAGTGCACAGGAGAGACCGAAAACTACTCACAGCTTGTGCCTCCTGATCTGTCTGCAGAGCTGTGGTCTCTCTTTAACAACAGGGATGTGCCATCTTGGGACGCTCGTGTAGACAGGGTTTTGGAAAAGTGGGAGGAGGAAGAGCTCTCTGACAGAGATGCTACAGGAGAGGGGCACAGTGAGCCAGAGTGCACACTTTGTCCCCTCCTGCAAGATGAAGAAGCAGAGCCAGGAGCTTTCCCCCCAGGCAACATTCCCTGTGATGAGGAGCACAGTGAGCCTCTCCTGAACGCACCACCTGAAGAGGCAAAGATGTCGGCTTGCATCTTGCCTGCCCATGCCACGCAGGAGGCCGACGCAGCATGTGTGGATGCTGGCCATGCCCAAGCCAGCCTTGACCAGGCAGGGCCCTGCGGGACTGGCGCACCAGCAGAGGCTTCCCTGGTGGCTGCCCAGCCCCTGGCATGTGGTGTTCCCTCCTCCCCCGCTGACATGGCCACTGTCCCGCAGCCCCCGGCCCCAGGGCGGTGGCGCTCTGTCCTCAAGTCGGCCCGGCGGGCACTGAGGCGGCTTTTCTCCTTCAGCTGCCTCAGGGGGCAGCGAGAGGACTGAGCCTGGTGACAGCACCAGGCAGATCTCAAGAGGTGGCCTCTCACCATCAGGCCGCTCAGCTCCCTGACAGAACGGCACGGGGAGGCTTGCAGTGAGGGATGGACGTACTGATGGACAGATGGATGGATGCACGGTGCCCAAGGCCAACGGTTGCCACAGGCAGGTCCTGCTGCCAGCCCCAGCCCGGCGTGCCCAAGGCAATTGCAAGGCAGCCTGGTCACGGAGAGCCAGCTGAGGAAGGATTACAGCGCGGCCTTGTAGAATTCCAGAGAAACTGACTTTAGCCCAGGGCTACAGCATGGGGCTGCATCCCCACCCTGCTGCCAGGCTGCATTAGGAGCTGAGAAATGCTCCTTGGACCTCAGCATTGCAGGCAAAGGAAGGCACGCCCATCCTCCTTTCGTATGGCACGTAGGGAAATGCCTCCCTGGAAGCTCAAAACATGGACTGGAGGAAAGGGCTAACCCTGGAAGAATCGAGGGCCCCCACCTCCACCTCCATGAGAACCGCTAGGACTCTCCAGCATCAAGAAGAGCAGGATGACAAGGAAGTGACAGGACACCACTGCAGCCAAGCGTGGTGTCCGTCTTCCTTTTTTCTCTGCTCCCTTCCTGTACTTCCTCCCAATGCCCCGCCCCACCCCTCCCTTCCTTCTCACCCTCTTCTTTTCTGTTCCTTTCTATCTCTCTATTTCCCAACCATTGTTCAATAAAATCCCTGTTGTTGACTTTTTGGATCATCTCGGTGGCACTTTAATTTGCGCAGAGGTGTCTTTCCCTGTTGGCATCTGAGCAGGGGCACACAGCTGCACACAGCACTCCCCAGGGCCCAGCACAGAGGGACAATCACTGCCTTGGTCCTGCTGGCCACAATATTGCTGACACAGAAGGCCAGGATGCCATCAGCCTGCTTGCCCACCTGGGCACAGGCCAGCATGTGTTTGGCCACTGCCAGCCAGCACCCCCAGGGCCTTTCCTGCTCGGCAGCTTTCCTGCCTCCCTGACCCAGCTTGGAGCACTGCGGGGCCTTGTTGGGATATGAGGGCAGGACACTGTTTTCTTGAAATTCAGCCTCTCACCGTCAATCCTGCCTGTCCACAGATCCCCCTGCAGAGCCTTCCACCCTTCCAGCACTCGGCCACTCCCACCCACCTTGGTGCTGTCACAAATCTACTACTGAACGTACCCCCGATGCCCTTGGCCGCATCAGCCTGACAGACACTGGACAGGCCTGGGCCCAGGGGACACCGCTAATGACCTGACGGCAGCTGGATGCAGCACCATTCACAGAACCCCCTCTGGGCCCAGCCATCCGAACAGTTCTTAACTCAGCAAAGAGCGCCCCTGCCCAAGCCCTGGGCTGATGGCTTTTCCAGGACTGTGCTGTGGGAGATGGAGCCAAAGGTTTGCTCGAGTCCAGGGAGACTCCATGCACAGCTTTTTGCTCACCCCTGACGTGAGTAACCTGCTCCTCAAAGAACATCAGGTTGCTCAGATCAGGACCTGCCTTTCCTAAAGCCACAATGGCTGTGCCTGACCCCTCAGCTGTCCTCTCTGGGCCCTGTGATCCCCCTCCCCGTGACCTGCTCCAGAACCTTGCAAGGCCCTGAGGTCACACTGACAGGCCTGCAGTTCTCTGCATCCTCCCTGCAGCCCTTCTTGGCTGTGGGTGTCCCATTGGCACCTCCAGTCATCTGGCCCCTCCCCGACTGTCCAGGACTGACAAGAAAGGACAGACAGTGGCTTAGCCAGTGGCTAGCTCTTCTGCCAGCTTCCTGAACACCCTTGGGGTGCTCAGCCCCATAGACTTGGCAGTGTCTCAGGGGCTGCGCAAGTCACTGACAACTTCCTCCTGGATTTCTTGTTTTGTTGTCTGCTCCACATCGTTGTTTTGTTTTTCATGGCTTCAATTCGAATCTTTATTTGTTATTTTATCCAAAGAAGTTGTTAAGCTCGTTAGACTCTTCTTCATCCTATGTGGCTCTATTTCATTTATCAAAAATTTCGAAGATGTTCTTTTCCCCTCTTCTTACTTGTATTGTCTTTATAAGAACACGTTTCAGAACAGTTCACATTAATTTCTCAATTTTCTTTTAACTCTGCTTTTCTTTCTGCTTGACCTAACAATCTCTCTGAACATTCCATGGTTTTCTTGTTCCTTTCTCCAAAGTAGATATATCCTCTTTTTTTTCCCCCCGTGCTGCTTGAAATTTTTCCTTTTCAGTCTGGCCAATCGTTTTCCTTGCTAACTAATCTTTGGTACATATTTCTCTCCTGCTTGTGAGCTTTCAAGGTTTTTTCCCTAATTTATATCCAGTCGTCCTGGGACCTTCTGGTGTCAGTATTAATTGGATTAATTTTCCTATCATCAGATTTCTGCAATCTAAGGATCTACACCTTAATTTCTGAATATAAATCTCCTTTCCATTTGAGAGGGATCTTTACAGTTACAGTGACCTTCCTATTCTAATTATGTACTTGAATATATATAGGTTCTTTTTAGGTTTCTTTATCCTTTTGTTCTTCTGATAACACTAAAGTAATTCAGTTTAAAGAGTATACAAGTTTTGGTTGAAAACACTATAATATTTATAAGATATCTGTGCTTATATATAACTGGGTGCAAATAAAAATAAAAGTGTATTTAGCAAGTTACCAATGCTTGCACAGGCATTTTTCCTTTTGTGTTGGAAAATTCTACTACTGAAGAAAGAAAGGGCATGCTATGCAAAACAGTATTTGAGGTTTGAGAAGTTCATGTGTAATTAGCCTAGCTATGTTGTCCATCATTTCAAATTCAGTAAAGCTATTTAACTGGTTGAGACAACATAATCAGTTCTGATCAGCCATCTTTAACTACTGCTTTTTCAAGTTCATTTTTTAGAAAAAAAAATTATGTTTCTCTTTATTTCATTCATAGCACATTCAAGCAAAATAGGAATTGGCATCACTAGATGAGTAATCAAACAGGTGGCATCCAAACTGGTTTTTGATATGTGCCCAGCAAAGACATGAGGCAGCTGGCAGATTATTTTGCATGACAAGTAAGTCTGAAGAAGAAAAGCAATCCTTTCAAGCCCAAAAAACCCAACAGATGAAAAATAAATTAAAGAAAAAAAAAAAAAAGTTAAAAGAAAAGAGACAAAAGAAATTTCTGCAAACAGAGGAAGATTTTTTTGCTAGAGATTTACAAGAAGCTTGTTCCTCTTGGCTAAGTTTTTCAAATATTGCTCATGAGATAGTGTCTCATTCCTGTCTTGGCCAGTCTATTTCTATAAATTTTGAGGAACTGCGTGATTTTATTTCTTAGATCATTCTCCACAGCCTTTCAGGCATCATTATGTCTATCTGGATTTCCAGAGTAACTCAGTCAACAGTTAAGAGCAGAGAAATATTCTATATGACTTTAACATACAAAACATAGATTATAGAACAATGTTTTATTGCAAGAGGAAGATTTGGAGCTAAATGTGCTTGGAAAGGAAATAACCCATCTCTGATTTATTTGCAAAATGATAATCCCAATCCCCTGAAGAATTATGAAAATTATTCTATCTTTTTATATGTTTTCTGTATGCCGCAGATATCCAAGTGACATCATCAGAGCAAGGAAAATTCCTATCCTGGATTTAATATCTTCTCTAATGTTATAGGAAAAGCTATCATGAGAACAATCTTCCCTCAAAATCCATTACTGTAAAAAAAGGCATCTAAGAAGTGTTACGAAAAATGAAAAAAATGTCTTATCTTTTGATTGAGATCTCACAGGATTTGGTTGGAACTAAGATACAAATGACCACAACGAACAAATTGAAAATAAAATTGAAATGACATCCCTTCCGAGGTCTATGTTGCTTTCAAAATTTTTGAATAACATGTCTAATAAATTGTCAGAAAAAAATTTCTAAAAATCTATTTGCAAAAGCAAACACACAAAATGAAAGGCTATTTCAAGCATGTTTTTATTCCAAAGGAGGACTCTAAATGTACAATATATAAATATAGATGCAATTACATATCTTGTACTTTTAAAGGTATGACTCTAAAACCAAAAATGGTTCTTAAAACTTTCTTCTCAACTGTTAGTTCAACTCAGTCTGATATTTGAGCCACTAAATGTGAATTGCAATACAATCACAGTTTATCTTATGGCTACAAATTTTGTCTTTTAAAACAAAGACCATCATAATAACAACTGACTAAACAAACATCTTGCTTAGGAAAGAATTCTAGTCCTTCAGGAAATGTGTTATGTTTTAGTTAGTAAATTATCTTTTACCATCTTATGTAGTAGACTTAACTAGACATATCCTGTCTTTTGGGTGTTTTTTAACTTATGAAGAAGAAAAGCAGTCAGTATGAAACACTCCTACCTTGCTCCTATACTTCAAACAGCATACCTACCCACACAATGGCTCTGAGAAAACAAAATGATAAAATGATTCGCTAAATGTATAAAATGGAAACAAAAAACACCCAGGAGTTTTGTGTCAAGTTTTGCTGTTATTTTGTTGGCTTCATAGACCATGAAAATCATATGTAAAACTCCTGATTTAACAGTGACTAAAAAATTCGGCAGATTTTTCATAATGAATGGTGCTTCTAAGATCAGTTTGGTAAATGTTTTTATCTTCAATCCTCAAGCATCAGTTTGTGTAGTAGAGTTTTCATATCCTTGCATTTCATTACCCAAAACATTGTTAGTCAAATTCCACTACCAAAAGTAAAGTTTTTCTTCCAGGCCTTATGATGGCATCCCTTGAGCACAATGATGACAGTCCCAGCTGAAATCCCAGGGAAAGCTATGAGAATAGTTGTCCTCTGTAGCACAGGAGAAAAAAGAAAATCTGGGCAGCTGTTCTTTGCATTTCCTTTGAAAAATTATCAATAATCCAGCAACATGCACAGCAATGATCAAACAAACTTTGATATTTGATACATTCCTCTAAACCATCTTTTCTAGACTGAACTTTTCACACAACCTCTATTTCAATACTTAAATACAACCGTCTTCATGCAATATTTATT
The DNA here is from genome assembly GCF_009819655.1 of Sylvia atricapilla. Taxonomy (NCBI): domain Eukaryota; kingdom Metazoa; phylum Chordata; class Aves; order Passeriformes; family Sylviidae; genus Sylvia; species Sylvia atricapilla. The sequence continues at coordinate 146,813,083 of NC_089140.1, forward strand.
ATCAACACATTAGCCACCTATCTGAAATTCTACTATATCTGAAAATAGTAGAATTAAAGCAAAGTCTGTCAGTGATCTGAGGAAAAACAAATGATATCAAAGACTCAATTAAATTGTACTTTTTGCTTGTTTGCTCTGGAAAGGCACAACCAACTCTTGAAATAATTTGGGACAATGAAAGTTGTTGGACACCTTGCATGCAGATCGAGAGCTCAAAGACTAAACATTTTCTTTAATTAAGAAACTAATCTCTACAAACTCATCTAACAATGTATATTCTTTTTTTCCCCCCTCTTTGTTCTTGTAAATAATTTTCGTGAAAAATAACCTTTCCAAATTATGTTTATTTTTCAGTATTCTTAAAAATCACACTAAATGTCATTCAATCTAAGGAAACACAGAAAATATGCTTCTTCCTTTGCAGCTTCCTTCTTACCTCTGAAGGTGAAAGGTTGCAGGGGTGGTTTTGACTGTCAGTTCCCCATAACATTTGGAGACTTCAAATGTTCATGGTTTTATTTTCTTCTTTATGTTGTTTAGTCTATTATTTTTTTGCATAGTCATTTTTCATATGGAATATCACATGAAATACAATGTTTCTTTGTATATCACTACAAAAAGTTTCAGAACCTTTTCACTACTCAAAAATAGCTTAGGTGCCTTTTATTGAATACTTGAACGGATCTATGCTATTTTCTATGAGTTCAAGTTGTACTTAATTTTTGGTCCAAAAATTAAATTAGTAGATTTTGTCTGCAGGTAAATGAGCAAAGCAAGCAGAGAAGTTAAGGGATCTTATGAAGGGTTTTGGTTTGTGTTTTGGGCTTGTTTTTTCCCATACAGATTAAAAGACAGGACAATAAAATGCCACGTCAAGAATCTATTAAAAGCAGAGGGGAAAAGGGAGTGCAAGTCCCCTGGACAGATTCTACCTACTCTGAACCTCCACTTGCTTTTCAATCACATGTAGATTCATGATACTATTATGACCTAAAACAGGATTATAGTTTATGTATTAGAGCAACACTGGGGATGGCAACTACAAGGCCCAGCACAAATGAGCTCAACATCTGTTAAATGTAACCTAGAGTTTGCCTCTCACGATTTCATGTTTATGAACATCATGAAGTCACAATTAAAACTGGAAAAGAAGAAAAGACATTTTTGCCCAACTTCTGCCATCTGAAAATTGGATGCCTGGTTCAGGTATGCTCTATGGTTTTTCTCTGTAGGTATGAAATCCAACCCCATTAGGAGATAGACCCACTGAACATGTGACAACTGTCTCCAACATGTTCTGAGTTTTGTCTTAGCTTAACTCAAGTATGTGAGTGCCAATTGATTGCCAATTGAAATGAAGTGAATCTATCCCCAAAGCAGGAAGAGAGAGACAGACTCCTTAAAACAGACCTTACCTGTAATTGATAGCCTGCACTTTTCTAGTCCTTTAGGAGAAAACTAGAATAGATTCAAACCACCTGTTTTGTTTTGCCCTGTGGTACATTCAAATGTTAAAGATACAGCTTAGAGAAGGTTAAGAAATCTAATGCCATGGTAGCAAACAAGACAAAATTGCCCAAGAAAATGTGTCAAACAAATCAACTGTGGATGAAGACTTCCGGGTTTTTATGTGGGTTTTGTTTGTTTGCTCTATTTTCTTTTGTTTGTCTTTTTTTACAGCTGGTATTCTGTAAATATTTTGGGATCAGATCAAAATTTCCAGCGTGAGTGTTTATCTTCAGTGTTCTGTACAGAACAGATGAACTTCCTCTCCTGCTTTTAAACAAACACTAGTTTTTACTACATTTTACTTCCACTTCAGCCTTTTCTCCATTTCTGTCCTTACTGATTTGAACAGTAGAGCTTTACTTAAGAGCAGAAGAAGCTTAGTTATTTAGTGCCACACTCAGAGCTCAGATGCCCCTATATAAATTCAAAATAAACCACCAACATCAGCAGGGTTACTCTGAGAGTCACTGTGAGGTGTACTGGCACTCTACATCTAATTACAAGAACACACCTTGATTGGATTGGAATCGGTTTTATGGGGAACAAAAATATGTCTTGTTCTTTCCACCTAAGCAGTGTAATAAAAATAGGATTATTAGAACTGTGTCAAAGTGTCTGAGAACCTGAATTTGCACCCTGAAAAATTGTGTCTGGTGCTACTTGAGTATTAGTAAAAACTTTCCAGCTGAGGAATGCTACTTAAATCATAGGTAGGTGAAGCCTGTGGAGAGTAGTTGGTCTTGTCAAAACATGTAGCAGTCATGATGATTGCAAATATTAGAGACTTATTTTTCTGATGAAGATCATTAGGAGAAATGGGCAACATTCAAGTTCAGCATCTGCATCAGCTGAGACATTTGTGAGGCCGTGTCTCTCCTGGAGGTGGATTGTTCAAATAATCTGTTAGAAACATAGAGTCCTTCCTTCCTAAAATCCAATATTTTCCCTCCTGAGAAGTTTAATGGACAATTTCTGCCCTTCCTCAGCCACACAATTTCTCATCTGTGCTCCATGTTTATTGCTGAAGGCCAAACAAACACGATAGAAGGGGTCTGGAAGTTCTAGTAATGCCACCAAATAGAAAGGATAAGGGACAATCTTTTCTATTTCTTCTCTGTGTCCATGCTCACGCTTTCTGCCCTCTCTCCAAAACAAGGATCAAAAATTCAACTTTTATAGTATCCTGTAACTAGTAAGAAGACTTTTTTTTTCCTGCAGTGTAATATATTAAGATGAATTAGTGCTCAGAGAGCAGGGGGTCCCATATTTGGCTTCTTCTTTCATTCTAAAATTTTTGTGTAAATCTGACCCTTAAGATACTGATATTACATAGCAGATTTTTTTTTTCACAAAACCTGCCTCTTAAAATTAGGTATGACAGAATTTAAATAGTTATATAAATGTCTTGAGATTGACATTTTGTTTTTCACGCATGCTCTGAAGCATAATGAAATATATTCCATTGTGCAACAGAAATGTTTAGATTTTAACACTTTGAAATATTAAGTTTCTTCATATTATCATCTGACCAGCATTTTGTCAAAACTGGCAAAATTTTTTTTTGCTAAATTATTTAATTTGAAGGAAGTACCTCCTTTATATATTAATTTTTTTCTAAGCAATATTATTTTTAGTTGTAACTTTCACTTTTATTTTGAGTTATTGGTGAATCAACAAAATAATATTTCATTGCTTGTATTCACAAGACTTAATTACTAGATTTTTCTATAACAATTAAAAATTAAAAGTTAGCTTTTTACTTAAGACATTATAAGATCCAGAAACCAGACAACCCTCTCATGAACCTGTGTTCTTTGGGGTTTTTCACTGGATTTTTTTCTGTTTGATATATTTTCACTGAACGTGTTAAGTAATTGTCCCTGTCACAGGCAAACCTTACCTGCTCAAGATCTTCAAAGTATTTTCAGCTATAAAATCATCTCTCTTCTTTTTTAATTTAATAATTTTTATTAGTGATCATTGGTAAGCAGATTGTAATGGAAGAAACACAAAGATAATTCTCCACTGTTACAATGTGCATCTTTAATCTTGAGATGTTACAAGAATAAAAGAGTAGGAAAAGAACAATCACATTTTCTTGGAAGGAATTTGTTCATTTACAGCTGTAGCCTGAGATATGATAAGATGATGATTCAGCTGGCGGGATGCAATGTGATCGGAAATGATAATAAACTGGCTGTAGGCCAAACCCACAAAAACAAGGTAGAAAATTTCCATGGAATTACAGTTCTGAGACAGACATATGCATGATGCTCTAGACTACATGTAAACATTTATCAATACTGATATCCAGTAATCATTAATTCTCAATAATGGAAATATTTTAAGCAGAGATATTCAAGCTATAACTAAATATTTTTCACTGTATGGTTATCCTTAAAGATATCTTAAGGATAAATTGTGAACTTTTCCTTCAGGAGCTGTTCACAAATAAAAGCAAACAAACAAATAAATGATCTTGTGACTCCTCTCAATTTCAGTGCATGTGGGATTATGCAAAGAACAAATAAATATGGGAAGATTGTTTTTAAATGAACTTTCCTCTTCTTCTTTCTCTGGTTTTCATCTGCTACCTTGGACTCAACTTTGCTGCTCATGTAATACAGAACATATCTGTAGCCCCACTTCACAATATACATAAGACACCTTTCTGGGAGAGTTTCACTCTAAGTGGAAGAGCTATAGGTGGTTTGCCAGGATGTTGCAGTGCCAAATCTTGAAATGGGGTGGTGAGGGGGCATCAATAATGAGTGTCACGCTAGACCTTGTTTGGTTTTATTGTCAGTATGGACGGATAAAGGAGTAAAAATTATTTTTGACATTTTGTTAATCATTTTATGGTTACTCCTGCCTAAAACCTGTAGAAAGGGTATACCTCTTGATGTTTTCACATGATGGGCAAAGTACCTAAACATGAACTGCAACTGCTTATACTGGATATACCACAGTATTCATTTAATCCTTATTCATTACTGCAGATGTTGCTTCTTATCCTTCAGTGAGATCTATTTTCTTGCAGTTGCTATGGAATATGTTAGCACATCTGTGATTTTCTTTGATTTTCTCCAAATGTTCCCCCAAATTAAACACACTGTCATGAATTTGGGTTTAACATCTTGCTGACTGCACTGATTTGTTGCAAATGTGTTGTTGAGTCTACTTAAAAAAATCGCTGGCAAAGGTATCAGGAAAAGTAGGTCTAATAAAAATCTGTTAAAGGACAACAAGGTTCAATGGCAAAGTTCACTCATCTCCCTACTACATGGGTGAAACATACAGAGGAAAATCAGATGAGAAAAATTTAAAACTATTCATTTGGAGGCTGGAGATATTAAGGTTGAGGATGGAAAGGGTGAGGCAGACAAGGGGAGAGGATAAAGGAGAACCTTCCACTGAGTGACAAGTTTCAGTGTGAACCCTCTTTTCAAACTTAAACTCAGACTCGACCAATGGTTTCTGTCTAAAGGATTTAGCAGCAATTTATCAATTGACTAAGTGAATTTTTATAAGATGATCAATAGAATTTACTACAATTAAAGCAGTGACAATGTTAGATCTAAGAGAGCAGTATTTATGCTACACATGCTGTAAATTGTTTACATCAATTCACATACAAACATAAAGAAGGTACAAAGGTATATTTTGAAAAATTCCCCTCAAATTCACTTAAATATTCATGTCAGGTGCCTTTGCATGTCTCAACAGGCTTAGGAATAATAAGCTTCAAGGATTTGGGATATCAGCACAGGCCCCATCATCCAGCTTTGGGTGATGACCCACCAAGTATCTCCAATTCAAGTTTCTGAGTTTTGAGAGATGTCCCAGTCAGAGGGAGGTGCTGACACTGCATCCTGTGGTCCAGGAGACCTTGAAGAGACTCACTTAGGGCCACTTTTTATTTATAGGACTACAAAATGATGGGGCTTAGTAATCCATAAAACTTCTATCCTCAGGTTGATAATCACAAGAGTTTCTAAAATATTTGGATTTTATTTTTTTTTTCAAAATTCCTGTAACAATGGGATGAGAGTTTCCAGAATTCCAGGTATAACGGTGTTGTTCCACTCAGGCTTTGATTAAGCTAGGGAAGGTTCCAAAGCTGTCAGGGGGATTTGATTAATTGTTTAAGTGTCAGGGGATGATTGATTATTTGCTCTCTCACCCTTCACCTCAGTACCACTCCCACCTTGGCCATGTAAGAGAGAGTTCCTGGTATGACCAAGGGACAGTCCACTTCCCAACTCATTTCACAAAAGGTTAATGTCTAATGGAAATTATTGAGATTATATTTTTATCCCCATCCCACTACTGGAGAGTGAGTGACTCAGTTACTGGCTGGGGTTAAACCATGACAATAGCCTTAAATCAGCCTGATATTCTTGTATCCACAAAATCTCTAAGTCATCCAGAAGTGTAAAAACCTGGCCCTGCAATGGAAAGACATATTTCTGAGCTTCTACCAAATCTCCATGAAGATGTCATAGTTTTTTTTCCTTGCCTGCGTACAGAAAAGGAGACATAGTACTTTACCTAAGATTTACTGCTCAGGATGACTAACTATAGGCAGGAAATTCAGCAGCTGAAGATCATAGGGACCTATAGCTCAGAACATGAGTAGGCTCAGTCTGCATCTCCTCAGATAAACAGCAAAAGCTCTGTCTGCTAAAAGCTACACAAATGCATTCATCCTTTGATACATGGTGTAATCATATTCCCATCCATTTAATATCGACCATGTTGATTTATTGTTGTTTTAGTTTCCTAAGAAAGAGATACTATGTACTACAAAATCTAATGCTTCACAGAAGTCTACAAATATTTCAGCAATGATATTACCTTTATCAATTCAATCAGCAAAAGATTATGGAATCATCAAAGGCATCCACAGGGAGTTTGTTTCTCCTGGTTCATTGAATTTTTTTCTGTTCTAGAGACCCAGCTGTGAATTGTCATTAGTATGGCAGAGGAAAACCATTTACACTTCTTTAAGCAATCTTAGAGTCTTTTTTGTTTTTTCTCTTACCATCTCTTTCTCATTTTTGCTTGTTTTTGTTTTAGTCTATTCTTTTCTTTAACAAGTGATGAATTCCCTGCTGCTTTTATTATTGATTGACTAGAGGCCCATGCACCAGTGAAAGCTAGAAAGCAAAGCTGCTGTGAGATGTTTCCAATTCTTGTTTTCTTTAATGATTTGGAGCAGCACTGAAAATAATGTCACCCTCTTCATCCTCATTGGAATCCAGCCTGAAATAATGTGCATGTTTAAAAGTCATAAAGGATGTTGTTTGCTTTGATATAGTAGTGTCTGTGTGCATAAATTAAAAGTATCAGCACTGTGTACTTTTCAACACTCATTTTTTAACTTCCTCCTGTGCAAGCAGGCAGATTTTTTTGTTTCACAACAGTATAACAGTATAATTTTTCTGTTAGACTGATAAAGGAATAGAAAAACACACTGCCTGTTATCAGCCTGATTTTTCAATTTACATATATTTATTAACATGTTCTTCCAAATGGAATTCTAAGGTCCTGGAAACCAGGGGAAAAAATGTGGAGAAAGTGGTTTTAAATTATCTGTGGGGTATGCTGTTGGTTGATTGATTACTTTGGTTTATTTGTTTTGGTGTATTTTTTTGTTGTTTTTGTTTGTTTGTTTGTTTGTTTGTTTTTTTGGTGTTTTTCTTTGTCTAGTTTTGGTTTTGTGGGTTTTTTAACATCACTGCAAGGACTGTTACATCTTTCAGAATGAACATAGAGGAAGCAGTAAATGAAGAAATGCTAGAGGTCATTATGGATGGAGACTACAGGAGGAAAAATGGGGAAAAATTTTACTCCTACCTTTCAGTATGTTAGTATCTTTGCAGAGACTCAACAACCCCCGTTATATTTCCAGATTATGATTTCTTTGTATGCTGGTGAGAACTGAAAAAATATCATAGATTTATAAAGACTTCAATAAAGTTCACCTAGTCTTTCATACATTCATTTTCAAAAGCTAAATTCTGGATTTCTGCTACTTGATGACAGTTCCCATTTTCTTTTTCCAGGGACATTTTTAGGATGTTCTTTTACTCATGAAGTTTGGAACTCTAGGCTACCTTGTAGACATATATCCACAAGCAAGGACTTTTTCACACTTATTTGTGTGTTTCCTTATCTGTTTTGTAGTCATGGTGATTAACTCCATCTTAGAATCATAGAATGGTTTGGGTTGGAAGGCACCTTAAAGATCATCGAGTTCCAACCACTCTACCATGAGCTGGAACATCTGGCACTAGACCAGGCTGCTCGGAGAATTGTTCATAAATCTCCTCCGAGGCACTTTGTATTCCCAGGACAGGCCTGCTCACACATGCTCACAGCGCATTGACACAATTATGATATTTCTACTCCTAGAATTTTTTGTTTAACAGGAGTAGGGAAATCTCAAGACACATCGGATAAAAGCCCTATTAGATTAGGCAAAATACATAACAGACATATCCTCTGGCACTCAGTGACATATCTTTGGAGGTCCTATGAGGCAAATTGATTTCCTAAGGGTATGCCTTGGGTGACGTGACATTCTTTTTTTCCTCCATTAGAGGATGCTCCCTTGCAATGCTCTTTACCCCTATGGGACCAAATGCTGAATAAAGCACTTACCACTGTAAGAACAAGAACAAAACCTAACCTTTAATCTTTAGCACACTGGTGCTACAGATACGTCTGCAGGAGGACAAGATATTTCCTGTGAAAGTCTGGCTGCCTATTTGTTTGGCTAAGAATAAAGCAAGGAAAACTTCATTTTCTAGATAAAATTCAATGCATGGGGTTGGACTTCTTCCCCTCCCCCTCTGTCTCTTGAGATGTGTTAGCAGCTGGGAACATAATGTGTGTCACTGCAATATCTGCAACCTTATCAAAGAGAGCATGGGAATGGTCACATCACCATCACAGTAATAATTTGAATTTATTCCTAAGGCATCAGCATCTTCATCCAGTCTCTGCCTGAATGACAGCTCAGAGTCTGCAAAGGCATCACAAGTGATCCTGGTACATTATGAGCAGCCAACTTGGTTGACAGATTTTTATAAAATTCAGCATAGCTACCTGCTTTTCTCTACCAATTTTCAACCATTTTTATTCCTATGTGTATGTATGTATAATATCTATGTGATAGCCTGATGCACTCCATACCAATTAAGGAGGATTTGCACGTATGTCTTCTTGTGAAATCTTTTTTTTTTTTTTTTCCCTTTTCTTTCTCTCTTCTTTTAATAGAAAATCTGTCTCTCAAGAATGAAGTTCTGTTGTGTTAGCTGGCATGTAAATATTCACTAAAATATACGGGGTCACAGTAAAAATTAAAAAGTAGGGAAAGCATTGTTTTCCCTAAGGGGATGAAGTATGGAATTGTTAAATGAATATTGTAGGACTGAGCACATTAAAATGAAGTAATAAGTCTATGTCTTGGCTCAGGAATTACTTACCTTCTTTTGTGCTTGCTTATTGTAGGCCAAGGTTTATAAGACAGATTTAAGAGTATACTTTTTTTAAGCATTGATAATTTTCTTTTAAGTCCTTAAATTAAATTTTAGTGGGTCAGGCTTTTGTTGTGGCAGACTGTGACTGTTGCCATGCTCAGGGCACAGATATTCTGCTCACATTTTAAATAGGAGTTTTTCCTACCACAAAGCAGTATCAGACAAGGGTCAGGGGTGACTCCAAAGGCATAAACCAAACAGTACTAAAGGTTAAAGATGAAGCAAATTTCCAACACCATTAAGGAAATCATCCTTTGATTCACTTCCAGTTGACCACAGGGTCTTTCTTTCTTTCTTTCTTTCTTTCTTTCTTTCTTTCTTTCTTCTTTCTTTCTTTCTTTCTTTCTTTCTTTCTTTCTTTCTTTCTTTCTTTCTTTCTTTCTTTCTTTCTTTCTTTTCTTTCTTTCTTTCTTTCTTTCTTTTCTTTCTTTCTTTTCTTTCTTTCTTTCTTTCTTTCTTTCTTTTCTTTCTTTCTTTCTCTTTCTTTCTCTCTTTCTTTCTTTCTTTATTTCTATCTTTCTTTCTTTTTCTTTCTTTCTTTTTCTTTTTCTTTCTTTCAATCTTTCTTTCTTTCTTTCTTTCTTTTTCTTTCTTTCGTCTTCTTTCTTTCTTTTTCTTTATTTCGTTTTCTTTCTTTCTCTTTCTTTCTTTCTTTCTTTCAAACTTTCTTTCTTTCTTTCTCTCTTTTTCTTTCTTTCTTCTTTCTTTCTTTCTTTCTCTCTTTCTTTCTTTCTTTCTCTCTTTCTCTCTTTCTCTCTTTCTCTCTTTCTCTCTTTCTCGCTTTATCTCTTTCTCTCTTTCTCTCTTTCTCGCTTTATCTCTTTATCTCTTTCTCTCTTTCTCTCTTTCTTCCTTTCATCCTTTCTTCCTTCCTTTCTTTCTTTCTTTCTTTCTTTCTTTCTTCTTTCTTTCTTTCTTTCTTTCTCACCTTAGGGGTCAAGTAAATGATTCCATGAGAAGTGATATGTACTGAAGGTTAGTTTACACACAGATCAGGTGCTTGGGTTTGGATCTATAAGCATGCCTTAAACACACACATTATTGTCACAGGATAAACTCTGTGCAATAGGGTATGGAATCACTGAATCATAGAATCATAAAATCATTAAGGTTGGAAAAGAACTTTAAGATTATTAAGTTCAGCTGTCAACCCAGCACCACCATGTTCACCATTTAACCAAGTCTTTAAGTGTCAAATTCACGTTTTCTGAACACTCCAGGGATGGTGACTCCACTACTTCCCTGGTAAGTTTGCTACAATACTTTACGACTCTTTGTGTGAAGAAACTTTTTTTAAGAACCAGTGTAAACCTCCCCTTGTGAAACTTGAAGCCATTTCATCTTGTCTTATCAATGGTTGTCTGGGAGAAGAGACTGTTCCCCATTTGGCTACAACCACTTTTCAGGTACTTCTAGACAATGATAAGATTCCTCCTGAGCTTCTTCTATCCAGGCTAAATATCCCCAGATTCCTCAGCTTTTCCTCACAAGATTTGTGGTCTGACCCCTTCACTAGCCTTATGAAATGGAGGTATGCCTCCAAGTTCCTCAGCCCAAATCCGGGGTAATTTCCCAGAAAAAACCTGGAGTCTGCAGCAAGCACAGGTTTTGGAGCATATAACATAGAAATTATCTACAGTGCATTCAAACATCTGATCTGGTAGTTTAGTGAAGGAATAAAGCCCCCCAAAAATTTCAGAAGGTGAATATGGACAGCTAGAGAGAGTTGAACATTTTGAAATAGGTTTCAAAAAGAAGATTAGAGTAAGCAAGAGTTCTCAGAGTAAGTTAAAAGATTAGTTGAACTTGAAATCAAGGAAGTTCTTATTCATTGAAAGCATAGACATTACAGTCCAAGCACTCACTTGAATCCCTTGTCTAAGTCCCTTGAAGATTAGACCAGCTCTGGAGGACCTGGCCTCCTTTTAACACTGCCTAGGTAAATCACCACGAGCAGATTATCCTCTCATTGAAACTAGTTTGTGTTTCCTGTGCTATTTAAAATATGCTGCATAAAAAGACTGAGTAGAAACAAAATCTTTGAGGAATAGAATAGTAGAAAATTGCATGTAATTGCTTCTGAAAGGAGGAGAAAGCTGAGCAATGACTTAAAGGTGGTAAAGTTCACCATCAAGATTATTTAACTAAATTAAATAATTTCTCTTAGAAGTAAGTCTATCTATTCTGGAATACCTAAAGGTCTTTTGTGGCTATAACATAGCAAATCATATCAGAACAAGTAAACATATGCTGTATCTCAAACTTTGATATGTTACAGGAGTATTCTTCCATGCCTGAATTTACTGACTCCAGTAAATGATTTTTGCAATTAAGAGTATATAAGGAGGTTAAAATAATTAGCTGAGTTTTAAGAAATGTTGCAGATTAAATTAAATGGCAGTTTGCCCTGCTTGAAGAAAAATAGATGAGAAAAAACAATATCTATAGAAAATTATCCTGAATTTTCAAGCACAAGGAAAAGAAATACTCTGGCTGAAGGTTAAATTCTTATCTCATTTTCATGTCTTTTCCCTGAGAAATTTCTCTGTGATAGACTTTGAAATTAAATTATGTCACTCTTGTAGTTCTCATGCCTTCATTTGAAAATATGCAAGATGTTTTCATTTTCATAAGCAATAAACATTTTCAAGTATTCAGTTTGATGGATTGCTTTTTCCGAATGTGATGGTGAGCATCTATTTGAAAACCAAAAGCATGCCAGAAAATGAAAATACCTAAAAGAGACTACTTTCATGTTAAAGACTAGATCATTTGAGTTATAAAATTATAAAAGTTTCATCAATTCTGCTTTGGTGATCATTTGCACAGTACAGATATTTGCATCAGTGTGGTGTAAATGAATAGCTAGTAATGAAACAGCTTCCTTTTGAGTCAGCAGAATTAACAGTGGTTTCAAATGTCCTAAAATCCTTTTATTCAGAGTGATGGAAAGACAGAAGGAAAAATTTTACATTTTGTAATCTATAAAATGGGGTTTATCTTTAGCTTTTTTATAGGTATATTTTTGCTCTCTTGTACATTGATTTTACAGCAGATGTGATGAGAATAGGCAATGTGAGAAGAGCTCGGTTGATCAGAGGAGATGCCATTTCACTGGCTCTTTCCCTCTCTCAGTTTTGATTTCATTTTGCAACATAAAAAATGAATTTTTCAGAGCTGAAGAGGATTTTGTGAAGAACATATGTTTGAGTTCTAATTTACAGTACCTCAATCTGGGTCACACAAGCAGGGTCTTGGAGCCAAACTTTTCAGACTCAGCTGATCACCCTGCTTGTTTCAGGTATTACTTTCCTGATATATCTTTCTCCTACTAATTGAATACAAAGACACACACACAGATTGTGTGTGAACAATACATACATACATACATACATACATATATATATATATATAAATAGACAAATTTTCCCTTGGAAGCTTTGTGTGTGGGAGAGAAAAATCAATTTTATTTTTAATACTTTTAAGTTATATTTTAAAATTTTGAAAATTCACCATACTGGCAAGTTTTTTTTTTTTTTTTTTTTTTTTTTTCTCAGTGGGTATAGATTTCTCATACCCACATTTTCTCAAATACAGATAATGTCAGTTCCAAGCAAAAGATTGTGTCACATCCAAATGGATGATGAGTTTTCATGTTTTCCTCACCTCTCAGTTTTCCATGGCAATTTGGCTTGCCAGGGCACGAGGTTTACAATAAAATTATTAAATGGGATATGCTATGACAGTACATCTCCAGAGCCATACAGGCAGCACTCTGCTCTGCACTGCCTTTTGTTAGAAAATGAATGAAGTTCAAGGTCTTGCATGTTCTCTTCAAAGTATTCTTGCTCTTGGCTTAGGATACTTAAGGAAAAGAATGTCACCTAAATCTTTGAGATGAAGAATTTGGTTGACAGTTTTAGTCCCTTGGTGCAAGGAGCTGTCTGCAGGTACAGGAGAGCAAATGAGAGAAAAATGGAATATTTTCAGGGGGCAGTCCAAGGCTGTGAAGTAATTCACTTCAGGAACTTGGAACTGCTGTAAGTGTCACCACTCCTCACTCTAAGTGCTTTCTGTAACAATACCTGGCAATGTGCATCTGAAGAAAAGGAGAACACAAAGCAAAATAAGTCACTTCATTACAAGTATTTCTTGTCCAGAGAGTGGTGGAGAAAAAAATCAAAACCTGAGAGTTGTTAGTCATATCATTTGAAACACTGTGGAAAACCTTTATATACTAGAAAGATGGTCTGAAAGAATAAAAATAAGAATGACAAGAATAGAAATAGAAATAGAAATAGAAATAGAAATAGAAATAGAAATAGAAATAGAAATAGAAATAGAAAGGAATCAAATGAATAGAATAGAATAGAATAGAATAGAATAGAATAGAATAGAATAGTGTCAAGAATACAAATAATGGAAATGAACAAAACTGAGCTGAACTGAATTTTCAGATGGAATTTAGTTGAATATATTGAAAAGTTGCTATCTTGTGTGCAGGAAGATAAACATTCTATTTATTGTATCTAAAACCTTGTACCTGAAGGCAGAACATGCACTGGCAGCACTACATGATAGATGATTTCTTTGATATTATTCAGAATTTTCTTGTGTTCTCCAGTCTGTCCATGTGAAGCCACCTGGAACCACATACCTTATTTTCATATTGTATCTTCTTTGAAGTGAGATTGCATTTTTTCAGGCACTTGTAAAAAGCCCAGTTCAATAAGCTCTTTTTTTTCTGCAATGGAATTACTCAGTTCTACCACAGCAGAAGAACTGTGGCTGCTAAAAGCTGTCAACACATATTTTGTGTTCTCTGGCTGTAGTACATAAAGGGAAGAGAGTTGAACAAGGTCAGTCTGGAGTTTGGTAGGACTCGGGTGCGACCTGTTCAGATTGAAAACGTTTACCTCCTCCCATCTGAAATAAATTTGGACTGCCTCCAGATGTAGCTCCACTACTGTCTCTATCTGTTAACAAATACAAGAATCATTGTCTTGTTCTCTGTCTACTTTCTCAGTGTTTGTTTTAGAGCTTTTTCCCATGTTTTCTTCCTGACTAATGAGCCACAGTTTTTAATTCCTTTGCCTGCACGTTTATACACATTTATAGCTTTTTTACCTCATTTTAAACACAATAATTATGAACATGAAAATATTTTTTTATTAATTCTCTCATAATTTCATTGTGCATGAATGCAGCTTTTTTTTTCCTGGTTTTTCTCTTCTGACAGAACTGAAATGAGTAATGATGAAAGTCTGCCTGAGAGGAAAGAGTGAGGAGAGGGGAAATTCAGAGTCACTTAGCTTCCTGCTTAACTTCTGATTCAGTTTAACTGATATTTGATACTGTGCTATATAGTTGTCAGATTCAAGAAAACTAAACATATCTAAAATTGAAAAGCGTTTTTATGCGCTGTTTCTTGGTTTATCCTCAACACTATAACTCTGGTCCACGCTCACAATCTGAAGAGGAAGAAAGAAAATTCCTTATCTAATACCAAATATTTAACTGAATAACTTATTTCCTGAAGGAAAACTGAGGAAATAAATGTAGTGTTGAGAATGGGCATAGTTCTTTCTATGCTCACAATGTTCTTCTCAATCTGTAAGGTAAACTCCATGGCTGAGGAAGAGCAGTAGCACAGAAAGGATGAAAGAGCTACTCTTTGACAGCCCTCCCTATAATGAGTAGAGTGGTGAAGCAGAGAGTTCATAGCAGATTGCAGTGAAGCAAACATGTAAGGGGTAGAGGAATACAGGTAATAGAAAACATGCAGTTACTAAAGACAGGCGTGAAGTGGCAGAGGAAAGACAATATAGGACAAATTACAGAAGTACTTTGTGCTGCAGCAAAGCAGTAGGCTTATCATGCATTCTTTCTTTTGCTGTGTTTGCATGAAGAATTTTTTGTTTTCTGTACTTTGCTCAGAACAATTACCGCCAAAAAAGAACACAGTAGTGTCCTGAGCAAGTTTGCTGAGTATATGCAATCTGGGGAGGCCCAGCTGCGTAGCAACTGCAGCAGTCATTACCTTTTTTCTATTTTGTTAGCTCTCAAATAGGTGTATTTGGCTTTTGGCAAGATGTGGATGGGGTGCAAATGTAGCAGACAGAAAATATGTTATCAATAATTTACAATTGTGCATGATCCATTTTTTAGCAGGAAAAGCGCATTAAGTATTTTGTAATATATAAAGTCACTTGCCATAAATTAACATGTAGTGTTCAGTTGTCTGTAAATCATGAATTGCAAATCTTCCCGTCCAACTCACACTCCAAAGAAATGGAAAAATGACCTGAAAATTTCCTACCCAGAGAATATCTGACCACCTCACAGCTGCTGTGACACCACTGCCTTGTAGAAAAGATACTAATGAGAGTGACCCAAGGGGGAAGAGACTGCTCAGAAATCTTTCACTCCTGTATTTCCAGGCTTCAAAATTTACTGGGCTATACCATTTCATACTGAAAAAAAGTAAAAACAAGAGCAAACCCCAAACTTCCCATAAAAATTCTTCAGCTATTTGTCATGGAAAATAGTCTGCAGGGTTGAAAAAACAAAACAAAAAGCAAAGACTTGTGAAGGCTTAAACAACAATCAGCTAACTCACCATAATGCAGTCAGGTTCGTTTGCACGAACTGCATTATTTCTCACAGCAAAATGAGAGTTTCTTCATCAAGGGCACATTAGCAACTTTGGTTAAGTGTTCTTGTTCAGATGAGTCACACAAAACCTCTGAAGATTTTTGAAGACCCCTTCATTGGCAATGTTTCAGAAAACAGAGACACACTTAGAGGGCACTCAGCTGGGATGCAACCTATGCCCCACAAAGCTGCAAGAACAACAAGCATAGCTCAGAAGATGAAACAGAAAGTGCCAAAGGCATGAAAAATGTCTTTCTGGTTTTGCTTTGTTTTTTTCTTTTTTCATTTTCCAAGCAAATGAAAAGGATTTGTTTAGCATTACTAGGTTCTATTTGACATAGGTAGTTTCATCACTCTTGTTGCAGAGAATGTGGTTTTTGCGCTCTGGGTCTGCTTCTGGAAGAAGATAGATTCTGCTTTACATGTAAAATTTAGAAGCCTAATACTAGTGTGATATTTTAAATGGAATAGCTACCTTTTTATTTTCTAGTACATGCTGTTTCCAGAGCCATTTCATGGAAGAAAAGGTAGGCTTGAGGACTATCCATAAAAATATCCACAAAAATCCTTTCTATAGTCAGAGCATGAATGACCTTTCGCTTTTTAGAAAAAAAAAAAAATCTTTCAGGTTACCTCCATTTCTTAGTTGTGCTTGCCTGAGTGTGTTACCATGGTGATTAGGAGATTCTGGAAATTAACTTCATTTTTTGAATATTGTGAAACATTTGTATGTGAGCTGATGATCCGTATTTTAGAACCAGACATTGAGGAGACCAGATCTTTCTAATCTTTTGGGGATTAGCAGCTTTTCCACCATGAAAAATAAAGAGCAATGTAGGTTAAAGAAGGCCAGGTTTGTAATTGATGAAATGAACCATTAGTGATTTCACTCCAGTCACACCTCTTTAAATTCGCCAGAAACCCATCCCAGTATGCTGTTAATTTTCTGCCAAAAAGCAATTGGATATGCAAACACTATGAAAATGAAGCAGCAAAACCATTCAAACAAACCAGCTGCCAAATCGTGTGTCTTCTGCCAGTGACCACTGTCCTGCAACACTCTGGTCTGTCAGTGAAAATATTCCTTTTGCTATTCCACAGTTACAATTGCAGTTTCACTCTTTCAGTGGTGGCTAACAATGACACCCTCTGGTTCCGTCTAGAGATGTGAGATTTCTCTTTACTGGAAGTAAAATAGCAGGAGTTTAAGGTATGTTATCTAGATAGATGTACACTTCTTATTATAAATGGACATTTGTCTGTTCTTTATAGATTTGATTTTCTATTGACAACTGAAAGAATTTTGGCAACATCCTTGTAAATGGAGGTAACCATTGGCATGAAAAATGTGTAATTATTGAAAAGGTAGAAATTTGAAGTAGGAAACACTATAGCATGAGTGGGTTCTGATCTTGGCTGACCCCCAACACCACTCCCCACCCCATTCCAGCCCCCCTCACTAAACCTGGAACACCTCCTCTGCCTCCCTCACTGACCTTGGTGTCTGCAGGGCATTTCCTATCAGATTTTTCTCATTCCTCACTCCTATCTGCTGTTCAACAGGTTTTACCCTTCCTTAAAAATCACTGAATAATCAGTGATATTTATCACTTATCTCCTACTCTACTATATGGAGTTAAACAGGAAAGATCCAAGATCCCGAACAAACATTTTATTTCTAACCATTCTATAGGTTGAATATGGTCCCTTAAGAACTGTTCCCTGAGACCAAGCACCTAACCTGTGTTTTATCCATCTGGTTGCCCAGATATTTTCACTTGAATAAGCAGAAAAGTTTGAGAAACAGTGTTAAAAACCTCTCAGAAATCAAAACAAATATCCACTACACCTCCCTTGGCCACAAAAACAGTCAGCTTATCAAAGGAAACAATCTGGTTTACTCATGCAAGATTAACCCATGATAAATTCATGACAATTATTACAGATCACTTCCTTTTTTTATGTCTCCAGAGAAGTGGTTTCAAAAGGATTCACAGGATTTTCCCTGCCACTTGTGTAATTGTACTTTAGTCATCTGGATTGTCATCTTTTGAAAAAGGTGTACGATAAGTCTTTTTCTGCATTCACCAGGAATATTCCCAAGTCTCCCAACCTGTTGACAGGGTGGCTTTCAAGGACATTGGCTATGTCTTTCAGCAGCCTTGGATGTATCTTCTTGGATCCCAGTTTTATAGGGGTTGATTTCTCTCTAGAAATCACTGACCCTTCCCTCATCCATTGACTTCCCCTTGAATCCTTTCTCTGCTCAAAAATGCTTGAGCAAATAGGGCACTGATTTCTTCATGTCCCTTATATGTGTATCTTAATGATCTGATTGGAAACTTCCCCATTCAATTGTTTAATTCGTCATTTATTGTGCCAATAATCAATATAAAACCCAGAAGACATAGAGATTTGAAAAACAAAAACCAAAACAATGCAAATAAACAAACAAACAAACAAAACCCCACCAAAACCCAATGAAACAAAACAAACAAATAAAAAAGAGCACAATACATATGTATTGGCTTATAATTCTAGAGATTTTTATTTACATTCTGGACTTTTTCTCTGAATTTTTGTTCCTCTGTCCCCTCTTTTTCCTACCTTTTTCTCTTTTGACATTAAAAATACCACAACAGGGCTTAAAAGCATTCTTAAATGAGTAAAAAATGGCATAATTCCTACTTTCCTATACCCCAGCCAGAAAATTTTTTTTAAATTTGTTGTAATCTGATGTGTGATTGTTCTGTTTAAATAATCAGGGTGCTTGAACTACGATGCATAGGCACTGCTTTGTTTTGAAGTACACTTGAGGAAGAAAAGAATTCAGACCTTAGTTCTTCAAGGCTGAACACATCACACAAAAGCTAAAACGTCCCGCTTTCACAAATCTCAGCAATGAGTCAGAATCTTACTATTTTTTAAAATATAAGATCAAATTGGATTTTGATGAGGTGCAGAGGACCAAGCTCTTAAGCAATCTGTTGGATTCTATAAAATAATTTATATGTAACTAGGAAAACATTCTGATTATGTATTTGGTGTTACCTGTGCTTGACCATGAGCAGAATTCAGAGGTAAGTGGCAAGCAAAATCCTTGGTCTGTAAAAAAAAACAAACACCTTGAAATGAGAGAATAAAGAAGCACAAATGCAAGCTATTCTAATTTTCAGAATGAAATATAAGAAGCGAAGATTACCTTGGGAGGTTAAAGCAGACGGTCATTTTGCACCGCATGTTTTTTAGAGGGTAGTCTTCATTATCACTGTGTTGGGATCTGTAATTCACACCAGTGAAAATGAAGGTTTGTGCACCAGAGAAAATCAAGGTTTTTCTATAGAATGAAAGAAATATTTCTAGGATCAAACTGGGGGCACTAACACATTTCTGTATGTTGTGGTTTAACCCTGGCTGGGAATTCAGCCCCACACAGCCACACATTCATTTTTCATTTTTCCTCTGTGGGACAGGGGAGAGAGTCAGAAATATTAACCCATGAGAAAAAGACAGTTTAATAGGTAAAATGAAAGCCATGCATATTAAAACAAAACAAAACAAAACAAAGAACTGACTAGTTTGGATTGGCAGGTAGGTGCTCAGCCATCAGGACAGAAGGGCCTACTTACATATAAGGGAGACTTGGGAAAACAAATTCCATCACTCCAAATATCCCCCTGCTGCTTCTTCTCCTCCAGTTTTATATCTTGAGCATGACCCCATGTGGTCTGGAATATCCCTTCGATCAGTTGGGGTCAGCTGTCCTGGCTGTGTCCCCTCCCATCTCCTTGTGCATCCCCAGCCTCCTCCCTAGTGAGGTGGCACGAATAGCAGAGAATGCCTTGATGCTGTGTAAGCACTGTTGACAAAACCCCAGAATTATCAACACTGTTTCCAGGACAAATCCAAAGCACACCCCATGCTAGCTACTGGGAAGAAAATTCCTACATCTTAACTAAAATCAGCATGCTATACAAGAGACAGTACACTTCCACATTCCACACTATGGTCTGTGTGTGATCTGGCCATCCAGACCCTCTTTGTGACCCATCTTTCTGCTAAGCTGATCTCTCTGACCCAGTGTGCTCTGCAGCACAACTTTCAGGGACTGTGCAGGCAGAACCAGACAAAGGAGATACTAGAGAAGAGACATTAAATAAAGCTGTTCTCCTCCCTCACTCCCCATTTGTTTTTTGGTGTTTTTTATACCAACCTGGATAGATGGGAAGGCATGTGAAGGTCTCATGTTATATGGATGGTGAAGATCCTGAAGGACTTCAGGAGGTATAGGCTGAGTAAAAGACAGAAACTAGAAATCATATTTTTCAAAAATGTAAATTTTTAAGTTTTTGAGAATTTGAGAGGATAATGTCTTAGACAAAGCCTGTGGGTATTTTTCCGTGTTCTTATTCAAGACTAGTTGGTTTTGAACTTGGTATTTTTCAGGTCTGTGGTATACATCTAGAGAGAGGACGAGCAGGGGAAAGTCATACCTCTGTTAGATCAGATCAAAGTTCTGCTTGTCTTGAAACATTCTTTACCAGCAGCAAATGCCTACGGAAGTGTATAAGAACAGAGGAAATGTATGTGGAATCTTCCCTTCTCACTCCCCAATTATATACACTTCCTCAGCTTCCAGCAATCTGTGAAGGATGGATGAATGAGAACATATAAGAAAGGATCTGCTATATATGGATGTGCTCAACTGCAAGCAACGTTCACAGTTTAGATTTCTGGAGATTTTGGAAGCAAGTCTTGAAATGAAAAGAAAAAAAAACACCAAATGTGCAACTCCTCGAATTTAATGAATTAAATTTTGAAGAAGCATTCATGTACCAAATGTGGTATATTTTTGTAACATTTAGAAATATTTTGATTCTGCATTGATCTTTTATATCAAAAAAGCCTATAAAATCTGTAGGGTTTTTTGTGTTATTAGGAAAAAGAAATGCTTTTAAGCAAATAAGGTGATAGCTCTTAGTTTTTCAAGCATTTATTTATTTGGTTTTAAACCAGGGAACTTAATTTAAAGGAC
This sequence comes from Sylvia atricapilla, assembly GCF_009819655.1. Lineage (NCBI taxonomy): Eukaryota > Metazoa > Chordata > Aves > Passeriformes > Sylviidae > Sylvia > Sylvia atricapilla. Next base: position 146,833,828 of record NC_089140.1, read on the forward strand.
TTTTCCAGATGAAGAGTCTTGGGTAGAAAAACTGGGGTTTGAGGAATTTTGTTAAAGTTCTTGATAAGGATGCATGTCCTGCAGACTAATTACTTGATTATTCCATGTTTCCCTCCCCCCCAAAAAACGTCTGCCAGGGAGAAAAGAGAATTGCTAGGAATATGGATGAACATGGAAAAAGGGCTGATAAGGAGTGGAAAATTTCTCTGAGGAGGAAAAGCAGAAAAGATAAATTACAGAGTAATGCAATACTCCTCATATAAAGCTGAATGCAATAAGATTGAATTATGATGAAGGTATGATTATGTTGTTAAAGGATACACACCATTATGCAAACTGCTGAAGAAAGAAAAAGTGATATGTGACTGACTACTGAACTAGATTCTGTCTACGATAAGTGGTGGCAATAAAAAATATTCATTTAATATTCCAAATGTAATGCTTTTCACATAATGTTGTTTATTAAAGCAAAATATTTCATTCTCTTCTCTCATTTTGCTGTTCAATCTTAAAAGATTAGAGACCATTATTATTGAAAAAGTAAGAGGCTTTAAATTCTTCAAAACTATATTCTTTAATAATGAATTTAACGTAAAGGCATAGAAAAAGTCAATCATGATTTTTTTAATACAGCACTCAGCAAAATTTAGAGGAAGAGATGATCAACAAAAGCAATTATAAAAGGATGATGTTAATGGAAAAACTTTGACACACAATCTAACAGAAGGAGTCTGGCTTCTCTCTCAGCCTGTCTCTGTTGTGCTTTCCAAGGGAAGTTTTTTATCACTTCTGAGATAAGAAAAAGGAAGAAACTCATAATAGTAGTTGAATTCTTTGTGGTCCTTCATTCCAAATCACCCTCCTGTCCTTTACCTACCTTTCTGGGGATTTGTCAAGCATTTACTGAAAACTGTTAAGTGCACTCTTAGTGCAGCTCCTTTGGTTTTGTTTTTTAACTCCCTGTAGTTTGCAGACCATATGTTCTTTGACATTCTTTTTAATTAGTGACAGATGGATGAAAGAATTTTAGATCCTAGACTGAATTTCTTGCTGTTTTAATTTTTTCCTTAAAATGAGACTTTCCACACACTATTAATTTCTTAAAATACTTTGGTTTCTTGTTGGCATTGGCTCCCCACTCTGTTCTATCAATGCCTCGGTTTTGTTTTCAGCAAGTAAGAAAGAAAGGAAAAAAAAGACTATTCATTTGAACTGTGAGATTGTTTTTATCCTATCTTCAGTGGAAATTGAAGAAATTGTCCTGTAGGTCTAGTCTGCTTCTCATTCTGATTAGTGTTGTCAGAATTTCCGAAAGAAAAGTGTGGCATCAAACTAAGTGAATTACACAACAGCTATAAAGAGTTTGATACTTTATTTAAAAGCACATTCAGAAGACCAAACAGCAAAACACCACCACCAACAATGTAAATTAAAGAGTAAGGCAGTCTCTCTGGTACAATATGACAACCATCATTTCATATTGTCTTTTACTTTAGGACTGCACAAGCGCTCCTTTTATGATTGTAATTCATAATCTTGTGTTTTCCTGGTTAGTTGGGGGTTTTTTGGTGTTTTTTGGGTTTTTTGCGTGTGCCTTCTTTTGCTGCTCACCCCTTCTCCACAGCTATGAGTAACAGAGCTCTTTGGGCATTTAAGCTCTTTATAAATTACTTTAAAAATTGTTGCTCTTCCTTTTGCTCATTAAATAGTACCTTGCTTCCAGGGAATCTGGTACTGCTTGTGCTGTGATTTTGCAGGCATTTTCAACACAGCAGTTTCACCTCCTGCCAGATAAAAGACAAAAAAACCCCAAAATTAGCACTTAGCCCTCCATTTAATCTATTCATCCCCTAAAATTTATTTCATATGAGAAAAAAGAACAGCAAAAAAGACCCAGTTTTATGCTTAAGAATATAAGAATATAGTTAGTAACGACAAGTAAACAGGATGGAAATGTAATTGTTGGCAACATAATGAGTGTTGAATAGAGAAGGTTGCATGGAGAACCCATAACAATGTTCTAGTTTTTGAAGGGGGCATAACAGGGAAGCCAGAGGGCATTTCATCATCAGAAAGTAAAGTGATAGGACACAGATTAATGACTACAAACTGAAAGAGGGGAAATTTAGGTTAGATATTAGGAAGAAATTCTTTACTGTGAGGTTGGTGAGACACTGGAACAGGTTGCTCAGGGAGATTGTGGGTGTCTTGCTCCTGGCAGTGTTCAAAGCCAGGTGGGACAAGGACTTGAGCAACCTGGTCTAGTGGGACGTGTCCCTGCCCATAGTAGGGAGGTTTGGAACTAGATGATCTTAAAGGTTCCTTCCAAATCTTCAAATCCCATTATGCTAATTGTGAAAGGTTTTATTGTGTAGATGTCACAGATAAACCCCAGCTGGCAACTAAGTGGCACACAACCTCTTCATCACCCCTCAGTGGGGAGGAGAATCAAAAAAAAGATGCAGATTTCATGAATTCAAAACAGTTTAATGATTGAAGCAAAATAAAATATAATAATTAAATGTGTAAATAAAAGTATAATAACAAAAATGTAATACTAATGCTAGAAATTAATAGGGAAGAGAGAAGGAGGCATAAAACTCAAGACCAACAAGTAATACAAAATACTGTTGCTCACCACCCACTGACACATGTCCAGCTGGTGTCTGATCAGTAAATTAGTGGCTCCCAGACACCTCCCTCATTTCAGATAACTCCTCTCAGTTTATTTAATGGTATGACATTCTCTTGTATGGAATATCCTTTTGGCCAGTTGGGGTCACCTTTCCTGGCCATGCTCCCTCATGGCTTCTTGAACACTTCCTCTGACAGGGCATGAGACTGAAAGTCCTTTAGAGTAAATGTAACTGAGCAACAGCTAAAACATCAGTGTGCTAAATACTAAATTCTTACTAAATTCAAAGCGCTGTACCAGCTACCAAGAAGAAAATTATGTCAATCAACAAAAACCAGGACAGTAGATACATCATTAAGTTATAACTTGAGACATATTTATCCAATAACACCTACTACAACTACCTAAAACTATGCAGACCTCTTAAATAAAGCTGTTTAGAAGCAGACAGTTTGGAATGACAAGATGGTGGCTAGTGTAGATATTAATAAGCATCTTTTTCTCAGCTGGAATGGGACACTATTTGCCAGCAATACACCCAAAATTGGTAGATATGACAAAGTGGATTGTATAGATACCTTGTATTGTATATTATTGAGATGAAACTAGAGAGCATTTCTTTTCTCTGCACAGAGAACAAATAATATTTACTTTCATTGGTTGGCCAGAAGAAATAGTAACAAAATATTCTACCATCATGTTCCTTGGAAGATTAATCTAGTAGTATATGCATCTATTTTTATCTTCTATTAATCTACCTGCTGATTTACACAGTTTCTTTCCTTATTCATGTTTACCATTTTGCTGGCTTGCTATGTCCTTTAGGATGAAGAAAGAGATTTAATGTGTCCTTTCAATAATGCTTCAATTTCCTTTGTCAGAACCCCTACTAAGAGACAAGAAATAACACGCAAAAGAACGTATTTATCCAACAGGACACATTGTGATTGTCATTTCCTATCCAGTCACCACTATTGCTTAACTTAATATGTTTTTTTTTCTTGAATAAAAAATCCTGAGAGATTGAAGGGGATAATCCATTTTTGCCTAAAAAAGCCTGTCAGATAAGTTCATTGAATATTTACAAAGAATAGAAAAAAAGTTTTTGTTGCTGAACTGTTTTGGAAGAGTAGATTTAAGGCCTAGAGCTCAGCAGCAAAACTGCTGCACCTGTAGCTGAGCGACAGTGATGAGCAGCTGGTGGTGATTAGCACAGCAACAACCCATCCACCCAACATATTCCACTCTGAGAAAGAAAAGAGCAAGCTGCACAAAAAACCAACCAAACAAACCATCACAGCCTGCAGCCTTCACTTTTCTCATCAAACCTTAGGGGAGGCATCTTTATGACAAAGGGATCTCAAGAGCAGAAACAGTGTGATGTATGGTTGTGTTTGCTCTCCCGCTCTTAGTTAGGGCAGACATAGAGGAAATGTACAAAGGAAATTGACATCACTAGCAAATATTGCTAGTTAAGTTCAAAAAGATCATTTTACTATGGAGATCAAAAATGAAAAATACCTTTCTTGTGGTAGGTAGGCTTTTATCATCCTTACAAAAACTGGTGGCTGTGCTGTGTGTATATATTTTTCTGCGTCTGAATTAATGTTGTTGTATCAAGCTACTTCTTTAAATAACCTTTAAAACAACACAAAAAAACCCAACTGATATCATATAACTTTTGGATCAAGGATCATTCAGTTTACAGAACTGCAGAATCACAGGATGTTCTGAGCTGGAAGGAACCCACAAGGATCATCAAGTCCAGCTCTTAAGTGAAAGGCCCATAGGGCCACAACTCTGCCATTATTAACACCATGCTTTGACCATCAGGGAGCTGGAAAGTTCAGTCTCAAGTCTTAGTAGAGCTTCAAGCCTAAATTTCAATCTCATCCCTTGAAAGCTGTTCAGTTCAAGCCAGGATATCTCAGTTATATCAGATGAGCAAGCAATGAAAGTGTATTTGAATGAAATTTTAAGATAAAAAACCAAGTACAGAACCAGTGTTGAAGATATCTCTGGAGGATGATTAAAACAGGTAGGCCAGGTTTGTATCCAGTTGGAGATTGAATGTCCCTAAGGGTGGAGGCTTCACAGCCTCCCTCTGATGGCTGTTCCAGAGTTTTATTCAACTAAGAGTTATAAATTGTTTTTTTTCCTCTGCTTAAATAGAATTCCATGTATTTCAGTTTATGCCCATTGCCTCTTGTCTTTTCATGCAATGTCGCTGAGAAGTATCTTCCTTTCAGTTATGTTGGTACTTTAAAGGAAATCTGCTTTTTGTCTGAATTTCTCAATTCTTGATAAGTGCTGAAGTCATTAATATCTGTTAGTATTGTAGTATAATTTAGAGCTGCCAGTTCATATTAATTCTCTAGATAATGTAAGAAGATTTAGTAATCTACATGGGCAAGGAGAAAAAGAAAGAAAAATGAAACTAAAAAGTTTTTCTTCATTTGCATGACAGAATGTTGTCAGAAATAGAGACAGATCCTGCTTCTTTCATTTCAGTCAGATTGATTTTTTTTTTTTTTTTTTACTGGAAGCAACCACACCATTTAAGTTTCAGACCTTATAATTTCATGCTCTTCACTAATCAGTCATTTTTTTCTTGTGAGTGAATGTTTGCTTTTTACACCATTTGTTATTTAAAGCATGTAGTTTATATAAAAGCCCTTCTATGAAAGTAGGAGTATTATACTTTTATTTTAGAATTTACTTATTTAATTTTTAGCTAGATAATTAGTTAGCTTTCAGACTATAATCTTTCATATATATGAACAAGATAATAAAGCCCCATGGAGGTGTGACTGCTAAATAATTATCTATGCTTATGGAATATAGTGTTAATTTAAAATAAAGAACAAAAATATTGCCTCTTTCAGTGATTTATATGAAAGCAGGTCTGCAATAACTACACTGATTCCTTCACACTTGGACTTTTTTTCTAAAATTAGATAGTAGACTTTTATTTCAAGTGCTTAGAGTTACATTAATGGATGTTTATCAGATACTTTCTACAAAGACCTTTCAAACCACCATAGCAGAAACATGGAGGTCTTCATTTATCTGTGGGATGTTTTTGTTGACATCTGCAGGACATTAGGGGAAATCCTGGCTCCAGCAAATGTCCAGAGGTATTCTGATGAACCCATTAGGATGTAGAGCTCAACTCTGGTTGCTGGTTCACCCCACATTTTAACAGTGACAGTCATATCTATTTTTGCTAGCCCTTGACCATAAAATTGCATCATATTACTACAACTGGCATGAGAAGCCATAATCCATTGAAATTTCTACTTCTACTAAAAAAATTCTCAAATCCAGAGAAACTCAGTCTGCACTTTGAGTTGATAATGAAACTTAAAAATGGATGCTTTGATCATCATATCCTGAAGACAATATCTATGTGTTAGGAAAAAACGGTAAGTATTTTAAGAGAGGATTAACACATCTTTTTACATTATTAAAAATGAGAGGAAGTGTAACTTCTTCTTTAAGACTTGCATGTTCAAATGCAAAGTTTGTAACATCAGAGATGTCTTGAATTGCATTGGAAATTCTGAAAAATTATTAAAACAATTTCCATTATTTTTGATATTTCCTTTTATGTTTCAAAATGCTTCTGATGCATAAACAGCCTTTCCATTTCCACTACTGGGATTCTGTAATATCCTTTTGTTTCAGGGCATGCTGAAAATGTAATGGATATTACTTTATTTTACAACATTTGATGATTCAAAGAAAAGTGATAACTGAAAAGTAGCAACACACCCATTGGCTATGCTCAGTGAAAAAAGGGATACCTTAATATTGCTGAACCAAATTTATAGTTATTATTGATGTCATCACCCCTAGAAAGAAGCAACCAAGAAACAGTGGAAAAAGAAGTTTTCTCATATGACTGGACACACAGAAACCCTGAGTCAAAGTCTCCAGACAAATAGCAACAACTGACTGAATCAAGATGAACATTTAGTATTCCAAGACTACAATTGCTCTGTTTAGGTTTTTTGTCATTAAATACTTTATTTTCTCACAAAAATTTCAAACTTATACTACTGTCATCCATTGTGTGACAAGAAATATTTTCCCATAAATTTTTAATAGATGTAATTTCATAATTCCCTCCACTGGGTCCCAAATCTCTTTTCTCCTCAGTTTCTGTGATGCATGTAATGTGTGGCATTTATTATCTCACTGGAAAGTTTTTGGGAACATGTTCACATTTGGTGAACTGCTGTAATGGCTGTAGCACAATGCAAAAATACTTTACCCCTAAGTTCAGCAAAACAAGAGATGATTTTTTTTAATATCCTTTCTATTCCTTCACCTTCCTCTCCCTTTGCCTTTTATTGCATGAAGATTCTTTTTTTTTTTTTTTTCATATAAAAAGTATGTAAAATCCTTGCAAGATTTCAAGGAGTATCTCAATTTCTTTCAGAAAGAGAGCAAGTTGGTGTGGATGAAAAAAATTTGTAGCTTTTTCCCCTGTTGCTTGCCCTTCTAAGCCTCTCTGTTTGTTTCTTTGACAGAAACAATACCTCTGAAAAGCTGTGCCTTCATGTACTAATCTTGCCAACCTTTTTTATGTCTATCTCTTCTGGAAGTCTGTGAAGATTCTGAGGGTATGAGGCATCTCTGTGAAAGCAAATACGCATATTTCAGCTCTGTGCATGCAGAATAATATATGTCTCTGCTCAGCTGACTTTGGTTCATTTGGATCTTAAGGGCTTCAAGCAGTAACTGCTATATAGAAGCTCCTTCTTAAGTGCACTTAAATCCTGAGTGGGTTCTAACAGCAATGTATTCTCCTATTCTACTCTCCTTGATAGTATAGGGTTAAAATTAAAATTTTTTTCTGAGGCCACAAAGCTGGGGAACAGAACCTCAGCTTCACTGCTACCAGGATGTTATTTTAATGCTATTCTTTTAACCAAATCAAGTATAACTTTGCCTGGAGAATCAGGGGAGATGAGAATGATTTGTATTTAAATACATAGGCCTCGGAAATAAAGCTATTCTTTACTAGGTCGGGTGAAACTGTACCTAATCACCATATGATAAATGACATAATTGTAACATTTGTTGGTAGCTGAATATGATTATTATCTTCAACCAGAATCTTCAGAATCACAAGGAAAGATGTTTACCAAAATTCATGCTTGGTTGTATACAATAGAACAATGGGGGCTTAATTATTAACATACAGTTTTATAACAAATGGGGTATAAAAGTGTATCCTTTTTGAGTCCTTGTTGGGGTTGGATTTGGGTCTGTACCCCGACTCCCAGAGCTTTTCAATAAAGCACCACATATAATCATTCTGTGATTATGTGTTTCCTATCCTAACATTCTGAAAGCCCAATCTTTCAAGGGGCATCTCAGATATGATCAGGAGCATAACTTCTACTCTAGTTCAGAACATGCCAGAATCAGAAATTTACAGATTTAAAATCTCTAGATAATTTGTGTCAATTGTTTGTCATTCAAATCTATAGTCCGGCCTGAAGGCAGAAATTTCTACGTTCTTCCTCAACATAAATTGCAATGAATACAAAATAATGCGGTCAGCCCCAAAACAAACTTAGCAGGGTGTTGCTAGGAAAGGAATGCATAAAACACTGACCTGGTAACACAGAAAGTGTTATGTGTTATCTGTATTTAACCTAAGTCAGTGACAACACAGATTGGAACAGTTTGGGAGTCAGAAGTGAAAGGATATGTGACATGTGAGTCAAGCATCCATGACACCTGATAAAGCAGCATGACAGAAGAAAGTTGCTTTGCATAGCACCTGTAAGACTGTAAAAAGTGCCTTATGAGTATGGAAAGCAAAGAAAAAAATGAAAGAAAAAAACTGAACCAAAAGCATCAGTAATAAACAAAGGACAGGGGAAGTCCCGCAAGGATCCAAAACCTCATAAAGTTGTCACTAAGATCTCATTAATCTTGCTTAAATGAAACTTGTTTTTTTAGTGATAGAGGTTAAGTAAATTATCTACTTTTTGCAATTATGGTGTCATATCCTGGATCTAAATGCCATTGTCCTTGGAAGTCTCATGGTAAGCCTAAATAACAGGTGCCTTCTATGTGTACATTCTCTTGTCCAACCTCATTAAGACACAGTTGCTAATAAAACTGATGCATTTTTTTCCAATAATTTGGTTTGATTGGTATGTGGTAGCAGCCTTTGGGGCATAAAAAATGCAGAAACACTGTGTGGAAATGTAAAAAATTTCTGCTTAGCCAAATAAACAATTTTTCTTCATAAGATTTCTTTTAGTTTAAAGGTTTTTTAAAAAGATGATGCTTGTCATGGATTTTGTCACTATCTTATGCATCAAGAGAGTGTTTCCTTTGCAAATGGGATGTTCTGGGGTATGCAGTGAATTAGGAGTAGCAGGCTTTGGACAGCTGCTCCCATATCACTTCTGGGTGAGCCTAATTTTGGCTCTGAGATGTCCATAGTATAATGGCAATGTTAGTAAGTTCAGGAAGTGCCAAATAATTAGGAAGTGCATATTATCTCCCAAAATAAGAGGTAAATAGTGGGCAGTTAATATTAGCTTTCTGCTACAATTACAGTTTAGATTTGACCTATGAAAAAACATAAAAATTATTTTAGCCTGTATGATTCAGTATGCTTGGACACAAAGACCCTCCAAAGTGAGGCTAGTTAATTTAATTATAGTAGAAATTGAGGGAGAGATTTTGTATTGCCTATTATTTTGTTACACAGGTTAAAACTCCAGAAACCTGGGTAAGACTTCACATACAAGGTAAGTGAATCATGAGGGCCAGAACAGGCTTCCTGTGTTTTACTTTAGTGCTTGGTGCTGCACAAAGTTATGGTTCTGGCTGGCTGGAAGGGACATTAAAGATCATCTTGCTCCAACACCCCTGGTGCGGGCAAGGACACCAAAAAAGTGCATTTCCTGTCCAATCAAGTGTGATCATACAACTATCAAAAATGCAGATTTGAGGACACCTCTGGAAATTCAATCCTTGCTCTAAGATCAGTTACAAGGTAAGCGCAAGTTACTATAGAGCCTGAAAATTTTGAGTGTTAAAGATCACAAAGAATATAAAAAAAATTCTCAAAAACCTCTCTGGGCAACCTTTGTCCATGTTTTGACATCCTCCTCTGAGTGCAGTCTGGCTTCAGCTCCCCTGTAACCCCTCAGTAGCTCAGAGTAAACAGCCATTAGATGCTCCTTGAACCTTCTCTTCTCCAGCCTAAACATGTAATTCTTGCCAAATACACCTGCAAGTCCAGGCACCCTGTTCTCTGTGTCTCTGGACATGAACCTCAAGGGGTGGGGATTTGCTCCATCTTCTTTCCAGGGACTGAGACTGAACTGAGAAACCTTTGTCAAACCACATCCCCCATCGCTGCCTTTTCAGGTGGTTCCAGATGCAGACAGGGTCGAGGCTGAGCATATTTACACCCACACCAAGAGAGAGAAAAGTGCCTTTATTTGCACCTATCTAATCACAACCATCACTTGCAGGAACATTAGCAAGGACAGCTAAATTCTGCTTCTCAAACCCTTTGTCAGTCAGGTCAGAAAGATGTTATTTGGAATGTGCATCCATCAAGGAGTCTCCAGCACTCTGCCTAGTCCTCAGCTCAGAAGCTGGTTCCCTCCAGCTGCTGTTCTCCAGATCTCTTTGCATCTTGTTGTCTGGTGCTATTTGAATTCTGCATGGATTTCTTACAGACACACTCAAAATGGAAAATTCATGTCCATGGAAGACAGTTGCATTTGAAATTTAACAACAATACAGGCTAGACTGACTTGATAAGGCACAATTCTCATCCAGAAAAGAGATCTGACCATCAACCTGCTCACACAAGCACCATTTTCTTTGTGCCTTCTGTTTCCAGAGGCTTGCTCCCATGATCCACCTTAAACCCTCCTTTTAGGCATCTTTACTCCTTTTCCTAAATTCTTTTGCACTAGGTTTCACATCTTCCCACAAGTCACAGTAAAGAAATCTGCTATTGTTCATTAACCACTTCCTTCTTATTCACGAGTGGCAGATCCAGGATGACAGGACATTTGGGCTGTGTCTCCAGCACATGCAGATATAAATTCTCTGTGGACTACTTATGTCCTGATATGATGTTTCTGTAGAAGATCCTAATTTAACCACTTAACACTGCTTATGAATTAGTGACATTTTTAATATCAAGGAGAAAAGGTGTTTTAAATGTACACATAGTGTAATTGTAGCTAAACAGAAGCTAATAATAAGCATAATAACTCTCTTTGTATTCCACTGTCATTTAAAGAAAAGATTTTCTATAATATTTTGGTTATAGACCTAGCAAGTCCCCTCTCTGTCAGGGGGATACATGAGTTTCCATCTCAGCAGTCTACTTTTAAAATGCAGATGGTTCCTGTTTTTCTATTTTGCTTTGGTTTCAAAAGCAACCTAGCTAAACAGTAATGTTTAAAAGAGAAGGAAAAGCAGTTCCAAAGGGCTAACGTGAGTAATGTACCAATTATTTTCTGTTCTACAATTATAATTTCTGCCCAGAGAGAATACAAAAAACTACTGCTATATTTAAAAAAAGAAAAAAAAAAGTGAAAAAACATAAAAGGAAATCATTGTTGCACATAAGAAGTGTCACTGCAAGTATTAACCATTTCATTCCACTAGAAAGTGGATTGCAGAACAGTCACATTTCTAATTAGCATTCTGCAATTCCCGGATGAGTTCATCTACATAATTGCATTTATAAACATTTTCATGGCCAATAGTCTTCACCCATCATAAAAATTGTTTTTCATAAAAATTCCTTTCTAATTCTTGTCTTATGATACAGTAAAGAGAGATATTGTCCTTCTTTATGCTATAACTTCTGGAAAGCTTCAGAATCAAGATGTTCTGAAAATTAGAAATAATTGTTCTCTTATTTAACCATATTTAAAAGTTTTATTTTGATATAAGAAATGTTATTTTTCTATTTTTCTCCATCCTGTTTGCCTTCCTTTTCATATTTTCAGAAAACATAATGTTTGGCTTTGAAAAGTGATATTAGGCAACTTTATATTCAATAATGTTTCAGCACAACTCACTGAGCACCATTACTTCTTTGTGTATCAGTTATTGTCTGCTTTTCACCTTTTGTACCTTGATTAATATTTGCCTCTATGGCACTATAACAAATGCCTTTATATATATATATATATAAATATATATATATTTTAAAATACAAGAAGTGTTTATCTGATAATATCTGCCATTATTAAAATACTCTTTCTTTTTTTTTTTTTAGGTGTGGTCAAATTAATTGCCTTAAAGTTGACCTGATAAGATCTTCTTTTCTTACATATGTGTACATATTATAAACATGTACATTTGTACATATATATTATATATATATATAATAGATATTGGTAACTAGTCTCTTTGGTTAAGGAATTGAAATTAGCACCACAATGTTAGGGAAATTGCAAACCTGTGTTATTAAAAGAAATTATATACATGTTAATATTAGAAATTATAAATATATGCTCCTCTGAGTGACATATTGATGTGTTTAATTGTATCCCAAGGGTGCCACATCTCAAGAGTTCTAGAATTTTAGACTGAAGATATTTCTAAAAAATGAATGAAATCCTTCAGATCCTTCTCACTTTAATTACATTTGTCATGTTCAGTCTGTAATCCAGGAAGTCTTAAATTCATTCCATCAGCTACATGTTCCTTGGACTAAGATATTTGAAGAGATAATTCAGTCCTGAATAAGGTCATGGAAAAGAATTGTGCTGCTTTTGTAGCAGTGGAAAGATTTTGATCATTACCTGCTTTTGTTTGAAGTACAGAAAACCAGAGAATCATTAAATTTGGATAGCACCACACAAAAAAAGACTCGTTGTGGCTCCAGAGATGATTTGATCTTGCTTGTATTAAGCAGCATATTCTCGGGCCAGAAGAATGAATAAGCATTTGATTAATTTTAAGCAGGCAAATTGTTCAGTGGATTAAAGCAGTTCTTTAAAAGTGATGCTTGTATGAATTATTGGTGTGTTTCATGGTAATAATACAGACTAAGCTGGAAAGAGAGAAGCAGAGGACAAGGGGATCTACTTAAGTAAATCAAGAATTACCAAGTTTAATTAGAGTTAAAGTTATAGCTACAGACAAAAGTATATATTGAAAGAAATAAATATATTTTATTTGAAGGAACCTGCCTTGTCATGTCTTTCAATATTTTTTGCATGGAAAATTGCGTTTTAAAAAAAAAATAAGATAAACACACCAAGAAATATAATTCAAAGCTTTTCTAGAATTCTAAGGGAAAGTTTAAAATATTTGACAGTTAGCTGATTAATTATTTCTGTTACTATCTCCATTTAATTGTTTAAAATCAATTAGTTTGTTCAGAAAAGTCAAAAATTACTGTTCATTTGTTTTCAGAAATGAAACTAGCAAGAAAAGTTCTCATACTCTGACTAAAGCACACATTGGAATCTGAGAAAAAAGGTATTTTAAAATCAGTGTAAATTTGACAGAAGTACAATCTAGATTAGTGAGATTTTCCACTCTCTTTAGAGAATTACTGATTAAATTCTTATGAAGAAATAAAGAGAATAGTGATTATCTGTTTTTCATTCTAGAAGTGGGATGACAAAATATGTCATAGCAGTCATTCAAAATATTGTTACACCTGTTTCAGTTTGTTTTGACTGATCTAATAATGCAGATGTTAATTGCTATGAATTCAAACTTCAGAAATTTCATATAAGCTTCTCTGAATTTTCCTCATTAAGCACCAATCAAGACATCTTAAATGAGATTTTTTAAAAAATGAGCTTATCACTAAAAGTGGAGTAAAAACTTACGGTGATTTTTATAGACCAATAATATCTTAAGGGACCACAGTAGGAAGATACCTCTCTACCCCAGGGAAAATAGCAAAAACTGGCTCACTTACTTCCATAGTTTTAGAATTACTCCTCTCTGAGGCTGACTTCTCATCCTACACCATTTAGCGCTTCGTGTTAGTGGGCTCTGGGAGGCCTAGAGCATTCCTGGGACACAATCTGTGTGTGTGTGTGCTTGCTGCACTGATTGTTTCACACAAGGAGGCATGCTGCAGTTTAATAGTGTTCCTTGCAAAGCATGAAGTTAGGGCTGCATATTGTCTACCCTTGGAAGCACTAATTCAGTGTTAGCATTTCCCTTTTATAAGTGTACAAAGCCTCTTATCTTGGTGTTTTAGGATATATAATGCACAAGGATCCATTTGGAAAAAAGCATGGGCTGTTCTGAAACATCCTGACATCAGGGATGCAGCTTCTTTGAGGTGACTTCAGCCAGCCAGGGACAGAACCAATGTGCATGAAGTGTGGATAATAAGCGAAATTTGAGTCCACAGTGAAATACAGAGGAGGCTAATGCCTCCTTTGAAACTTGGTAATTTTTACGAAATGATCATGGAATCAAGGCAAAATCAAACTGAAATGCAGGGCCATTGAGCAATACAACATGGGATCAGGACACCGTTCAGACTTGCAGGAAAATATTCCACCAGGAGCTGCTTCAGTCCCTGGTGCAAGTGACCAGGGATGAGATGTTCTAAGGTTCTGTGCTTATTTTAGAGGATGAATGTTCATTTATTTCCAGCAGAACAACCTGGAGGAGGCAGAAGAATGGAATGGAATCACAGAATAACCTGAGTCACAAGGGAACCACAAGGATCATAGAACCCAGCTCCTGCCTCTGCACAGGACACCCCAAGAGTCACAAAGAGTGTCAGAACACAATACAAGAAACAAGCACACCTAACAGAATGAGCCCAGGAAATAATGACTTTATGTTTGATTGGATGCAACAGTGCTTTAGAACTCATCCAGAAAGGAGCAGCAATGATGTATCAAGGTAAGAGAAGGCTGTCCTTTATCAACTTCAGAATTCTCTTGGGCAGCAGAGGCACTTGAGATGAAGCAGCAGCTGCAGACTGGTTCAAGGACTGAGCAGCACAATCTGTGAACTAAATTATGGTTGACAGCAATAAGGGCCTGCATGGTCATCTAACTGTAGACTATGAACAACTCAATTCAGCTTTTTATCACACTGGCATATATTCATCAAAGATTGAAAACTGTGACACCTATACAAGCATTTTGACAATAGCAATCTGTGGGAACGTTGGGAAAAAATTAAAACAACAAAAAAAATGGTATCTTTTTATATTTTTTTTCTATTCTGAAGTAAGTAAAGACCTTATAGGAAAATTTTCTTTTTAAATTCAAGGAAAAATTATTTAAATTTTCTAGGGAGAAATGAAAGAGAGCTCACAGGATTTGCCATGAAAGATGATTTGCCCTGCCATTTGGGACTGGGTCACTGAAACATCAGATTGGCTCCCTTTTCTCATCTACACAAAAAGTACAGCGATTTGAAGGCCCAGTTTTCATGTAAATAGGAATATAGATCTGCTTCTTGTAACAGAATTAGGGCAACAACAGCCCAAGGCTTCTCAGGTTGACCAAAGCTGGTTAGGAAGCAGATGATTAATTGTGGCAGATTTTGTGTACTTGTCTCTTCACATAAGGATGAGAGGGTAGGTCAATTTTCTGCCACTTTCTGATATTTGTGCTGCATTCCAGCAGGGATTCACATCATTCCAAAGCTTCCTTCCTCACCAGTGAGACACGAAAAGAGAAATGACCCCCACCTGGACAAACCCATTCCAAGTATCAGGAGAAACAAATCAGTAACTGTGGTTTTAGTGGTGCCAGAGTTTGAAGCAGCTAAGCTATGCCTGTCTGCAGGCCTGTGCTTTGAGCCAGAGGCTACTACAGAAGAAAGGAACTATAGCTGGAACAAGGCTGGTTTTGACCAGAAGATGGAGGTGGGCTTCAACTAACTTCATTTTTAAATAAGGCATTTACAGCTAAGCTTATCATCCTTTTTTCTTATTCTCTTCAGCAGGGATATTAAGTTTCTCAGTGAGTGATTTCTCTGCCTTATTTTTAACCAACTGCTTTAGTTGAAGCTGTATTGCACCAAGGAGGAAATGCTTCTCTCCACTGACTCCACTCTCCATTTTATAAAAGCAGCTGAAATATTTAGTCTGGCTGTGCACATTTTGCAAGATTAACCTAAGTCCCCAACTCATTTTTCTGAAGTAACAGATATGTTAATATCTGGCTACAAACACACCCTAAAACCAAGCTGCAGAATTCAATATAGAGAGCTCTGGAAATGAGATTTATGAAGTTGATCTGAGAAAGAACAGGTAAAGGAAATGGATTTATGAATAGGGCTGTTGTCCAGGTTTAGGGCAAATTTGGGAGGAAACCTCCAACTGGAGTTTCTCTGGAGAGCAAACCCAAATGGCCCCAGATGGTCTGGGAAAAAGAATTTCCTCAGAGAAAAGTGGACAAAGCTATTTATTTAACAAATAAAATGCCTACAAGCATGAGGAATGAAAAAAAATGAAACAATAAAACCTCTTGCTGGTCCGAAGAGAGATGGCAAAACTGAGGAAGTCCTTGCCAGGAGTTAGCTCAGCTCTCTCAGTCTCTTATCAGTCCCAGTCCCTTTTGTGCTGGAAAATGAGGCCCTGGCCCTGGCGGGCTGTGGGTGCCAGATATCAGTCCTTCTCTGGGTTTTCAGTTCAGGGCAGATTTAAACAATCCCAAGAAAAAGGAAAAAAAAAAAAAAAACCCAAAAAAAACAGTCCAGGAAGCTTCTTTGTCTCAGCTAGCTAAACTAACTAAAAGAAAAAAAAAAAAACCCTCTCCCTGGTCACTGTCCATGTAGCCGATGAACACACTGACCCGAGGAAGAAGCGAAAGAAAAAAAATGCGGAGGAGCAAACACTGTTTTCAAAACAAACGGCGTGCTTCTTCTTTCCCTGCTTCACTCCTAAAGGTACAGAACACAACATACAGCACACACTGAGCAGACAATTGGGGATACAGAGGCATCCTAGTCACGCCAGGACAGCTGTCTGCATTCTGTTGTATCCCAGGGGATAGGTCAGTGCAAAGGGAAGGGTGTCATCCTGGGTGCTTACACAAACACAGTTTAGACAGTAGTTGGAGTCATTAGTTAAGGAAGACCCTATACAAGCAGTTGTTCACAATTTAGTAATGCTTCTGCGAATATCCCTCCTGTAACAGGGTTAGGTACAAGGCAATAAAAAAATGTTGCATTCAGGTCTCTGGTCTTATTTCAAAGACATCAACCTTCTGCTGGGTCTCAGTGTCAGATAAATCTCCTGCTGTGGTGCCAGCCTGGGACACACTGGTTTTTAAATTGGTTTTGACTGCTTTTAAAAGTTTGCCACACTTTTACTCTTGGAAATGTATATATCTCATGTTTCTGCCTTTGTGATATCTGTATACTCCAAACCTGATATCATTAGGTTTTCCTTGGTATGTTTTGCTTTATTGAAGCCATTTTGGTTGCCTGTTTCTCCCTCCTAACAGTATAGAGACTGGTCAAGCAAAGTGAGCACCTTGACTATGACACTGTTGAGGAGGAGCCAGTTACAAAAGATATGAGGGATTCAAATTAATCTTGATGAATTATGTGACTAACTTAAATATTTGTTACTCTTTTCAGCAATAAACAGGAAGGAGAATGCTTGTTTCAGAAGGGAAAAATGAGCAAAATCCCCTCACACATTAAAACTTTGAAATGTGTCGAGCACCGAGTAAGGATTTCAATATAGCAACACCCTTCATTTGTTTAACTGGTGAGTGATTTTGTAAGGAAAAATAATAAAGGGAGAGAAACAACAAAATAATTTTTAAAATTATTCCACATAGCAGTATTTACTCATTCTGGGAAAAAGCCGTCTTCTCAACAACCCATTCCTTTTACTTATTAGAACTAATTTCTCTATTTTCCCTCTCCCCCAGTGTATTTGATGGTAGTACAGAGGACATAAAGTACCTTGGTTATTAGTTATGAATTAGCTGAGAATGTCTGAAGATTTTGATACCATTGTTATTAAAGTCTAATGCTATTTTGCTGAAGACAAAACAGGAATAAACATATGAAACTGGGGAATGAGCGGAACAGGGGAGTAGCAATTGTTCTTCCTGCTGATGATACTTGCTTGTAAACCTCACTGATAAGAATAAATAGACATGCACACAGTTTTATTATGCACTGTAGCAACTAATAAACACTCTTGCTAGGATCAGGATGTTTAAAAAGCTTTTAGCTGGGCTAGTGGCTTTGTGTTTTGTGGGTTTTTTCACATATCACTTTCTTTTCATTTTTTCTGATCAGGGGTTTACAGCAGAACACAAAATAAAACAGTCATTTTTTTAAAAAGAAATGTAAGGTGCAACTAGAAAAAAAACAGAGAAAAAAATCATTAAAGGAGAGGATCAGGCAGGTTCAGGGTTTCCCCACTACTCAGAATTTAACCACAAGTAATGCAGAAGCTGTTCACAGTGATCAGTGACAGATCCCACGGTTAAAGTCTCACCTCCACAGGCACAGGAGTCCAGAGATGTAAGGGCAGGCTGGGAAGCCCCAGACTCAGACATGAGTCTGAGTTTCTTCCAGGACTGCTCCGAGTCTCACCCAGTGGGACAGTGGAGCAGTTATCCCTGTGACCTCACAGACAAAGGGAGATCAGTGCCTGGGATATGGGATCCCTGATGTGCGAGAGAGAGGCACTGATACAGAGATGGGCTGGGTTCCAGAGAGGCTCAGCCTTTGAGCTGCCTAGTCAAAGGACCAGGACACCCCAGCCAGCTCCTGTGGTGTCCAAAAGGCCTAGAGATCAACCAAGGGACCCTTCTGCACGTGTGTCTGTGTGAGAGGTCTCTGGGTAGACAGTGTGTCCAAGGGGGACTACAGGAATCCACACTGTGCATGTGTTGATGTGAGCAAGTGGGTTCACAAGCAATTGTGAACCATTAACTGTAGTGAGAATCTGACTGTTTAAATGGATTTGTGGTTGGAATTGATGGTCTTGTGGCTCTTTTCAATCCTAAGTGGTTCTATGATTTTATGATCTTATGTCCAAGTGTTGGCAGCTTTGAAGTCTCAAGATGCAGGGCCAGCAGCTGGGGAGGACTAAGCACCTGAGATCCAGTACTGCAGGCATTAATAATTAATTAATTAAATAAATATTCTTAACAACTGCAGGGACACACACCTGGTTGTAGCAAGTAGCCAGAGAGCAATTTTGTCTATTGCAATAGTTCACAGAGTTTCAGGACTGTAGGAGTCTCAGCTGCACTAAGAGGCAAGATCCCACTCTAAGCAGGAGCAACTTTTCTGCTTTTCAACTGTTTTCTGGCTCCAGTGAAACCCTAACCCAAGCTGTGGAGTAAATCTGGAACCACTGCCTAATAGGGAGGCGAATTGCCACTGAATTTCTTCTGCGCATTAATTGACAGCTTTTCCTAAAGTCTGATTTCTACAAAACAAGGCTATTAATAATTGAGGAGTCAGTAAAAGCTCATGCCACTCCTCTGCTATTTGGTATTGGCATTTGATGACAGCCACATTTCTAAATGTGATTTAGATGCTGGACTTTCCATAAAACAAAATAAAGTATGTCTGTCTTTCTGAATTTGAGCAGTCATCCACTTTCGACTGTTCCCTATCATTCTCCATGAAATATTTACTCCCGAGACAGCCTTCCCATCTATTCCCACATTTTTAATTTCATATGGGTGACAAGTGTCAAGTTTAATTCCTCATGATTAGTTTTTTTTTTTTTTCCTATTATTTTATTTATCTGTGACTAATAATTTTGTTAACTGATTGCTTCTAAGTTTTGGCATGCAAAATGTGGCCCACTTCAGGCACTACAGATTATTGGAGTTTCTCCACTAGGATATATAAAGATGTTCAAGGTATATCAGCAGGAGACTATTTGGACTGTTTATTTCACAGGGTTTTTTTTTTCAACATCCCTTTGTAAGAATTCACTTAGACTTCTGCTTTCCAATGTCAAACACTGATGCTTGTTAATCAACTGCGAGCAGTAAGAAAAAGCTCAACACATGGCATCTGTGATTTACTTGTGACTGATGCTGAGACATGAAAGAATAACTGGAAACACAGAGAGTGAGGAATACAGTTTGTCCTTTCTGGAATCAAGGACAAGACATGAAGCTTTATTTCTAATGCAAAATACAAGAGCAGTCCTAGGAGCCCATACTACTTTTCTCCTAGAGGACTACCTCAGGAAGGTGTTCTTTCTCTCCATTCTCTGACCTGATCAATCCCAAGTTCTCTTCCATTAAGTCAGGCAAATTAATCAGAAATTTAACCTCTTTATTGACCTTAAAGGGCTCTTTATTAGAGAACATGTTCCAATGAGGAAAAACTATGTGTTCAAAATTGTTCAGGCACAAGGGTTTGTTTTAAGTATAACCTCTAAAAAGAAGTTGTTCTGCTTGCAATTCAAAATAAACAGTAAATGCTGCTGTATTTTCTCAGCAGCTGAAAAAGCCTTTCTTTACACTTTTCTGAACAAACAGGTGATGTATCCTGATTACAGATCCTGTTTTAGTTAGGTGGTAAACATTAGGGGTTTAAACATTGGAATGGGCTGCCCAGGGAGGTGGTAAAGTCACCATCCCTGGAGGTGTTCAAGAAAAGACTGAATGTGGCACTTAGTGCCATGTTCTTGTTGATAAGTCAAAGTTTGGACTCAAGGATATCAGAATTTTTTTTGAACATAATCGATTGACTCTGTGATTCTGGTAGAATTTCAGATGTCTCTGAGCTGGAGATTTTGACCTGCCCATTACTAAACTGTACAAACAGGGGGAACATACCCACAGCAAATCTGGGGTTGATGCCAAGATGGGAGAAGTTGTCACTGTCCTGAAGGGCAGGGCCATTGTTCAGAGGCTCTCGACAAGCTTGAGAGATGAGCTGACAGAAAACTCATGGAGTTCAGCAGTGTCAAATGCAGGAACTTGCTATTGGGACACAAAGGGAAGTGTCTGAATTTAACAGCTCTCAGAAGAGGAGACATGGTAACAAACTCGACATGCATATTTAGAGCAAGAAGTTCTTAATATGAGTAGGGTTTAGAGCAAAATGGGTACCAGGAGATGTTGAGTTGGTTTAGGCTGGAAAAAGTTCCTCTAAATGCATTTAACAGTTCTCTGCAACCACTAATTGAGCCAGATTTTGCTCAAAACTATACAATGAAAGAACAAAAAACAAGAGACAAAGACATAAAAGGCAAATTTCAGAGAGACTCAAGTAAAAAAAAAATCCTTTTCAAGTGGACCAGCTATCAGTAGAACAGACTCTCCAGAAGGGTTGTGAAGACTCTCCTTGAAGACATTCAAAACTCAGCATTGCAGAGACCTGAAACAACATTGTCTAGCTTTAAATATATACAGGCACAGAGCAAGTGGAAGCTTCAGAGCATTTTCCTGATTTTCTTTTTTCCTATTTCTGTATATATACACAAAAAATAGTGTAAAAATCTGAATTTTCTTGGAATCCAGATAACAGTTAAGTAGCAGCCTTGTGGATCATAATTCCGTTATTATACAAATGCAGTAAAATTTAATTTTACCTTAAATACAGATTCTATGATTCTCGGGTTACTTTTCTACTTACCCTGTTCTAACAATTGCATATCACATTGGCAAACTCACTGAGGAGAAACCTAAATAAACAAATACCCGTGTGCTTCTACATATTATATTCTGTGGGCTTCCTCTCTTGTAGACCAGGAGGGACTGTCAACTTTTTTGTATCAGAAGCCAAATAAGAAGTTTAAAATCTCAGACTTCTGCCATTTTCCTTTCTCCCTCAAAAGAAAGTTGATGTGATAAAAATTCAATGTACTTTTAACAGCAAGGATAAATTTAGCAGCAATAACAACTGAGGGCTTATATTTGGTCTTGACAGGTATGTGAAGGAGAAAGTTTTGAAACTTTTGAAAATTTTCAAGGATAATTCAGTTCCAGAATTTGATTTGGGATCACAGATTGTTGTCTGAGGTTATTATTTACTCCTTAAGGTATTTCAATTTACTGCTGAAGTAAATGCTGGGGCATGGTACAACTGTCACAGTATCTAAGCTTTAATGTCCATGCTGCTAATCACAACACCTGTGCCCAAAGGGCTTGAACCTGTAATTCTTGTTCAACAAGGACAGCAGGTGGAAAGGAAAATGATACATGAAAACACATCAAGCACTAGACATATTTCTCTGCATAGACTGGAAGTGAAAGGTCAGTCTTCTACAAAAATGCTTTCTTATTTCAAGAATGGGAAAGGAAGAAAAGATCATTGTTCACCAAACAATGTGGAATATGACAAATTAATGTGCCACAGCCAGCTTGTGCTGATTTATACTCACTAAGGATTCTGGAGGAGATGCTGAAATGTAAAACTCAGCTCAGTAATGAGACATTTACTCACGTGCTCCTGTTTACCTGTTGCAGCTCTTCAGGAATCAGTCAATAGCTGCACAACCCAGGTTGTTTCCCAAAATATGTCCTGCATTTTTACCTCATGCTTTCACATAACAACTGGCATCTGCCCAGAATGAAGGATCAGCTTGCTAGATTCACAAGTGTATGCTTTTGTGCACTTGCCAAAAAAAAAAAAAAAAAAAAAAAAAAAAAAAAAAAGCTTCCTTATCTTCTGGAAAGATTGGGACATTCAGAACTTCATTTGTTAAATACAAACAAACCAAAAAAATGCAAGTGTTAGCTGGCTGCTGTAGCAGGGAGAACTCTAAGGATTCAGAAAATTCAGTTCTCTTTTGGTTTTTTTGGTGTTTGTTGTTGTTGTTGTTGGTTTGGGGGGTTTTTGGGCTTTTTTTGGGTTTTGTTGTTGTTGTTGTTGTTGTTTTGGTTGGTTTTTTTTTTAATTTTTTTTTGGGTTTTTTTTGTTTTTTTTTTTTTCAGTTTTTCTTTTCTTCATTGCATCGTGGATGTTTCAGAGGTTACCAGTGTTGCTCCCTTTGTGATTTCAGTGAATTTCATGGAAAGTTGAGCTGACTCATGAGTGACTTTGGCTCCTACTATTTAAGTTTTTTTGAGATCTTGTCATCAATTATATTTGATTCCAAATTCAAGCACATCTGTAAATAACTTAGTGATATGTAACAAGGCATGCATGCAACTCTTTCCAGTGGGGCAGTTTTTGAGACTCATGTACTTTAAATTCGTGACCAAAGAAATACTTGCATATCAATGATATCATTATACTTGGATATCAATTAAATCAACAGAAAATATGTTTCCAGAGACCTTCCAAGAGACTCTACTTTTTTCCGTGAGAACATCTGAGCTCCTCACTTAAGCACTCATCTTGCTGTAGACATCCAATTATATACCTATAATTCTACCTCAAGCAATAGAAAGATTCCTAGGTGAGATTGCATAAAGAAATCCTAAAAGAAATCTTGGAATATTTTAAAAAATATTTCTGTCAAGAAAAAGAGATGAATCATGAGACTGAATATGAGCATAATTGTTTAGTTAATTAGCCATGGAAAGCATATTGTTTAATAATACACTTTTATGAAATTTGACATTTTTGCTTCAGAATTTACTGAAACAGAAGTCTAGGAAAATATAATTTGCTAAGATTATACAGTAACCTGAGGTCTTTCCAGATCAAATTCCCCAAAGTGAATTAGTAACAATATTTTAAGAGCATATTTTTATAATGCAAGATGTACTATTTCACTCTGGTGCTTCAGTGGGTTGGAGGATATAGCCAAAGGCTCTAGTTTGATTGTGATATGTCAATAGAAATTCCAGTTTTCTCAACCTCTCTGTTGAAAAAGCTTTCTTAGTGGTGATGGAAAATCAATGTCTTTCCTGGAAGGCAGGATTTAATTTCACAACTCTGAAAACAAGACCTATTTATGAGGGAAGAAGATCTTCACAGTCAAACACCAGCAGTGACTTCCCACAGTTGGACTTCCTACAAGTTAATTTTACGACTCATTCTAGGCTAGAGATATCTCTGTCTGTTCTCATATCTGCAGTATTTTCTGGTGCTCCCATCTGGGGAGCATCAGTGGAGTAAAAAGGCATGGATTAATGCGTGGAGGGGAGAAAATGGGAGTAAAAAAGGATTACAAAGGAAAGGGAAGATAGTAAGGACAGAGTGAAGGAAGCAAGAAGAAAGGAAGGAAACAAGCCTTGCCTGTTTCTTAGCTGAGTTTCTTGCCTTCTTTTTCCAACATGAGGAAGGAGGCAGTGCTAGTGACCTCAGCCTAGTTCATGGGCCCCTGCTGCAGTCAATCCCCATCACTCAGGGCATGCTCCTGAATACAAAAGGTACAGAGAGATGAGGCATTTGGGGAAAATTTGGGATATTTTCCACTTTTTCGCAGTACCACAAAGAGAAATTACTAAGCTTTTATCCCCCTGTGTCCTTTCAGGAGGGTAGCTGAAACAAATCCCCAAGGGCAAATGTAGAGGGCTTTTTTAAAAGAAACAACCTTCTTTCTGTTCTTACTGAATGTTTGCAACATTTAAAAAAAACAAAACAAAACAAAACAAAACAACAACAACAACAAAAAAAAAACACAATACCGAGCCTAAAAAGAAATTTATTTTTCTACTCAATGCATTAGTTTTGACTTCTTGATATTTTCATTTTTTAATAATCTATGGCCTTACATGTTCTTAAAAGGACTTTTCTTCTATGATTCAAGGACAAATCCTTCCCCTTTGGGTCTGATTGAAATTTGGGTTTCTCATTTTTCATGAAGAGTTTGTATAAATTCCTCAAGAAGATTTAGGAAGGATTTTTACGTCCTTGGGGTGTGGGGGTGATATCTTTAGAAGCAATTCTTTGGTATGAAAAACCTGACTTTATACCCCATACCTTCTAGAGGCAGAGAAAGAATGAATTGAGAAATGTGACTTCTTTTCCTGTGTAAAACCTTAATGTGTTCTGTGTAAAAATACCTAGGACAATTACATTGCTATTTCACCAGAAGAAAAAAAAAAAAAAAAAAAAAAAAAAAAAAAAAAAAAAAAAAAAAAAAATTGTGTGAGCTTGGTGATGTATTCCAGCAGCAGGGAAAATGAAAATGAGTCCCTTGTCTATATAGCATTTCCTTCAGGATAA
This sequence comes from Sylvia atricapilla, assembly GCF_009819655.1. Taxonomy (NCBI): domain Eukaryota; kingdom Metazoa; phylum Chordata; class Aves; order Passeriformes; family Sylviidae; genus Sylvia; species Sylvia atricapilla. The sequence goes on from NC_089140.1 coordinate 146,858,537, forward strand.
CAAGAAAAAGGCTCATATAGAGATTTCCCTTAGTCAGTAAGGGAGATGGAAGAAAGCAAGAAAAGTAGGTTCATACTGACAGTCTTCTGTTTCTCAAATTAAGGTTTTGAAAACTGGGTTATGCGGTATTTTGGGACTGCTTTCTCTCTTTCTTTTTGTCTATTCCTTTTCAAAAGAGCTTAATAACATATTTTTGGGAGTATTGTACTCTCACATAATGCTTTAGATTGTTCCAAAATAGAGAAATTAAAAAAAAAAAAAAAAGGAGTTAGCAACACTTATGAAATGAGCTCTACCTATGAGGGTGAATCCATTTTTAATCACTGCTCAGTAGTAACTAAATTTCACTTGATATTACCATAGAGTCATAATACTGCGCATTTTCTTACTACTACTGCTAATCCTGCCACAAACCCCTGTAGTTCAGAGTGGTAACCTTAGCAGTAAAACTTTTTTTTTCACTACTCCTTTTTCTTTTTGACAACAAATTAGTATCTAACAGGTATTCTTTAAAATTTGGGATCCTACCCATTGCCAATAGAGACCATGGTCAATTTTTCCATGGTGACTATCATAAATTAGTAATTCATGAATAATAGACTTAAGATTCTTGGCTTCTAAATTTAAAAACAAATTACAAAGTCTCTAGACCTTACAACACTGTGGTGTAAGTACCAATAGGTCATTTGGCATGTTATTTCAAGCAGTTGCTGTTATCATTGTACTGAGAAAATATTTTATGTTTGGCAAACTCATGATTTTCAAAATGGCATCCCTGATGTTGAGTTTTTGATGTTGAATAAGCCTTTTAAGAACCATTGATTTCAAGGAGAGAAACCCTCATTTATTTTTTAAGGCTGCATGACCCTCACAGTTTTCCTCAGATATCTAATTTTTCATTAAACTCTATAAACTAGGTTAGACTGGTCAGCTTTTGTTTTTGTCTTTATTACACCTCTTTTTGAGTTATCCAGCAATTTTATATTACTTTAGATCTTGAATTTTGCTGTTGAATAACTTACTACCCAAGCTTTGATCTTTACACAGTCTTTAAACACGAAATTCAGCATGACCTGGATGTTGACTTATTAAAATGTCAGGTGGATATTCTTAGTCTTTTTAATAGACACATCATGATTTGTATGATGATATTGTCAGTTAAAATACCATGTTGGGTTAAGTGAAATGTCTATGCATATTAGATTGAAGCACATACCTTTACCAGTAAGGTTTTTTGCCAGGACTGGACTAGGGGCAAGGAAGGAGAAATAATTAGTCTACTTGTATTTGTGCTTTATGGTAAGGATAAAATATCCGAGAGTCTGGAAAACTAGCATATACTGCTCCTTGATAGCAAATTTTCAGTTTGACCCGCATTTTTCTTCAGAACTCCCAATTATCATTGAAGTTCATTATAAATGCATCCTACCTCTCAGTTATACTCCCAAGATTACTTCCTTGGCATAAGCTATCCCTTTCCAAATTTTGGACCATATTCTGTTCTGAACGCATTTTAAATATGAGCTCTTGATCACTAGGTCAGAGTTAACTATCAACTTACATTCTAGTGGATTTATCTTCAATGACAGTGATTAAATATTATAAATAATCATTAAGATTATTTTAGTGACACAGAGGAGGAAGGATGAGATTAACTGATTCACTCAAGACTATTCAAGAACTGTTTGTCAGAGACAGAACAGCACAGACCCTTTCAATTCCAAATTAGTGCCTTCAACATGAGACCATCCTGTCAAACATGTGCTGCTGACCCTACATCTGTCTGAGGCCCCCATCTGTTTTCATGCATAAACAGATGGTAAATAGAACTTTTTCATGTGAAACTTTATTCCCCAGGTGCTATAGCTTCAAAAACTATATAAAAAAAAAATCATAGTAAGTGGAAGAGGATGTCAGGGTAGAACAAACTCTCATATTGTAAATTCCACTACGAGGTTCAATTTTTCTACAAGTGACTCGGTCTATTATCCCAAAACAACACGGGAAATTTTAATTGCTGATTGCAAAGACAGAGCAAACATTTAGCTATTCACTAATACTTTATTTAATACAAATTCATAAAAGGTCTCACTGCAGTTAAATGAGGTGTACATGATACAGTGATTTAGTTTGTGCTAATATATTAGTAAACAGATATTTCTGTAAACATCATTAATGTTTGAAGTGTTGCATACGGAGCATATGACATCTTCTTTTTGCAGGTTAAAATATCCAGTATATTTCAGTATTTTTGTCAGTTAGCAAGAAAGATGAGGGTTCAATGGGAGTCTTGTGGAACACATAGAATTGAAGGAATCAGTTTCCTTAAGCAAACACTGGCAGCCATGGTGAGCCTTGTGCTAAGGCTTGAGTTCCTCACATATCAGCCTGAGTGACCACAAGATAACACAAGATATAAAAATGAAGGGGGACATACTGCAAGGCCACGCATAGCCAGGTATTTTCTAGTAAAAACATTTGATAAAAAAGTTCCTCTCAAAACAAATGAGTAATTTTGTTTTCATATTAGATTTACAGAGCCACATTAAGGAGGGGTGGTGAACCCCTCCATGGGTGGGTTCTCTGCAGCTCACCAGGGCTGTTCACCTCGGTTCTCCATGAGAGAGGAGTTCCTAACAGTTGAAGGAACAGCAGATTTATTCTCTATCTATATTTCTTTGCCTAATTATTATCATATTGTCATTACTGTTGTTATTACAGCAGTTCTGTTGCAATGCTGGCTGCTTTGGGTCTTTTCATTGGGATCTGGAGTCCTGCACCCTTCCTTGAACAGAACACAAGGCTGAGGAGAGCAAGTAAAGCTTGCACAATATTTATAAATTAAAATTCAGATTTCTTCTGCTTTACTTTTTAGTAAGAAAATGCCAGAGCATTGCAGGAATGGACCATATTAGGATCTATGTTTGATGTCTTGCCCAATAGTAACATCTTAATTCACCAGAAAGTGCTGCAGGCTCACTGTGTTTCAGTTCCTTGGCTCTGCAATATTATGTACACTCAAGTGTGTTATTTTAGTTATGAGCTGTGTTTCCTAGCAGATCTCCACTGCACAACGGAAAGAGACTGCAGTGTGAAGAACAGCTGCAGTGAAAACATTCCAGTTATCCTGTTGGCCATCAAATTAGAATTTTGAAACACCAGATGACGCAGTACATGATCTTACAAAATGTGGGGAAAATCGCTTTAGCTTGGACAGATGTATTTTATGTAGTGACTAAATAAGTCAGTTTAAGGACAGCTTTAGCTTGTGGCAAGCTATAAGCATCAGCGAGTTGTTTGTCTAGAAAAGCATATAAGTTTCACTTTTATGAAAGAGAAAATGATGCTGTTGTTTACAAAGTCTCAAGTCTAGTGTGACTAATTTAGCATTTAACTTATGCATGGATAAGCCTCAGACATAGTGTTCTAAATATGTGTGGTGGAGAGAGAAGGGAGGGTGGTGTTAAGAACGGAAGAAATTGGTGGGAAATGAACCAGTACCCCTGGATGAAATATTTTCATCCCATAACTAGTCAGTGGAGAGCAATACAGTGTCTCTGACAACCTGCTCAGAACCATCTAGTTTGACTAAATTAGCTCCCTGGACTAAAAAGACTTGTGGTTATAGTTGGAGGTTTACCAGTCTGCAGAGGATTTAAGCAAACTGGTGAAGTCAACACTGTCACAGTGTGAACTGCACTATCAGCAGGTCAATACAGATAAATGGCTGTAAAATAACAGAGGAAGTAAAAAGTAGCATGGTAGGGGAAAATTTTAAAACGAGAAATAAAGGAAAGGAGCAGAATAACAAAAAATACTTAACAAAAATATATGTATCAATAAAAAAGAAATATTTTTTGAACCCTCAAGCATGTAGGAACTGTTATCTGTGGCATTTTGTTTACTGTACACATAGCAGAAATGCACAGTAATTTAAATATATATGCATATATATACACACATTTATTGCAGGCATTTTTGTCTAATCTAAAATTTGGTTGGATTTTGTCATCAGTAAAAATGTCAATATAAAATACTGGACTTACTGTAAGTTTCTATGTAGGGAACTCACCTGGGTTCCAGTTATTGGACTAGTTTACATTGAAAAATCACTACATAAAATCATATTAAGGGCCATCTGAATAACTGCGATTGATATTTATATCCACAATTATTTTGCTCTTTGTTAGAATACAAAAATGCTCGTACATTAAAATTAAAGAAATTACAGAATATTATTAGGTTCACGAAAAGGAAAATTGAAAGACATACATACTTCTGTTTAGCAAAACAGCTTACATAACAGGAATTCCTGTCCTGGATCTGAATATACAATTAAGGACCTCTGGTTTTCCATCTTGAGAAAGTTCTCTAAATTCTCTGTTCTGTACAGAGATAGGAGTAACTTCTCCCTTCTCTTTATATTTCATTTTTTCTCCAACTTCTGTAGAAAACCTTCTCTCTAGTGGTCACCGTGTTGTAAGTATTGGGAAGTGCTTAAAGATGACCTCCTGGGTAAATTCCCTCTGCAAACACGGACAAATATTTAGATTGTGTCTCCATATCTTGGCATAAGAATCCTCTGACGTATCAAAATCAGCATTCCTGACCACATGTCACAGCTCAGAGAAAGACGCAGGCCAGGGACAGACCCACCTATGTGTTCACAACTGTGTGGTGTGATACAGAAGGGGACATCAATCCAGTGCTTTTAGCCTCGACAGCCTCTCTGCCCAGATCATCCAGTGTTGCTCTTCCCTAAATTGCATTGAGTAAAATCCATTGAGCTGAAGTTTCCTGCACAGAAACTGCTTCCATACAGAAAGTAACTAGGAAAGCACATGACACTTCAGGACAATTCAGAGCAGAGCATTTGTGGGTTTGTCTCTCTCCTAAGCCTTCTGGAAATTCTTCAGACTGCTTGGAGTTTGTTCTGTCCTGTGCTGCTGTAAAACTCCTGATTGCAGAAACTCCACACAAAACCTGGGCACCCCCACTACAGAATGCAGTACCCTACAATTTCTAGTGTTATTTTGAAATTCATCCAAAAAAAATTGGGACCATGCTTAATAGTTTCTGAGAGTCAGAAATAATCTCCACTATGTAGCTGACCTAATTCAACCTTGCTGATTCAAATTCTGTGTAGACAATGCAATTCACAAAAGCAGGATCTCTCCTGGGTCTGTCTGTACAGCCAAGCCTCCTGTTTATCCTGACATGATGTTCCCCCCTCCTGTCCCATACAAAGAAATGAGATCAGCTCATCTTTTAGGTTTAGAAAAGGCAAGAAAAGACAAAGATAAAAAGGAAAATGCTAATATAATGCAGTTACATACCTTAGATAAGAAGGTTTATGTTACCTGAGCAGTCATGACAAGAAGAAAGTTTGAGGCATTAAACAAGGCAGTAGGTAAAAGAAACAACCCAAAGCCTAAAAATTTTAGTTGACTTTAAGCAAATAACTTGAGCTGCTGGACATGGTTTCCCTGATCTAATAAAATACATTAAATAAACAAAATAAGTAAGTATTTTGTAAGTAATTCCTTTCCTTTTTCCTGGGTTTGTGTTAATATTTTTTCCCACAGCACTGAATTCATCTAAGACAGCTGTACCTTTAAATATGTAATTACTTTCCTTTGCCTACTGCTACAGAGCTTTCCTTGGGGGAAAGGTATCAGAAGAACAGTTATCCACATCTCGGATGAAGTGGAAAATTTAGTTGTAAGTGGCATTTACTGCTCTCTTCAGTAGCAATAATCCAACCATTGAAATGTTACTAAGATTGCTACTTTTGACCCTTTTTAACAAGATCATAGCTGTCAGCATTTCAAGTACCCTTATCAACCAGACCCAGCAGTGGCTTCAGGAAAGGCATTACCTGATGTGGGAAGCTTTAAGGTGTCGGAAAGAGTCAATCAACACCAGTACAAAGGAATTCTTATCAGAATTCCCTTGCTCTTTACTTTGTATGATTGTTCCCTTCTCTATTGAGGTGTGGGCTGTAAGAATGATTGAAGAAAAGAGGTTTGTGAGTAATGTTCAGACGTTTTCTCAAGATAAGTATCTTTTATGAAACATCAACTTATTAAGGCAGTTGCTAAGGTGTGTGCATAGGAGTGCAAAGCTTTCAGAGGTGAGGTCTGCAAAACACTGGGCAACCTTTAAGGTGGTTAGAGTGAAAAATCAGCAGGTCCCATCAGTATGGTCTGTAGAAACTGTAACACCAAAATCATGGAAAATTTCCTGTTTTCTCATCTACTCAATTGCAGAGTCCTCTATAATCAGGGGAAAGATAAATTGCTACTACAGAAGAAGGTGAAAGTACTCCATGGTAGAAAATAACCTTTGTCAACATCAAAAATTAAGGACTGGAGAAGAAGCAGGTGTTGAGCACAATTAGCTCTCTAGGAACTAATTCAAAGTTGAAAATTACAGCTTTTATAGACATCCAAAGCTAGTAAGAAATAGAGGATTTAGGGAAACATAAATTGAATTTTCTATTCTATTTTAGAATCATAGAATATGCTGAGTTGAAAGGGACCCATCAGGATGTTCAAGTCCAACTCCTTGCCCTCCACAGGACACACCATGCGCCTGAGAGCATTGTTGAAGTGCTTCTTGAACTCTGTCAGGCTTGGTGCTGTCGCCACTTCTTTGGGGGACCTGTTCCAGTGTCTGAACACCATCTGGGTTGAAAACCTTTTCCTGATATCCAACCTAAACCTGTCCTGACTCAGCATCAGGCCATTTTCTTGAGTTCTGTAACTGATCACAAGAGTGAAAGATCAATACCTGCTTCTCTGCTGCCCCTCATAAGGAAGTTGAAGACTATGAGATCTTCCCTCAGTCTTCTCTTCTCCAGGCAGAACAGATCAAGTGACCTCAGCTGTTCCTCCTAAGACGTCCTCTTGAGACCCTTCACAAATCTTGTTTCCCTCCTTTGGATGCTCTTTAATGTATTAATGTCTTTCTTATATCGTGGTGCCCAAACCTCACATAACACTCAGGGTGACGCTGCCCTATCCCAGATCAGAGCAGGACAATCCCCTCCCTTGCCTGGCTGGCCCTGATGGCCCCAGGACAGGGTTGTCCCTCATGGCATCCAGGGCACTGCTGACTCATGGTCTCTTCCCACAGAGCTGCTCTTCAGCCTCTTGTTCCCCAGTCTATCCACACAAACCAGGTTGTCCCATCCCAGGTGCAAAATCTGGATCTTGCCCTTGTTAGAGCTCATACGAGTGGCCAAGGTCTCTCTGCAGTGCCTCTCTGTCTTTAAGGAAGTTGACAGCTCCTCCCAGTTTGGTATCATTGGCAAACTCGCTTAGTATTCCATGGAGCATTCCATAAGGGTGCTGAAGAGCACAGGGATGAGGATGGAGCCTGGTGGACTGCCACTGATGACAGGTCTCCAGTCTGATGTCACCCTACTCGTAACTCCTTGTACCTGACCTGTGAGCTAGTTGCTCACCCATCCCACAAAACAGTTATCCAGCTGAATGCTGGACACCTTGTACATACGGATACTTGTTAAAGTCCAAAAATATTTCATCTACCAGTGTTTCTTGATCAACTTTATGGGTCACCCTTTCGTAAAAGGAAATCAGGTTTGATAGGAAGGACTTTCCCCTCTTTAAGGCTGTGACTGAGGACTGCTTTGCCTTCCAGGTGTCTTTCAGTATTTTTCAGAATAACCTTTTCCATGATTTTATAAGATATCAAAGATGCTTCTCTCATTCTTGTTTTTTTGCATGTTTGGGAAAGAACAGAAGCAGAAGTGTTTGTTTTTATATGTATTCATCTTTTTTTAGGTGACACCATAGTATTTACTTTCTCTGCTGTATATCTTGCAACTTTTACACTGATTAAGTAATTTTAGGCTCCACTGCAAAATATTTCAAGATCCATTGCCAAGATCCATATTTTTCATGGTAAAGTGATGACTGATCATTCCATTACTGATTGATCGGAAACCTATTTTAATCTATTCCTATTATTATCATTTTATTACTATTATTATTATTCAGAAGGTTTAAAAATAAAAAAAATCATAATAAACTAATTAATATTTAAATGAAATATTTTTGCATTATGTTCACAGTCCACTCATATGTTTCTTATAAAAAATAAAAAAAAAGAGTAAATTTTGTAGCATGAAAATACATTAATATTGAAGGCTGTTAATAAAAGCAAAAATTTGTTTCAGATTGGATATATTCTTAATAATTTGAAGGTTTTCATGCATTGAGATTGTCATTCTACATAATTTGCAAGCAGTAATCAAAGGAATTGATACAGAAATCATGTCATATAGTTGAAAAGCCACATGATGTCATCCTTAAGGCCTGTGTAAGCTTACAACAGTGTTGTGAATATCCACTAGAAAATAATGCTGCAAATATCATTTTCAACCACCTCTTATTTCTGAGATTGACTGACTCTATGTTCCACCCTTTTCAGAAAAAGATCTTGGGGTCCTGGTAGACACTAAGTGACAAAAGATCCAGCAATGTGCCCTTGTGACAAAGAAATGTGTTCTGCAAGGTGAACCTGGCATTGTCTGGTATTGCCTGTGTGCCAAAATCTTGTATTCTCTATTTTCCTGAATCTATTTCTAGAGTTTGTGCCTGTTCCACACAGCAATATTCAAAAGATTTGTTTACACATTTCGTAAAGATCAATATGTTTTCAATATGCCTGGAATTGCTTAATGAGTGTCCTGAAAATATGATGCAAGATGAAAAATTGATTTGATTTGATTCTTTTGTGAGACCACCTATGAATTCACTGATTTTTGTTGCATGTCAACTTTGCAAAACACTTCTTAGAAGCTTTCAATTCTGAAACGTCCGTGGTGAAATTACAAGCCCACCTGAGTCAAATAAAAAAAAAAAACAACTTTGATACCCTGCTGGCGTTGAAAACTTTCTGCAAGCATACACATTTTATAAAATGTATAAATACATTAACATCCATTTCTCTCTTCCTTTACAGTACATATTTCCTTTTGAATGTTACGTGGGTTCCTCACACCATTCAAAGAAAAGGAAATGGGGAGCTTCATGTTTCTTTTGGAAGGATTAAAGCAATTTCTTGGGAAGGAAAATTGGTGATCCCTACCCAAACTCTTCTATTCAGTGACAGGAAAGGTTTGATTCCAACTCTCTTTTCAGCAGACAGAAATTTTAGTAACCCTTTCCAAGGGAAAACTTTTAACTTCCAAATACTTTAGTCCTCTCAAGAAACATAAGCTGATGCTTCTCCTGAAATTGAATAGCTAAAAAGATAGGAAAGAAGATAGAATTTCTGACAGAAGATACCTAGATGAGAAAGTAACTTTTCTCCTTTTGGTCAAGTAGTGTATTGGATTTGCATGGAAAAGTTTTGGTATTCATATATCTTCATCCTTTTCTAGGTGTCACCATAGTATTTGCTTTCTCTGCTGTATATCTTGCAACATTTACATGGATTAAATAATTGTAGGCTTCACTGCAAAATATTTCAAGATCCATTGCCAAGGTCTATCTATTTCATGGTACAGTGATAATGATTGATCATTCACTATTGATTGCTGAAAACATATTTTAATCTGTTATTGTTATTATTAAAAATGTTTTTAAAATGAAACAAAGAATAATAAACAAGTTCTATTTATTTACAGTGGGGGAGCTGCAGGTGTGGCTTCTATGAGGAGTTGCCAGAAGCTTCCATCACGTCCAGCAGAGCTAATCTTTGGTGGCTCCAAGACAGACCCACCACTAGCCAGGGCAATCAGTGACAGTGCTAGTGATTCTGCCACAATGTATTTAAGAAGAGGGAAAGGAACTGGACAACAACAGGCAGAGAAGGAGGAGTGAGAATATGTGAGGGGAACCCCCCCTGCAGACACCAGAGTCAATGAAGAAAAGAAGATGCTCCAGGTACCAGAGGTGAGGTTCCCCTGCAGCCCCTGTGCAGCCCAGGGTGAGACAGCTGTGCCCCTGCATCCCATGGGGACACAGAGATCCCCCTGCACCCTGGGGAGCACCCCACACTGCAGCTGGGGTATGCTGCAGGAGGCTGTGACCCCATGAGGGTCACCAGAGTTAGCACATTAAGTCAATGCATGAACATTTTTGTATTAGGTATTTGAGAGTATACTGTTCCCATTTGTCTCCTGTTGAAAACACTCTACCTTGTAAAAATGCATAGGTGAATAAATAAATCAACAAATAATAATCTTCAGTGACTCACAAGTTTAAGAACAGAGAGCCAGTCTTCTGTGCTAAATGGTTACTGTTATTGTTTCCTACAGTCTCAGCTGATGAATATTTATTAACTTACAAAAACAGAAACAGCTTCAGCAAAAAAAATTATTGGACAGTCTGGTATCTGAATGACTATGTCTGGTCTCAAGTGACTTTTCATTGGCTATTTGAGTGCAAATACTTTCAGGCAAAGCTCAGGATTGTATTTGTCTTTTCTTTATGGCTTTCACTGCCATTAAATTAGAGACTCAGTATCCTTTTGTTTTGCACATGGTTAAATTTATGCTTCACACTTTAAACATGACTAGATATTCTGAAAATAATATCTGAGCAGAGTCATTGATCAAATTGTCTGTGTGTTCAGCTGGGATGCTGGTGGTTGGCTTGAAATATCCCTGATATAAATTAAAGGGCGGTGTTGATTCAGGGTTTCATTCATTACAGATGAGTATTTTTAATTACTGGCTGCCCTGTGAAAAGGAAGGACCCTCAGCTGTATCTTGATCAAAAAGTGGTCTAGTTGGACTGCCTACTTCAACAGGACGGCAAATTGTAATGGGAAAGATGCACCAAAATACCTGGGAAGCATCATCCAGATGATAGTATCAGCAATTAACTAGAAGATTTCCAGGGTCTGTATCATGGATTTATAGATTTTACTCCTGAAAACCTAGATAGGTGATAACACCAGGCTGCACATGCTGTCCTCTGACAAACTTGAAATTAAGCATTAGAGTAGTGACCTTAAGCCCCCTTGAAGTTACCTCAGAGATCCCCACTGTAGAATCTCTCTTTTCCATAATTATCCATTTTGGATCTAGCACAATGGAACAATGAAACTAACGTCAGGAAGAAGATCAGTTGAGAAAGGAAGAGAAAAGGAGTGTAACCACGAGAATAACTAGATTAGGACACATTTAAATATATCTCCTAAATTTCTCAGCTGCTTTTTTTTCCAGGCAACAAAAATGGGCCTGTCACCAAAATCTGGTGTGAATGGCCTGAAAGGTTTCTGTAGTTACATGCAATGGCTCCAAATCAGTTATTCTAATTTATACATAAAGTATAAATGAGAGTAAAGCCACTTGTCTGTAACCACTTGCCACGAGAATGGTCAGAATAGATGTGTGAGCACAAACTGCCTGTGTACATCTGGGCTACATGTGAGCATATTACACTACTATTTCTATCAGATTCTATCCTTTCCTATGGCTTCCTCACTGCTTCAACTGCTTAGAGCATTATGTCTTAGGTTCAGTTTGAAGTGAAGGATTCTTGCTTCCCATCATCACAGTGTCCAGTGAATAAAAATGGTTGGAAGCACATTAAGATGAAGAGGAATTAAAAAAAAAAGACAAAGTACATATGGTTTTTTATTTGAAATATATTTCAGAAGACATAACTAAAACAAAACATGAGAGAACAAAACAGACACAACAAACAAAGATCTCAGAAGAGCAGGAAATTTTCATTATGTCAAATTTGACACCCCAGCTCTATTACCATTTATGAATGCTAGAATGGAATATTTTTATATGAATGTCTAATATAAAGAGCATAGATATAATTGTGTTTTAAGCTTTATTTTTGTCTGCAAGTAAGGAAGAAACTGGAGAAAACTTAAAAAAAAATTAAATAAATGCTCTGAACTGATCATATGCCCCAGGTGTTCAACTAGAGTCAATTAACTCCAAGTGATTATTTTCCTTAGTTGGTACACATTTAAAAGCTGTCTTCATTTTTCCAGCACTACTAATAGAATTCTGCGAATTTGATTTACGTTTTGCACAACCTGTTGCTGCTTTTCCTTGAATTGCATAAAGCAAATGGCCATATCCCACATGCTCTGCTTCCCAACAGGACATACTTTGAGCATATCAGCTCTATAAATATGGTTAGCAATGCATGGTTGGTCTATGCAGCAGGACTTAGAGAAAAAAAGAATAATTTAGTCTTCTTCATTGTTGCCTGTGAGTATTCAACCTCAGTGGATTCATTTGTTTTCCATCTGCATCACTAGTTTCATTTTTTAGGATGGGAAACATTTCAAATTACATAGATGATGTGCAGGTTGTGGATGTGTTCATCTGTGATTCAGCTTCATCTTTTGTTTGTTTATTTTTTTCTGGCCTGTTTTGAAATAAACAGCTGCTTGTGATTGTCTCACTAATAAGGAGAAAAAGCTCTAAGAGAAAGGTAAATCATATAATCCTACTTAAGTCAAAAATGAGCCGCAATTGCTTGTCAATGAGCAAAAAATAGGAGTGTTTATTTTGACCAGCAAGTTCCTCCTCCCTTTCTCATGCCATATAGTGTGTAAATCTAAATGCATTTGTTGCACTGAAAATAAGAGATAACAGGAGTGTGTTTAAGGAGGTAGAATATGGGGGTCCTTTTACCTCCACAGACAGTACTTTTGCCTTTACTGATGGCAAGGGTTGAGTGCATGGTTTAAACTGCAGGTGTTGAAAGTCCAGATGAGAGAGTATGGATTTGACTGCAGGTAAACACATGATTCTGCATCTTCCTGCTCTCAGTGTAATGTGTGAAGTCTCAGACGGATTCATAGAATCACAGAATATCCTGAGTCAAAAGTGACCCACAAGGATCTTCAGGTTCAACTCCTGGCCCTGTGTAGGGCATCTCAACAATCCCACCATGCGGTTGAGAAAGTTGTTCAAATGCTTCCTGAACTCTGTCAGGCTTAGTGCTGTGACCACTTCCCTGGTGAGCCTGTTCCAGTGCCCCAACATGCTCTGGGTAAAGAGCTTTTTCCTAATATGCAACCTAAACCTCCCCTGACACAACTTCAGGCCATTCCCTTGGGTCCTGTCACTGTCACCACAGAAAAGAGACCAGTGTCTGCCCCTCCTCTTCCCCTCATGAGAAATTTTTAACTGCAGTGAGGTCCCTTAGTCTCCTCTTCTCCAGGCTGAACAAGCCAAAGGATCTCAGCCCCTCCTTGCATTGATCCCCAATATTTTACTGAATTTGCCCTTAGTCAATGTAAACTACCAGAGCTGGGAAGATTTTAAAACTGCTGTGGACATCCACACTGAAATCCTAAACTTGATCAATGATTGTGACTGTAAGTTTGCTGGACAAAGTGAATAGAAAGGATGACTGCTATTTTTGTCTAGCAGAGTGACAAAGGGATTTGGAAATGTCTGGGATTATATGGACTGCAGATCTTCAGTAACTGTCCACTAAATTAAGTGTTAATCTTTCACCTGAACTATAAATCCCAGGGCATCCAGAGTGTGCTGATCTCTAGTACCTAGAGAGGCATCAGTTCTGAACTAACATGGATATAGATACAGGCCATGACACATTGTCCATTCTTCCCAACATACAGAGAGTTTTTCCTGGGCTCAAAGGCTGCCTTGGACTCATTTCTAGTAAAATTTGCTGAATGTTCATAGCCAGTTCTGAATAGCAGAATCCAGCTACATGATTGACTTTTTCGCATAGGGTGATTTGAAATAAGTCATCTCACAGAATAACTTTTCAGGTTCTTGTTGGATTTTAATGTGTTTACTTCCTGTTTTCTTTTAGTATAATCATGGGCTGTTTCCATGGAATTTTGTTCATTTCCCACATTTTTGTATTTCCTTGACTGCCATTCAGTTCAAGGTTTGATAGAAAATATACCTGAGAGTTTGTCTAGGTCCAGGTCTCTCCAAGGGCATTTCCTAAAAAAGAATGAAATCATTATCATATAGTAATTTTTCCAAATTATACGTGATGGAGCAGTGTCACATCCAGTTTAACCACTAGAAAACACATTGTAATGAAAATATAGAGGCCTTATTTTGTAACCAGGTCTTCGTTAGCCCAGATTAACCTTAAGTTTCAAAAACATGTCAAGTAAGAACACAGTTGAAAATGTGATCTAAGGGCAGCATCTTTCCCAAGCAAATATTTTTCCCCATGTAAGTACTTCACTATGATAAAGAAATAAATTAAATTAAACCTGACATTGAGAAAATCCCAAAGCACTTGATCTATTTCATGGAAAGGAAAAAAGTCTCCCCACGACTTCTGTCTAAAATCTGATTGATCAAAGAGCCCTATTCTCATCTCTCCTGACTGTACTGCTTAGTAGACTTTGAATGAAAGCAGGAGAAATGGAAACACGAAACCAAGGGAGAAATAAAACAAAGCAAAAGAAAAAACCTCTTGATCAGTGTGTCACTTTGAAGGAATTATTTATACATTTTAGTAAGCTATTCTGCTTACTAAAATGAAAAGGTTTAATATGAACAAGAATGTTCTGAGGGCAAATTAATTTCAAGATAGATCCTCAGCAGGTGTAAATTAGTGTAATTTGATGCAATTCATAGCTTGACCTCAAGCTTCCCCAGAAGAGCATCTGGTCTGCTGCGTGTTATGTGTTTTAGCAGCCTAAGTATTATATTCTAAGGAGCTTTATTTTTTGTGTGTGTGTGATTTTTCTGTACTCAAATCATGCCTGGTACCTTGTTAATAGCCCCAGAAACTCCAATTGATTTGTTACAAAGTCTCTTTTTATATTGCAGTAAACTAAACTCCTTTAACCTTTCTCTATGACACATCTCCAAGGATATTATTCTTGCTGCTCTGCGTCTTCCTAGCTCGAGGGTGATTACGTTCTTGCTGAGGTTTTGCAGCAGAGCTGCAGAAAGTGCTCTGGGTGAGGCAAACCAAGTGCCTTTCACAGCAATAATGCCCCTTCCTTAGAGCTGCATTACCCTCCCACAGCCCACTGAGATGGCATTCTCTTAATTTTCTCTGTGGGACATGGCACGTTTAAAGGACATTTTCATAATTTTCCCTTTTTTTTTTTTTTTTTTTCCCCTTTTGTTATTTATTTTTGACTTCTTCCAGCAATTTTAATTCAAAAGACAGTTTCCTGCCTACCTTCCTGATTCAGCCTTTCTTACTCATTAACTTTTTGGATATCATTTTACTATGATTAATTATTTGAATTCAGTAGCATCCAAGAAAACTGTAGCTAACTGCTAAGAGGTTTTGCATAGCAACAGGGAGTCCATGTTCTAAGAAGCATAATGCAAAAGGAAGGAAGAGAATTAGGGCAGGAATCGAGGCCTCTAAATTCACTATCAAGACACGGCTAAACACCAGTCAAGTCGAAGTCTCACACAGAGACATAATTCCCATGTTCCACAGCAACTCAGCACCTTATCATGTAGCTGCTGAGTACAGAGCCCAGTCTCATCATACCAATAAAATATATTAAAAATACATAAAAACCTTGTCATCTAATAAATATCAGGTAAATTCATTATGTTAATCATGAACATTAGACTGCTTATGCCAGTCAACCAATGTTATATTTTGAAATGTTCTTTTACACAATTTATGGAATAATCTGCATGAGGAAAAACAAGCGGTCTCTCATTTTGTGTTCTCACTATAAATCAATTTAAGTAGCTGACCTATTCCATAGGGTTTTGACATGGATAGATAGACCATGTGATTCTCATTTTAATCCACTATTCCATTTTTTAAAAAACCTTAATTTCCTTTAAGATTGTTTTGTTCATTCCATGATTTATCATTTTACTATTCTCAAAGGATCCTACTTTTCCCCAGCTGTAAAAGCGACTAACAAGTTCTTCATCCCTCTCCCCAGTTATCTTGGCTGATGGCAATTAAATACACTTGTTTTTCTGTTTTTCCCCTATCTCTAATTACTTATAATCATTCTTAAGACAATTCATCTTTTATTTTATGATTGTTTACTTTCTCTGTCATGAAATTATATTATTTTTCTTCAGCATCTTGCCATTTAAAGATCACCTTGTTTGTTTGTGGGGTTTTGGTTTTGTTTTTATTTTGGGGGTTTTTTTCACTTCCTCCCAGAGCAAGCCACATCCACAGATTTTTAGATTCTGGGAAACTTTTAAATGTTTTTGATCAATCTTTTATATTCTTGTTTACATCTTGGTCTAATCACATTGGATTTTGCCTCATGCTGTCTTTCTGACAATTAGGACAATATTTATGAAAGAAATGGATTATTTACATGACAGTGACTTGAAACTAATATCTGGGTTGATTTTTTTACATATATATTCATAAGGTTTCATGATTTGTCAAAACATTTCCTTGACAGCTGTCTCCTCTACAGGACAGAGAAAATGAATGCTTAATATGCACTGTGATTATTTCCTTTTAGCATCCTTTACAGACTAATGAGGCCTGTATGAAATGACTATTTATGAAATATATGAAATAGAGATAGGTCAGGCATAAATTCTTTTGAAAAGGGACAGGCTGATTGGTCACAAAAATGATGCCTTAACTGCTAATGAAGTAATTTTGTCCATGTCATCCTCCTCCTGCATTAGCACAATAAAGATGGTCACCAATTTGGTCAGCAGCATGGAAAGCCTCTCCTGTGAGGAAGGGTAGAGAGAATTGGGACTTTTCAGCCTGGAAAAGTAAAAGCCTTGCAGAGACCTAATTGTGGCCTTCTAGTACCTGAAGAGAGCCCATAGGAAGAGAGATTATTTATGTGGGCAGAAAGAAAGTAAGTTTAGATTAAATATTAAGAAGAAATTCTTTATTTTGAGAGTGATGAGGCCCTGGCACAGGCTGCCCAGAGAAACTGTGGATGCCTCATTCCTGGAAGTGTTTCAAGGCCAGGCTGGATGGGGCTCTGAGCAACCTGGTCTAGTGGAAGGTGCCCTTGTCTATGGCAGAGGTTGCAACTGGATAATACTTAATATCCCTTCCAATGCAGGCCATACCAGGATTCTATGATTCTAAGATAAACCTTGATTCTTCTTCATGGAGCTTTAAGAGCCAAGGATCAAAAATATCAGAATTTAAGTATGATCACTGAAAAAAAAATCCACTTTATGGGAAGTAAATTAACTCCAGTTGTTTAGATATGTACTTTTTAAGAACAATAATTATATATGGCTTCAAATAAGCTTTGCCAGAAACATCCTGTAATAACCACTGCTACTGTCATGGGATCATTGTGAGCATCAGCTGTAAATGACACAAATAGGTACAAACATGTCCTTTTCTTTCAGTACAACACCCTGGAAGACTGCAATGACAGAGCCTCTCATGTTGCTGTGCCTCTAGACCCCACAGGATGTGTGAGACTGTAATAGTTTTTCCTCACAGTCCTTAATAATCACAGCCACTACCTGGAAAGCATTACCTTGCCCCAGACCCTGGGGGTGCAAAAGGAACTGGGAGGGGACACCGCCAGGACAGCTGACCCCAAGTGACACAAGGGATACCCCCTTGCATTTGGCATATTCACCATATGAACTGAAGACTGATGGAAGACAGAGGAATGGGGTGACATTTGGGATAACGGTGTCTGTCCTCCCAAGTAACCAGTATGCATGATGAAAACTTGCTTTCTTGAAGATGATGAATAATAAATTAATTCCTTATTTTTTTTAGGTTCCACACACAGCTCTTGCTTTACCTATTGAAACGTTTTTATTTCAGTCCAGAGCTAGGTTGGGGTACCTGATCCTGCATCAACAAGTGGGAATCTTTACAATGTGGAAAAATATTGTCCAGGAGGAAATGAAAAAGTCAGACTTGACTCTTCTCAACAGCGTACAGTGACAGGTCAAGAGACAATGGGCACAAGATATCTGAACATAGGAAAACATTTTTCTTTTTTTTTTTTTTTTTTTTACTTTGTGGGTGCTCAAGCACTGTAACAGGTGACCCAGGAAAGTTTCATTGAAGGTATTCAAGAACTGTCTGGATCCTCTGGGATGACCCTTTTTGAGCAGGGAGGGTGGACAAGATTCTGTAATTTTGTAAATCTGTAATGTTGTGAGTTGGTGTGGCTTTTTTTCACAGGTATCTAATTTGAAATTTTGACTGCTATCATTTAATGGTACACTTTCAATAGTGCAGATGATTTATTTAATCTGTCTCACATGCCTCCCCTCCTCAGCAGGGACAGGTAGCTCATTTGGTCACCTTGTCTCTTGATTTACCATAATTTATTTCTAGTATGGGGAGATTCTGTTTCAGAGAAAATCTTGGTCTTCTCAGATGAGCTGAAATTTAAGACAATTCAACTCCTATTTTTTTTGTGTGTGTGTCTGTGTGTGTGTGTATTAGAAAAAAAAAAGTGAATTCTGCAAGCCAAATTGAATATGTAAAAAGCATATTTTATAACTTAAAAAGTTGTTTTTCTGCAAAATGTTCAGCCTTTTCTATATATCAATACTTTGAATGAAACAGCCAGAGAGGAAGAATTACTCTTAACACCTTTCAATAAACCTTGTATTTTTGTATGGAATTGAATAACATGAAGCAAGTTTGCAAGTATCTAATAATTTAAAATATAGTGTTTTTAATATCACTGTTTTCTGGTTTTGTTTTTATATTTTGGAGTTTTTAAAAACCCAGTTGTACCTGCAGTCATCATTATAGAAGGATTAACCACCCTTAATCGTTGTTCCAAGGTGTTCTGAAATGAATGTTTAATGTTTTGTTAACTTTATCACGGATGAGATATTTTTTATCTTTTCCTTTTCCATTTAAATTAGTCTCATGCATCTGATATTGAAATTTCTTGAGCTCTTAGTTAAATAATCCAAGAAATCTCAAACTGAATGAACATAAGACTTGTTATTGCAAAAAAACCCCAGAGATTTAGCAGGGAAAAAAAATATATATATATGTAATATAATTGGGAAAAAAAATTACATTTCTAATTAAGAGGTTTAAAAATAAAGCAATAATTCAGATGGATGAATAATGAAGAAAAAGCAAAACAGAAAAATGGTGATGGCTAAAATCAAATTGATATGCAACCTAGCCTTCTTTGATGCAAACCTATAGAGCTAAAACTGCAACAAAACTAAAAATAAAGTGAAAAGGTCCCCTGCCAAATGATTTCACATATGTTTTCACATATATAAATATACTATAACCAGAAAGTTAAAGATTGCATTTCAGGAATCAGCAAAAATTTTGATGAAGGAATTTATACACTGGCCTTAATAATGTCGAACAAGTGTCCTGACAAAAAATAGCAAAAGAGCTCCAGGTATCAGTGGTGCCCCCAAATGACAAACACACACCTCTAGTGGTTTACTTGTTGGGAAAAAATCTTCAGAATCATAGTGGTTTTGTTTGGAAGGGCCCTTATACATCATCAGGTCTGTGTGATCTATTACACTGTTATTTCTGCAGCAGTGCTTATTCCATAATGAGCTATTCCAGTGCTATGCAATTAAAAAAAAAAAAAAAAGGTATAAACTCCCTCAAATACCATCATCACAAAATCTATGTGTAATACAAACCTAATTCCTCATGGCTGTGAGCACAAACAGCTCTGTGGGTTTGGATACGTTATAACTCTGACCACAGCCTCAGCTCTAACCACAAACTGTGTTTTTGCTCTTTGAGTCTCAGCAATAATTGCTTTGCTACATTTTGAGGGCAGACAGCTTGAAACAAGGCATATTTATCCTTTTCTCTTTCCACCTGCACTCAGCCACTCTATTTGCTATGCATAGGAGATTCTATGAAGCACCTTTTGGCAGTCAGAAGTGCTAAGATGGGCTCCCTCATCATGTCTTTGATGATGCATTTTTATTGGCACCTTAAGGGGAGTAATTTTCCAAACCATTGTTCGAAAACCCGCGATGGAGCTAAATGTTCTTCTTCTTTTTTTTTTCTTTTTTTTGAGTCTGATGATATTCCCTGTGCCATCATTGTATCAAAGAGCCTTTTTGTTTCCTGGGGAAGAAAGCAGCAGCTGAGCATGAATGAGCTGTTTGCGTGTGAATCCAAGTGAGTGATCATCATCTGGCTGCAATAATCCCCGGCTGGCAGCTGCTGGGTGATGTCACACACAGCCCTGGCTGACATCACGCAGCCAGCTCCGAGCAGTCGTGTTTCCAGGCACTCATTGCTACTCACTCTTGTTCAGCCAAGAGAAACACAATTGCTCATTCCCCTCCAGAAAGGCTACACTTCAAAAACGCCAATGCTACTGCTATGCAGAAGATCTGACTTGAGGCTGAAGGTGAAAAATAGCCTCCCACCTGAATTCTGTGGTCACAAAATTTGCCAAATAGCAGAGGCAAATGGCTTTGATTGCCAGCAAATCTACTTTGCTGAATTTCTCCTCTAGTTCATTTTGGTCACTGGAGTCCCGTAGGCCATTCCCCTGATGTAGTTCATGTGCACAGAGCTGGTTTGATCTGCCAGTAATATCCTAGCTCAGCTCAGTCTGAACAGTGGTGAGCCAGCTGAGGCTGACCTGCTCTGGATCACTTCCATTCCCTCCCTGCTATGAAAGTGTGATCTGCAGGGATGCTTTAGTGGCCACTGCTCCCATTGAGGTTGAAAGGGTTAAGACTCTGGTTTTGCTAATACAAAGCTTTAATTTGTGGACCAGGCTTCTGCAGGAGTTCAGGGCAGCCTATACAGTTATGCCTTCACTGCCAAGTGCAAGTGTCTGACCTTCCCAGGATCTTCACTCATCCCTCACAACTGTTCGTGGCAGTGAAAGGCAGCAGCAAGTCAGTAAAAGGCTTTCATGGAGAAAAAAAACCAAAACAGTTATTCATCAGAATGAGATGTGGGCACAGGACCTTCAACCTCATCTACTCTGATTCTGTAATTCTGTGAGAGAAGAATCTGTTTTGCAGGGTGAGTGTAATGTCTCTTCCAATCCAGTAATTAGTCAGCTTAAGTGAGGTGAAGCGCCTTAATTGTGTGAATGGGGTGGATAGCTCTGCACTGGGTAAGAAAAAAAAAACTTTAACTGTGTTAAAAAAAAGCCTCTCTACAGCAAGTATAGCAAAAACTAATGTTGGACTGTGTCATTCAATCAGACTCTCTGCTGCTGGGATAAGAAGTAACATAGTCATTATTTTTCTCTCCATAAAAGTGCAAAAAATTTCCCCATTTCCTACTCTGAGAAAATTCATTACAGATCTGCCAGAAAATCTCAGCAAAAGGAAGATTTTACTTGCCCTGACTGTTTGAGCTTCTTAGGCTTGACACTCAACAGGAAGCTGAGGAATCATCAAGGAGTTCCTATATATTGACAATGGGTAGGATACAGCTCAAGACTGAGACCTTAATTCTGGTGTGATTGCATTGCTATCTACATATGAACAAGGTGTTCACCCTTCCATTGTAGTCAGGAAAGACCCAGGACTCTGTTGTAAATCAGAGGCAATGATCCCTGTTTCAAGATTTTATCATACTCAATTTGTTTGTGTTGTGTTAGGTACACACATTTTTTTTCTCAAATGAGAAATAGAGGCCAGGTGAGATGCTGAGAAAGCTAAAGTGACACTTGTGTTTGGACAGCTGTATCCAGCCTCACGTGACCAGTAACTCAAAAATATCAATCACCAGTAAAAATAGATGATTCCACAGGAAAATAATACCTTCAAGCATTGTAATCTCTGGCTTTCACTTCAGCAGAAGGTGTCAGCTCCCATGATATAAGGCAACCCAGGGATTGTTTAATAAAACCCCACAACGCAGAAAAGCTGTGGTCTTTCTACTACCCACTCTTCCTAATCAGGAGCATCACAGTCACAGTTAAATATGCTGTGAACCTCATATTATGTTAATGTATTAATGACATGTAAATGTTTTCAGAATAAACTGCACTCATGCAAATTTGTTGGCTCTGAACTTATTTTATTCTGACAGAGTAGTGTATTTGATCTGGGCACAAAGCAAATTAACATTTTCAGAACTCATTAGTATGTGTGAACATCATGCAAAGGTGACAAATCAGTTTGGTAGACTTCCATTATTTTAGGCCAAAAAGCCAGTCATTTGGGTGTCTTGGGATACCTGATTCAGAACACATTACAGGCTGTGAGAGTTCTGCCAGTAACTTAAGGGGAATAAAAAGGTCAGATCCTTGGACATGGTGGTTCATGCAGTGACAAAAAAGAAGTTTAGACTCCAGTTCTGCTTGTAGATCTGTGGAATTATCAAGTGGAACAGGCTCAGTGGTATTAGTTGCCTCCATGTAACACTCACTGTAGGATTGTTCCCCTCGGTATTACAAGCCTCTAGTGCTTTATTTTAATTGTTCAATAAATTTCAGAGATGCAGTAATTAACATGGTCGATTAAATATAATCAACTACTTACTTTAACCAATTGAAAATAAAAAAGGAAAGTTTAGTCAAGTGCATCATTAATCAGTACTTGCTACTAATCTGACATTTGCCAAATTTTTATCTTCTCTCTTCACAAATATTTGGTCTATGCAGACAAATTCTGATTCCTTCATGGTTCTCAGAGAATATATTGATTTGTATAATTTTTAAAAAAAAAATCCCTCAGTATTCAGTACCAAATGCAGGACTTGAAGGATTTGGGGAATGAATCATTTAACACAATTTTATATTGTCAGTAGAAATTTTTTGATTTACTTTTGTGATTGATTCAAAGACACTGATACATATTTAAAGATCCTTATATGTGAAAAAACAGATAAGAAGAGGGCTAAAGGCAATAATATCTGACTTGCCAGAAATTTCTATCCCACAGTGGAAAATACCTGCAATAATTGGAGGAGTGAAGTCTTATTAAGTGGTCTTATGTGTTTAAGAACAATGAAAATACTCAGTCTTTGAGTAATGTTTTGGAGAAATAAGCAAACCAAAATCAGAGAACAGAACACCTTTGAGGCATTCTG
Organism: Sylvia atricapilla; assembly: GCF_009819655.1. Taxonomy (NCBI): domain Eukaryota; kingdom Metazoa; phylum Chordata; class Aves; order Passeriformes; family Sylviidae; genus Sylvia; species Sylvia atricapilla. The sequence goes on from NC_089140.1 coordinate 146,881,462, forward strand.
AGCCAGTGAAGAGCTCATGTACACAGCTCATCAGTCCCTGAGTCACTAGGCATGTGAAACAGCCTATCCAAAAGAAGTGATACAGTATATCTTGAGGAAATATCAACCCCTCACCGAGTAGTCCTGGTCTCCAGGAGAGATGGTTTCTTTGGGGTATGCTGTTCTGAGCCAAAATTGCCTTCAGGTACAGACTCAGGCCGAATGTCCCCATATCATCCTCCACACCAAGGTATCAGCAGGTGTAGAGTCAAACTACCTTACATTGTTGTCACTCCTAACTGTTTGATATCCTTCCTTCTCCACAGCACCAAGGCTGACAGAGTTCAAGATATATTTGGAAAATATTCCCAGTCACATGGTTTGGTTCTTCAGGTGTCCTGTGCAGAGTTTGATTTTGATGATCCTCCTGATCTCTTCCAACTCAGGGTATTTTGTGATCTTGTGATTCCCTGAGAGATCCCTCTCACACAAAGATATGCAATCCCTACGTTACTCAAAATGAATAAGTAATGTTATTAATTCTTGTAGGACTTCAGGTATATTTTTAAGATTCATGATCAAAACTTATTATCTCCTTGTTGCTTTCTGTTTTTAGATTAATTTCAAGCTCTTTTGGGCACATGCCTTCTTCCATCAAGGTGGCATGTCCCACAGGGCAACAGGCTTGTTTAAGCATGTTCTTCAACACCTCTGTGACTGATAAAAATAAGAGAAGAATGATGACAGGAGTCACATCTCTGTCTCTTCAAACCCCTTCCTCTCTTCCAACTCTTTACAAGTTGTAATTTCTGCTTTTAAATGAAGTAAACAGAGACAAAGAATATGAGACTAACAAAACCTTGCTTCAGCTGCTCAAGGAAGTCTTGGGCAAAGAACAATTGATCCTCATGCATGACTCAAATTACCCAGACATTTTTTTGGAAAACAACACTGTGACTGTCATAAATCCTGCCAACTAGACCCATTTGTAACAAAGGAGTGATTTAGATCACTTAAAGAATAACTGTCAGAGGTGGCTTTAATAAGTTGCTGTAAAAGTGTGACTTAACAAAGATTGATGGCAAGTTTCACTCTACTATTTTCTGCATGGATTAAACAAACACTTGAAAAAAAAAAATCAAGGTAGAATGATTTATGCAGAGAGGAGAGATGCAAACAGGTGAGGAAGAGTTTCTTGCTGAGTTATGAGTCCAGAAAAGACCCCCTGTCTTTCTAAATTTCTCCTCAGGGGGAGCATAGTGCAGCTTGAACCAGACTTAGTCCTGGGCTCAGTCAATGGTTTATGTCTAAGGAATTTAATATATGGAAAGTTTATAAAAATTAATATTAAATATCAGTTCAATTTGTAATATTTCAGCATGCTATCAGTCACTCAAACAGCACAGAGTGTATTAAACCCATTAATTAATATCAAGGCAGATTTAAATAAAAACCTTGAAAAAATAAGTTGTGAGGACTACACAATCTTCATAAGCTGTTTCATTTTCCATATTTATTTCTCTGTGTTGCACCACACTACTTGTAAATATGGACTCAGCCCTTGGACAAAAGCAGACAATTTACAGAAGATTCTTATCTCACATTCTCTCCCTCTTGAAAGTCAATGGGCATTTTGCCATTTCATATCATGCTGCTTGATTTTATCAGTTTTAGGGACACTATAACAGTATGCTGAACTCTTTAAATAGAAAATAGTTAAGACCTTATCTTACTAGATCAATACATATAAAGGACCAAATACTGTTCCATTTAATTCAATAAACACTTTACCTTTGATTTCCAGGCATACAAAACAGGCCTTCAGCATGAGATTATTGTTGATTTCTCATTTAAATTTTAATGAATGATTAAAATTAGAGAAACTGAACTAAAAGAAAAAGAACTGAAACTATAGTGTCCTGTATCATGTAAAGAATCAATTGAACTGGGTCACAGAGAATCTAGATAATCTGAACATTAAAAATGTATTAGTATTATGCTTTGTGACAATATGACCATGAGATAAAGTTATTTGTTGAGAGAATAAAAGCTGAACAGCAGAGGATTGTATAAAGGCTTCCTTTAGGAAAGTACTAAACCAACAGCTCTATTTTCAGGCCATGCTTAATCCTTTTGAGTTCAGTGGCTTAAACCTTTCCCTTAGTAAGGAACAAATTAGGAATTGTGGCCTGACAGCCTCAATTCTGTGAATAGCTATGGCTTAGGCCAAAGCCCACAGCACACAGTACAACAGTTTTGCAGCAGAATAAGAACATTTTGGACAGTACAGATAGACTTAATCTGCATATTTTGTTTCTAGGGGTGTTTCACATTTTTAAACACAGAAACATAGGATGGAGGCAGATTCATTCCAAACTAGAATGTCTAATATGTAGAATGGATTCGATGATCCTGATGGGTCCTTTCCAACTCAGCATATTCTAAGATTCTATCATATACACAAACTATTGAAACAGAAAATTATAATAATGGTGGAATGCATATATCACACATCAGAATAAAAACACTGTGTGCAATATGCTGCAAAGTTTAATAAAATAGGTCATTTGAGGATAGAAAAAGGAGACGAAGTGAAAATGAGTAATACAATTTTTTTTACATTGCCTATTGGACTCAATGTGCTACCTGTTTTGCCACCTGTAAAGCACTGTACTTTTCAGTGGCCAAGATCACTGGCTGAAAGGAAGAACGTTTGAAGAGCTGTAACTGTTAAGAGACATGCAAAAGTCAGGAGACTGGAGTATTTTTGCTTTCATTTCTTGGGATAAATTGCAGTTGCCTGGTTTGTGCTTTGGGAAAGCTTCAGATGCTTAATTTTTCAAGAGTAAACCCAAGAGTTTTGAAGGAACAGTTACCTATTTTAGCACATAAGAGGGGATTTCTGGAGAATGTTTCCTTTAAAAGCAAAGTTAGGTGACTGACACGAGTGAGTAGTGGATATAGCCAGATGTGAAGCAGCACAACTGGTTACAAACATTATCCTGCAGAATTCCAGAGAATTAACTGAACCCTTCTCTGGCAAACAGAGAAAAATGATCTGCCAGTGGCTCCATGCTCATGAGCTGATAGGAAGTACTCAAAAGAGGCATTGCTCTGTTTGCAAGTGATAGCTGTGATGTTGTATTGAAGACATTTCCTGGCCCTCTTGCTGTGCACATGCAAGTAATACACAAAAATGGTTTCTTTTTAAACTACAAGTCTGGAAACATTAAGTGTGATGTTGAAGTATAATCCATGTACTTATGTCCACACAAAATTTTTCCCTATATTTCTTCAGGGCAGATGTCTCAGCTGTTGACATACACCTCCCCTATTTGGCTAAGTAGTACTTGAGTGTTTTGCTGACTCATGCTATGTACTGTTTGGACTATGTTGATAAAATGTATCTCATGG